>NC_092095.1:75807192-75827192 GCF_045679555.1 Salvelinus alpinus
GGAGAGAGTCTGAGTCTACATCACTGGTTTCAGCAGGAGAGAGTCTGAGTCTACATCACTGGTTTCAGCAGGAGAGAGTCTGAGTCTACACCACTGGTTTCAGCAGGAGAGAGTCTGAGTCTACATCACTGGTTTCAGCAGGAGAGAGTCTGAGTCTACATCACTGGTTTCAGCAGGAGAGAGTCTGAGTCTACACCACTGGTTTCAGCAGGAGAGAGTCTGAGTCTACACCACTGGTTTCAGCAGGAGAGAGTCTGAGTCTACATCACTGGTTTCAGCAGGAGAGAGTCTGAGTCTACATCACTGGTTTCAGCAGGAGAGAGTCTGAGTCTACATCACTGGTTTCAGTTGGAGAGAGTCTGAGTCTACATCACTGGTTTCAGCAGGAGAGAGTCTGAGTCTACATCACTGGTTTCAGCAGGAGAGAGTCTGAGTCTACACCACTGGTTTCAGCAGGAGAGAGTCTGAGTCTACATGACTGGTTTCAGCAGGAGAGAGTCTGAGTCTACACCACTGGTTTCAGCAGGAGAGAGTCTGAGTCTACACCACTGGTGTCAGTTGGAGAGAGTCTGAGTCTGTTTCTATAGGAATTAATTAGTCTCATCCTGAAATCACGCTGTTAATGACTGGTAGGCACTTTTAATTCATCCCATCAAGGGAAACATCGGTGTGGTATGTATAAACATGTAGAACCCTTTCCCGTTTCAGGTAGAATGTAGAACCCTTTCCCGTTTCAGGTAGAACCGTTTTGGGTTCCATGTGGAACCCTCCGTTGAAAAAAGGTTCTCCTATGGGGACAGCCGAAGAACCCTTTCGGTTCTAGACAGCACTTTTAAGAGGGTAGAACATGTAGTCAGTTTTCACCGTGTTTTCCTGCTCTCATATAAAATGGTACTGAGCTGAAGAGGACTATCTCAGTGGTGTCTATCTCAGTGGTGTCTATCTCAGTGGTGTCTATCTCAGTGGTGTCTATCTCAGTGGTGTCTATCTGAAGAGGACCTGTCTATCTCAGTGGTGTCTATCTCAGTGGTGTCTATCTCAGTGGTGTCTATCTCAGTGGTGTCTATCTCAGTGGTGTCTATCTCAGTGGTGTCTATCTCAGTGGTGTCTATCTCAGTGGTGTCTATCTGAAGAGGACTATCTCAGTGGTGTCTATCTCAGTGGTGTCTATCTCAGTGGTGTCTATCTCAGTGGTGTCTATCTGAAGAGGACTTGTCTATCTCAGTGGTGTCTATCTCAGTGGTGTCTATCTCAGTGGTGTCTATCTGAAGAGGACTTGTCTATCTCAGTGGTGTCTATCTCAGTGGTGTCTATCTCAGTGGTGTCTATCTCAGTGGTGTCTATCTGAAGAGGACTTGTCTATCTCAGTGGTGTCTATCTGAAGAGGACTTGTCTATCTCAGTGGTGTCTACCTGAAGAGGACTTGTCTATCTCAGTGGTGTCTACCTGAAGAGGACTTGTCTATCTCAGTGGTGTCTACCTGAAGAGGACTTGTCTATCTCAGTGGTGTCTACCTGAAGAGGACTTGTCTATCTCAGTGGTGTCTATCTGAAGTGGATTTGTCTATCTCAGTGGTGTCTATCTCAGTGGTGTCTATCTCAGTGGTGTCTATCTCAGTGGTGTCTACCTGAAGAGGACATGTCTATCTCAGTGGTGTCTACCTGAAGAAGACTTGTCTATCTCAGTGGTGTCTATCTCAGTGGTGTCTATCTCAGTGGTGTCTATCTCAGTGGTGTCTATCTGAAGAGGACTTGTCTATCTCAGTGGTGTCTATCTGAAGGGGACTTGTCTATCTCAGTGGTGTCTACCTGAAGAGGACTTGTCTATCTCAGTGGTGTCTACCTGAAGAGGACTTGTCTATCTCAGTGGTGTCTACCTGAAGAGGACTTGTCTATCTCAGTGGTGTCTACCTGAAGAGGACTTGTCTATCTCAGTGGTGTCTATCTGAAGTGGATTTGTCTATCTCAGTGGTTTGTTATCTCAGTGGTTTGTTATCTCAGTGGTGTCTATCTCAGTGGTGTCTATCTCAGTGGTGTCTACCTGAAGAAGACTTGTCTATCTCAGTGGTGTCTATCTCAGTGGTGTCTATCTGAAGAGGACTTGTCTATCTAGGTGGTGTCTATCTGAAGAGGACTTGTCTATCTGAAGAGGACTTGTCTATCTCAGTGATGTCTATCTGAAGAGGACTTGTCTATCTCAGTGGTGTCTATCTATAGAGGACTTGTCTATCTCAGTGGTGTCTATCTGAAGAGGACTTGTCTATCTCAGTGTTGTCTATCTATAGAGGACTTGTCTATCTCAGTGGTGTCTATCTGAAGAGGCCTTGACTATCTCAGTGTTGTCTATCTGAAGAGGACTTGTCTATCTCAGTGTTGTCTACCTGAAGAGGACTTGTCTATCTCAGTGGTGTCTATCTGAAGAGGACGTGTCTATCTCAGTGGTGTCTATCTGAAGAGAACTTGACTATCTCAGTGGTGTCTATCTATAGAGGACTTGACTATCTCAGTGGTGTCTATCTATAGAGGACTTGTCTATCTCAGTGGTGTCTATCTGAAGAGGACTTGTCTATCTCAGTGGTGTCTATCTGAAGAGGACTTGACTATCTCAGTGGTGTCTATCTATAGAGGACTTGTCTATCTCAGTGGTGTCTATCTATAGAGGACTTGTCTATCTCAGTGGTGTCTATCTGAAGAGGACTTGTCTATCTCAGTGGTGTCTATCTATAGAGGACTTGTCTATCTCAGTGGTGTCTATCTATAGAGGACTTGTCTATCTCAGTGGTGTCTATCTATAGAGGACTTGTCTATCTCAGTGGTGTCTATCTCAGTGGTTTGTTATCTCAGTGGTGTCTATCTCAGTGGTGTCTATCTCAGTGGTGTCTACCTGAAGAGAACTTGTCTATCTCAGTGGTGTCTACCTGAAGAAGACTTGTCTATCTCAGTGGTGTCTATCTCAGTGGTGTCTATCTCAGTGGTGTCTATCTGAAGAGGACTATCTCAGTGGTGTCTATCTCAGTGGTGTCTATCTCAGTGGTGTCTATCTCAGTGGTGTCTATCTGAAGAGGACTTGTCTATCTCAGTGGTGACCATCTGAAGGGGACTTGTCTATCTCAGTGGTGTCTACCTGAAGAGGACTTGTCTATCTCAGTGGTGTCTACCTGAAGAGGACTTGTCTATCTCAGTGGTGTCTACCTGAAGAGGACTTGTCTATCTCAGTGGTGTCTACCTGAAGAGGACTTGTCTATCTCAGTGGTGTCTATCTGAAGTGGATTTGTCTATCTCAGTGGTGTCTATCTCAGTGGTTTGTTATCTCAGTGGTTTGTTATCTCAGTGGTGTCTATCTCAGTGGTGTCTACATGAAGAGGACTTGTCTATCTCAGTGGTGTCTACCTGAAGAAGACTTGTCTATCTCAGTGGTGTCTATCTCAGTGGTGTCTATCTGAAGAGGACTTGTCTATCTCAGTGGTGTCTATCTCAGTGGTGTCTACCTGAAGAGAACTTGTCTATCTCAGTGGTGTCTACCTGAAGAAGACTTGTCTATCTCAGTGGTGTCTATCTCAGTGGTGTCTATCTCAGTGGTGTCTATCTGAAGAGGACTATCTCAGTGGTGTCTATCTCAGTGGTGTCTATCTCAGTGGTGTCTATCTCAGTGGTGTCTATCTGAAGAGGACTTGTCTATCTCAGTGGTGTCCATCTGAAGGGGACTTGTCTATCTCAGTGGTGTCTACCTGAAGAGGACTTGTCTATCTCAGTGGTGTCTACCTGAAGAGGACTTGTCTATCTCAGTGGTGTCTACCTGAAGAGGACTTGTCTATCTCAGTGGTGTCTACCTGAAGAGGACTTGTCTATCTCAGTGGTGTCTATCTGAAGTGGATTTGTCTATCTCAGTGGTGTCTATCTCAGTGGTTTGTTATCTCAGTGGTTTGTTATCTCAGTGGTGTCTATCTCAGTGGTGTCTACCTGAAGAGGACTTGTCTATCTCAGTGGTGTCTACCTGAAGAAGACTTGTCTATCTCAGTGGTGTCTATCTCAGTGGTGTCTATCTGAAGAGGACTTGTCTATCTCAGTGGTGTCTATCTCAGTGGTGTCTATCTGAAGAGGACTTGTCTATCTCTGTGGTGTCTATCTGAAGAGGACTTGTCTATCTGAAGAGGATTTGTCTATCTCAGTGATGTCTATCTGAAGAGGACTTGTCTATCTCAGTGGTGTCTATCTGAAGAGGCCTTGACTATCTCAGTGTTGTCTATCTGAAGAGGACATGTCTATCTCAGTGTTGTCTATCTGAAGAGGACTTGTCTATCTCAGTGGTGTCTATCTGAAGAGGACTTGACTATCTCAGTGGTGTCTATCTGAAGAGGACTTGTCTATCTCAGTGGTGTCTATCTGAAGAGGACTTGACTATCTCAGTGGTGTCTATCTATAGAGGACTTGACTATCTCAGTGGTGTCTATCTGAAGAGGACTTGTCTATCTCAGTGGTGTCTATCTGAAGAGGACTTGACTATCTCAGTGGTGTCTATCTATAGAGGACTTGTCTATCTCAGTGGTGTCTATCTATAGAGGACTTGTCTATCTCAGTGGTGTCTATCTGAAGAGGACTTGTCTATCTCAGTGGTGTCTATCTATAGAGGACTTGTCTATCTCAGTGGTGTCTATCTATAGAGGACTTGTCTATCTCAGTGGTGTCTATCTATAGAGGACTTGTCTATCTCAGTGGTGTCTATCTATAGAGGACTTGTCTATCTCAGTGGTGTCTATCTGAAGAGGACTTGTCTATCTCAGTGGTGTCTATCTGAAGAGGACTTGTCTATCTCAGTGGTGTCTACCTGAAGAGGACTTGTCTATCTCAGTGGTGTCTACCTGAAGAGGACTTGTCTATCTCAGTGGTGTCTACCTGAAGAGGACTTGTCTATCTCAGTGGTGTCTACCTGAAGAGGACTTGTCTATCTCAGTGGTGTCTATCTGAAGTGGATTTGTCTATCTCAGTGGTGTCTATCTCAGTGGTGTCTATCTCAGTGGTGTCTATCTCAGTGGTGTCTACCTGAAGAGGACTTGTCTATCTCAGTGGTGTCTACCTGAAGAAGACTTGTCTATCTCAGTGG
This sequence comes from Salvelinus alpinus, assembly GCF_045679555.1. Taxonomy (NCBI): domain Eukaryota; kingdom Metazoa; phylum Chordata; class Actinopteri; order Salmoniformes; family Salmonidae; genus Salvelinus; species Salvelinus alpinus. The sequence continues at coordinate 75,812,293 of NC_092095.1, forward strand.
TGTCTATCTCAGTGGTGTCTATCTCAGTGGTGTCTATCTCAGTGGTGTCTATCTGAAGAGGACTTGTCTATCTCAGTGGTGTCTATCTGAAGGGGACTTGTCTATCTCAGTGGTGTCTACCTGAAGAGGACTTGTCTATCTCAGTGGTGTCTACCTGAAGAGGACTTGTCTATCTCAGTGGTGTCTACCTGAAGAGGACTTGTCTATCTCAGTGGTGTCTACCTGAAGAGGACTTGTCTATCTCAGTGGTGTCTATCTGAAGTGGATTTTTCTATCTCAGTGGTTTGTTATCTCAGTGGTTTGTTACCTCAGTGGTGTCTATCTCAGTGGTGTCTATCTCAGTGGTGTCTACCTGAAGAAGACTTGTCTATCTCAGTGGTGTCTATCTCAGTGGTGTCTATCTGAAGAGGACTTGTCTATCTAGGTGGTGTCTATCTGAAGAGGACTTGTCTATCTGAAGAGGACTTGTCTATCTCAGTGATGTCTATCTGAAGAGGACTTGTCTATCTCAGTGGTGTCTATCTATAGAGGACTTGTCTATCTCAGTGGTGTCTATCTGAAGAGGACTTGTCTATCTCAGTGTTGTCTATCTATAGAGGACTTGTCTATCTCAGTGGTGTCTATCTGAAGAGGCCTTGACTATCTCAGTGTTGTCTATCTGAAGAGGACTTGTCTATCTCAGTGGTGTCTATCTGAAGAGGACTTGACTATCTCAGTGGTGTCTATCTATAGAGGACTTGTCTATCTCAGTGGTGTCTATCTATAGAGGACTTGTCTATCTCAGTGGTGTCTATCTGAAGAGGACTTGTCTATCTCAGTGGTGTCTATCTATAGAGGACTTGTCTATCTCAGTGGTGTCTATCTATAGAGGACTTGTCTATCTCAGTGGTGTCTATCTATAGAGGACTTGTCTATCTCAGTGGTGTCTATCTATAGAGGACTTGTCTATCTCAGTGGTGTCTATCTGAAGAGGACTTGTCTATCTCAGTGGTGTCTATCTGAAGAGGACTTGTCTATCTCAGTGGTGTCTACCTGAAGAGGACTTGTCTATCTCAGTGGTGTCTACCTGAAGAGGACTTGTCTATCTCAGTGGTGTCTACCTGAAGAGGACTTGTCTATCTCAGTGGTGTCTACCTGAAGAGGACTTGTCTATCTCAGTGGTGTCTATCTGAAGTGGATTTGTCTATCTCAGTGGTGTCTATCTCAGTGGTGTCTATCTCAGTGGTGTCTATCTCAGTGGTGTCTACCTGAAGAGGAGTTGTCTATCTCAGTGGTGTCTACCTGAAGAAGACTTGTCTATCTCAGTGGTGTCTATCTCAGTGGTGTCTATCTCAGTGGTGTCTATCTCAGTGGTGTCTATCTGAAGAGGACTTGTCTATCTCAGTGGTGTCTATCTGAAGGGGACTTGTCTATCTCAGTGGTGTCTACCTGAAGAGGACTTGTCTATCTCAGTGGTGTCTACCTGAAGAGGACTTGTCTATCTCAGTGGTGTCTACCTGAAGAGGACTTGTCTATCTCAGTGGTGTCTACCTGAAGAGGACTTGTCTATCTCAGTGGTGTCTATCTGAAGTGGATTTGTCTATCTCAGTGGTTTGTTATCTCAGTGGTTTGTTACCTCAGTGGTGTCTATCTCAGTGGTGTCTATCTCAGTGGTGTCTACCTGAAGAAGACTTGTCTATCTCAGTGGTGTCTATCTCAGTGGTGTCTATCTGAAGAGGACTTGTCTATCTAGGTGGTGTCTATCTGAAGAGGACTTGTCTATCTGAAGAGGACTTGTCTATCTCAGTGATGTCTATCTGAAGAGGACTTGTCTATCTCAGTGGTGTCTATCTATAGAGGACTTGTCTATCTCAGTGGTGTCTATCTGAAGAGGACTTGTCTATCTCAGTGTTGTCTATCTATAGAGGACTTGTCTATCTCAGTGGTGTCTATCTGAAGAGGCCTTGACTATCTCAGTGTTGTCTATCTGAAGAGGACTTGTCTATCTCAGTGTTGTCTACCTGAAGAGGACTTGTCTATCTCAGTGGTGTCTATCTGAAGAGGACGTGTCTATCTCAGTGGTGTCTATCTGAAGAGAACTTGACTATCTCAGTGGTGTCTATCTATAGAGGACTTGACTATCTCAGTGGTGTCTATCTATAGAGGACTTGTCTATCTCAGTGGTGTCTATCTGAAGAGGACTTGTCTATCTCAGTGGTGTCTATCTGAAGAGGACTTGACTATCTCAGTGGTGTCTATCTATAGAGGACTTGTCTATCTCAGTGGTGTCTATCTATAGAGGACTTGTCTATCTCAGTGGTGTCTATCTGAAGAGGACTTGTCTATCTCAGTGGTGTCTATCTATAGAGGACTTGTCTATCTCAGTGGTGTCTATCTATAGAGGACTTGTCTATCTCAGTGGTGTCTATCTATAGAGGACTTGTCTATCTCAGTGGTGTCTATCTCAGTGGTTTGTTATCTCAGTGGTGTCTATCTCAGTGGTGTCTATCTCAGTGGTGTCTACCTGAAGAGAACTTGTCTATCTCAGTGGTGTCTACCTGAAGAAGACTTGTCTATCTCAGTGGTGTCTATCTCAGTGGTGTCTATCTCAGTGGTGTCTATCTGAAGAGGACTATCTCAGTGGTGTCTATCTCAGTGGTGTCTATCTCAGTGGTGTCTATCTCAGTGGTGTCTATCTGAAGAGGACTTGTCTATCTCAGTGGTGTCCATCTGAAGGGGACTTGTCTATCTCAGTGGTGTCTACCTGAAGAGGACTTGTCTATCTCAGTGGTGTCTACCTGAAGAGGACTTGTCTATCTCAGTGGTGTCTACCTGAAGAGGACTTGTCTATCTCAGTGGTGTCTACCTGAAGAGGACTTGTCTATCTCAGTGGTGTCTATCTGAAGTGGATTTGTCTATCTCAGTGGTGTCTATCTCAGTGGTTTGTTATCTCAGTGGTTTGTTATCTCAGTGGTGTCTATCTCAGTGGTGTCTACATGAAGAGGACTTGTCTATCTCAGTGGTGTCTACCTGAAGAAGACTTGTCTATCTCAGTGGTGTCTATCTCAGTGGTGTCTATCTGAAGAGGACTTGTCTATCTCAGTGGTGTCTATCTCAGTGGTGTCTACCTGAAGAGAACTTGTCTATCTCAGTGGTGTCTACCTGAAGAAGACTTGTCTATCTCAGTGGTGTCTATCTCAGTGGTGTCTATCTCAGTGGTGTCTATCTGAAGAGGACTATCTCAGTGGTGTCTATCTCAGTGGTGTCTATCTCAGTGGTGTCTATCTCAGTGGTGTCTATCTGAAGAGGACTTGTCTATCTCAGTGGTGTCCATCTGAAGGGGACTTGTCTATCTCAGTGGTGTCTACCTGAAGAGGACTTGTCTATCTCAGTGGTGTCTACCTGAAGAGGACTTGTCTATCTCAGTGGTGTCTACCTGAAGAGGACTTGTCTATCTCAGTGGTGTCTACCTGAAGAGGACTTGTCTATCTCAGTGGTGTCTATCTGAAGTGGATTTGTCTATCTCAGTGGTGTCTATCTCAGTGGTTTGTTATCTCAGTGGTTTGTTATCTCAGTGGTGTCTATCTCAGTGGTGTCTACCTGAAGAGGACTTGTCTATCTCAGTGGTGTCTACCTGAAGAAGACTTGTCTATCTCAGTGGTGTCTATCTCAGTGGTGTCTATCTGAAGAGGACTTGTCTATCTCAGTGGTGTCTATCTCAGTGGTGTCTATCTGAAGAGGACTTGTCTATCTCTGTGGTGTCTATCTGAAGAGGACTTGTCTATCTGAAGAGGATTTGTCTATCTCAGTGATGTCTATCTGAAGAGGACTTGTCTATCTCAGTGGTGTCTATCTGAAGAGGCCTTGACTATCTCAGTGTTGTCTATCTGAAGAGGACTTGTCTATCTCAGTGTTGTCTATCTGAAGAGGACTTGTCTATCTCAGTGGTGTCTATCTGAAGAGGACTTGACTATCTCAGTGGTGTCTATCTGAAGAGGACTTGTCTATCTCAGTGGTGTCTATCTGAAGAGGACTTGACTATCTCAGTGGTGTCTATCTATAGAGGACTTGACTATCTCAGTGGTGTCTATCTGAAGAGGACTTGTCTATCTCAGTGGTGTCTATCTGAAGAGGACTTGACTATCTCAGTGGTGTCTATCTATAGAGGACTTGTCTATCTCAGTGGTGTCTATCTATAGAGGACTTGTCTATCTCAGTGGTGTCTATCTGAAGAGGACTTGTCTATCTCAGTGGTGTCTATCTATAGAGGACTTGTCTATCTCAGTGGTGTCTATCTATAGAGGACTTGTCTATCTCAGTGGTGTCTATCTATAGAGGACTTGTCTATCTCAGTGGTGTCTACCTCGTCAGTATCTAGTCGTCCCCCTTGGGCAGTCCTCGAGTGTTGAGTGGGGCGTCTACTTCTGCTTGTAATTCCACACAGGGCCGATATCATTCACCCCTGTGCCTCACTTCAGGAAATTCATGTCTCTCCCGAGCAATGTGGAATTGTTCTGACTTCTCTCTCTGTCGCTCTCTCTCCCCTTCTCCCTTTCTCCTTGTCTCTCCTTCTCCCTCTGTCTTTGTCTCTCCATCTGCCTCTGTCTCCCTCTCTCTATCTGCCTCTCTCTCTCTCTGTCTCTCTCTCTCTCTCTCTACCTCCCCCTGGTTCTCCTAGCTCTGGCCTGATGGATCAGACATCAGAGCTGCGTCGTCCCTGATGATTGCATTTCCCGTAATGTACAGAATATAGATGGATCAATGAGCTTATGCATTGCTTATTGTACAGCGGGGGACCCATGCATACTTAATGCAGCGATATCGTTCTGTTTATACGACATAAATCTGTCAGAATTTGCATTCCCGGTTTCACCGAGCGACTGATTTATTTACAGACTTACATGAGTTCAAAAGGATGAAGCAGAGAGGAAAAGTTTGTTTGTGTTCTTGTTGTTGTTGTTGTTTGTGTTCTTGTTGTTGTTGTTCTTGTTGTTGTTGTTGGTGTTCTTCTTCTTGTTGTTGTTGTTGGTGTTCTTGTTGTTGTTGTTGTTGTTTGTGTTCTTGTTGTTGTTGTTTGTGTTCTTGTTGTTGTTGTTGTTTGTGTTCTTGTTGTTGTTGTTGTTTGTGTTCTTGTTGTTGTTGTTGTTTGTGTTCTTGTTGTTGTTTGTGTTCTTGTTGTTGTTGTTGGTGTTCTTCTTGTTGTTGTTGTTGTTTGTGTTGTTGTTGTTGTTGTTGGTGTTCTTCTTGTTGTTGTTGTTGGTGTTCTTCTTGTTGTTGTTGTTGTTTGTGTTCTTGTTGTTTGTGTTGTTGTTGTTGTTTGTGTTCTTGTTGTTGTTGTTGTTTGTGTTCTTGTTGTTGTTGTTGTTTGTGTTCTTGTTGTTGTTGTTTGTGTTCTTGTTGTTGTTGTTGTTTGTGTTGTTGTTGTTGTTGTTGTTTGTGTTCTTGTTGTTGTTGTTTGTGTTCTTGTTGTTGTTGTTGTTTGTGTTGTTGTTGTTGTTGTTGTTGTTGTTTGTGTTCTTGTTGTTGTTTGTGTTGTTGTTGTTGTTGTTGTTTGTGTTGTTGTTGTTGTTGTTGGTTGTGTTGTTGTTGTTGTTGTTGTTTGTGTTGTTGTTGTTGTTGTTGTTTGTGTTCTTGTTGTTGTTGTTGTGGCTCGTGTTCGTGCTATTTGGTTTGTTTTGATTAAATAACCTCTGGTTCTATCTCGGGAGCCAATAGAATGAGGGTATTGGTCAAGGAGGTGACAGACGCTCTGTGTGTGTGTGTGTGTGTGTGTGTGTGTGTGTGTGTGTGTGTGTGTGTGTGTGTGTGTGTGTGTGTGTGTGTGTGTGTGTGTGTGTGTGTGTGTGTGTGTGTGTGTGTGTGTGTGTGTGTGTGTGTGTGTGTGTGTGTGTGTGTGTGTGTGTGAGACTCTCCGTTTCCAGGACCATTTCAAGCACATGTAAGACGTTATATTAGTAGGAGCTGAAGGTTTGTAGGGAGAAAGCTGCTCTATCAAACTCCCTGCTTTTCCATTCTGATGGCAACAGGGAAAAATAATCCAGTCTTCATTTTTTATATGTAAGACATTACCTTCCACTAATATGATAATTAAGACAGTTGAAAGTCCTCTCTAAAGTTAAAAACAGTTTAAAGTCATTCTCTGTAATGTAAAAGACAGTTTGACGTCGTTCTCTGTAAAGTTAAAAACAGTTTGAATTCTTCTCTCTAGAGTTAAAGACAGTTTGAAGTCCTTCTCTAAATGTAAAGTGAAATCATAACTCCTTTTCATTCACCATAACTCAAACTGATTTAAAAACATATTTAAAAGTCTAAGTTGTGATATGTCCTCAACCCAACACCTTGAACGCCCTTAAACAGCCATATCATCTCTGTTCTTAAACAGGCATATCATCTCTGTTCTGCTCTGTTCTTAAACAGGCATATCATCTCTGTTCTGCTCTGTTCTTAAACAGACATATCATCTCTGTTCTGTTCTTAAACAGCCATATCATCTCTGTTCTGTTCTGTTCTTAAACAGCCATATCATCTCTGTTCTGCTCTGTTCTTAAACAGCCATATCATCTCTGCTCTGCTCTGTTCTTAAACAGCCATATCATCTCTGTTCTGCTCTGTTCTTAAACAGCCATATCATCTCTGTTCTGTTCTTAAACAGCCATATCATCTCTGTTCTGATCTGTTCTTAAACAGGCATATCATCTCTGTTCTGCTCTGTTCTTAAACAGCCATATCATCTCTGTTCTGATCTGTTCTTAAACAGCCATATCATCTCTGCTCTGCTCTGTTCTTAAACAGCCATATCATCTCTGCTCTGCTCTGTTCTTAAACAGCCATATCATCTCTGCTCTGCTCTGTTCTTAAACAGCCATATCATCTCTGTTCTGCTCTGTTCTTAAACAGCCATATCATCTCTGTTCTGCTCTGTTCTTTAACAGCCATATCATCTCTGCTCTGCTCTGTTCTTAAACAGCCATATCATCTCTGTTCTGCTCTGCTCTGTTCTTAAACAGGCATATCATCTCTGTTCTGCTCTGTTCTTAAACAGCCATATCATCTCTGTTCTGCTCTGTTCTTAAACAGCCATATCATCTCTGTTCTGCTCTGTTCTTAAACAGGCATATCATCTCTGTTCTGCTCTGTTCTTAAACAGCCATATCATCTCTGTTCTGCTCTGTTCTTAAACAGCCATATCATCTCTGTTCTGCTCTGTTCTTAAACAGGCATATCATCTCTGTTCTGCTCTGTTCTTAAACAGCCATATCATCTCTGTTCTGTTCTGTTCTTAAACAGCCATATCATCTCTGTTCTGCTCTGTCCTTTAACAGCCATATCATCTATGTTCTGTTCTGTTCTTAAACTGCCATATCACCTATGTTCTGTTCTGTTCTTAAACAGCCATATCATCTCTGTTCTGTTCTGTTCTTAAACAGCCATATCATCTCTGTTCTGTTCTGTTCTTAAACAGCCATATCATCTCTGTTCTGTTCTTAAACAGCCATATCATCTCTGTTCTGTTCTTAAACAGCCATATCATCTCTGTTCTGTTCTGTTCTTAAACAGGCATATCATCTCTGTTCTGCTCTGTTCTTAAACAGCCATATCATCTCTGTTCTGCTCTGTTCTTAAACAGCCATATCATCTCTGTTCTGCTCTGTTCTTAAACAGCCATATCATCTCTGTTCTGCTCTGTTCTTAAACAGCCATATCATCTCTGTTCTGCTCTGTTCTTAAACAGCCATATCATCTCTGTTCTGCTCTGTTCTTAAACAGCCATATCATCTCTGTTTCTGACAGGTGTGGGTGGCAGAGGGGCTTGTACCTGATGCTTTTGGGTTTGTCACCTTCACACCTCATTAGTCCGTGTATCAACCGTGGAATATCTGACTAGAGGAGAGAGACACACAGCCTCCCACAGCCAGACAGCTGGCAGGGAACTGCATGGGGGGGGAGGTGGTTGACACATACAAAAAGGGAAGGAAAGGGACAGAAATATATGCAGATACACTCGCAAACTTAAGTTATCTGAATAAAAAAGTAAGCTCACACTGTAGATGTTGACTTTGATGAGCCTTTTAGTTTTAATAGAGAAGGAGACGTTGTGAAAGAGACGTCTGCAGATTCACTCCTGCTCGTCGTTGTTTAAATAACGCTCTCCAACTGTAGATGTTGACTTTGATGAGCCTCTTTTCACGGAAACGTGTTTTAGTTATAGTCAGGAGTCTGACAGGAAACAGTATGTTTTAGTCAGGAGTCTGACAGGAAACAGTATGTTTTAGTTATAGTTAGGAGTCTGACAGGAAACAGTATGTTTTAGTTTTAGTTAGGAGTCTGACAGGAAACAGTATGTTTTAGTTAGGAGTCTGACAGGAAACAGTATGTTTTAGTTTTAGTTAGGAGTCTGACAGGAAACAGTATGTTTTAGTTATAGCTAGGAGTCTGACAGGAAACAGTATGTTTTTGTTTTAGCTAGGAGTCTGACAGGAAACAGTATATTTTAGTTATAGTTAGGAGTCTGACAGGAAACAGTATGTTTTAGTTATAGTTAGGAGTCTGACAGGAAACAGTATGTTTTAGTTAGGAGTCTGACAGGAAACAGTATGTTTTAGTTATAGTTAGGAGTCTGAAAGGAAACAGTATGTTTTAGTTAGGAGTCTGACAGGAAACAGTATGTTTTAGTTAGGAGTCTGACAGGAAACAGTATGTTTTAGTTATAGTCAGGAGTCTGAAAGGAAACAGTATCTTTTAGTTATAGTCTGACAGGAAACAGTATGTTTTAGTTATAGTCTGACAGGAAACAGTATGTTTTAGTTATAGTCAGGAGTCTGAAAAGGGAAACAGTATATTGATTCTGCAGATTTTCGAAAAGCTATTTGAATAATTTACGCTCTCAAGCTGTAGATTGTATTTTGATTCGTCTCCTGAACTAATATTATTTTTTGAATGAAAATGGTAAGTTTTAGTTTTCATTTAAAGTGGGAGTCCTTCCGAAAGAGACAGAACTGTTTGCATGTTCAGTCACAGTTCAATCTATTTGAGATCGTGCAGCACTTTGAACGGTATCTGAGTAAATGCACCGCTCCTCCTCATCCCTTCATGAAAACAGAGTCATTGGCATTTCACTGAGGAGTGGTGTTGGGAGATAGGAATTTGGGGGAAATTGTATTTTTTTCCCCTCCCTTCTGATCGTAAGACAAACACTTTCTGCCAAGAACAAGGATGTCAAATACATGCTGAGGTAAATAATATATTTATGTGCTTCGCTTCTCGACTGGAAAATAGTATTTTGGTGTGAAAAAAAGAGTCACAGGAAAGAATGTTTATAAAACACGTTTGAGGATATTGTGGTGTTCTTCCTCTTCCTCTTCCCCTTCCTCTTCATCTTTGTCTTCTTCCTCTTCCTCTTCATCTTCCTATTTGTCTTCTTCCTTTTCCTCTACCATTTCCTCTTCTTCCTCTTCCGCTTCCTCTTTGTCTTCTTCATCTTCCTCTTTGTCTTCTTCCTCTTCCTCTTCGTCTTCTTCCTCTTCGTCTGGTACGGTATATTAATGAAACACGGCCATGATCAAAATTAGTACACAACATAGGGAATAGGGTGCCATGTGGTTCACTACATAGGGAATAGGGTGCCATGTGGTTCACTACATAGGGAATAGGGTGCCATGTCATTCACTACATAGGGAATAGGGTGCCATGTCTTTCACTACATAGGGAATAGTATGCCATGTCATTCACTACATAGGGAATAGGGTGCCATGTCGTTCACTACATAGGGAATAGGATGCCATGTCATTCACTACATAGGGAATAGGGTGCCATGTGGTTCACTACATAGGGAATAGGGTGCCATGTCATTCACTACATAGGGAATAAGGTGCCATGTCATTCATTACATAGGGAATAGGGTGCCATGTGGTTCACTACATAGGGAATAGGGTGCCATGTGGTTCACTATATAGGGAATAGGGTGCCATTCTGGTAGAAGACAGAGAAGACACCTGCTGATAGAAGACAGAGTAGACACCTGCTGGGAGAAGACAGAGTAGACACCTGCTGGGAGAAGACAGAGAAGACACCTGCTGGGAGAAGACACCTGGTGGGAGAAGACAGAGAAGACACCTGCTGGGAGAAGACAGAGTAGACACCGGCTGGGAGAAGACAGAGAAGACACCTGCTGGGAGAAGACAGAGAAGACACCTGCTGGGAGAAGACAGAGAAGACACCTGCTGGGAGAAGACACCTGGTGGGAGAAGACAGAGAAGACACCTGCTGGGAGAAGACAGAGTAGACACCTGCTGGGAGAAGACAGAGTAAACACCTGCTGGGAGAAGACAGAGTAAACACCTGCTGGGAGAAGACAGAGAAGACACCTGCTGGGAGAAGACAGAGTAGACACCTGCTGGGAGAAGACAGAGAAGACACCTGCTGGGAGAAGACAGAGTAGACACATGCTGGGAGAAGACAGAGAAGACACCTGCTGGGAGAAGACAGAGAAGACACCTGCTGGGAGAAGACAGAGTAGACACCTGCTGGGAGAAGACAGAGAAGACACCTGCTGGGAGAAGACACCTGCTGGGAGAAGACACCTGCTGGGAGAAGACAGAGTAGACAACTGCTGGGAGAAGACAGAGTAGACACCTGCTGGGAGAAGACAGAGTAGACACCTGCTGGGAGAAGACAGAGTAGACACCTGCTGGGAGAAGACAGAGTAGACACCTGCTGGGAGAAGACACCTGCTGGGAGAAGACAGAGAAGACACCTGCTGGGAGAAGACAGAGAAGACACCTGCTGGGAGAAGACACCTGCTGGGAGAAGACAGAGTAGACACCTGCTGGGAGAAGACACCTGCTGGGAGAAGACAGAGTAGACACCTGCTGGGAGAAGACAGAGTAGACACCTGCTGGGAGAAGACACCTGCTGGGAGAAGACAGAGTAGACACCTGCTGGGAGAAGACAGAGAAGACACCTGCTGGGAGAAGACACCTGCTGGGAGAAGACAGAGTAGACACCTGCTGGGAGAAGACAGAGTAGACACCTGCTGGGAGAAGACAGAGAAGACACCTGCTGATAGAAGACAGAGAAGACACCTGCTGGGAGAAGACAGAGAAGACACCTGCTGGGAGAAGACAGAGAAGACACCTGCTGGGAGAAGACAGAGTAGACACCTGCTGGGAGAAGAAAGAGTAGACACCTGCTGGGAGAAGAAAGAGTAGACACCTGCTGGGAGAAGACAGAGAAGACACCTGCTGGGAGAAGACAGAGAAGACACCTGCTGGGAGAAGACAGAGAAGACATAGAGCTGATGGTACTGTATAGAGCTGATGGTACTGTATAGAGCTGATGGTACTGTACTGTATAGAGCTTATGGTACTGTACTGTATAGAGCTGATGGTACTGTACTGTATAGAGCTGATGGTACTGTATAGAGCTGAGCTGATGTTACTGTATAGAGCTGATGGTACTGTATAGAGCTGATGTTACTGTATAGAGCTGATGGTACTGTACTGTATAGAGCTGATGGTACTGTACTGTATAGAGCTGATGGTACTGTACTGTATAGAGCTGATGGTACTGTACTGTATAGAGCTGATGGTACTGTACTGTGTAGAGCTGAGCTGATGTTACTGTATAGAGCTGATGGTACTGTATAGAGCTGATGGTACCGTACTGTATAGAGCTGATGGTACTGTACTGTATAGAGCTGATGGTACTGTACTGTATAGAGCTGATGGTACTGTATAGAGCTGATGGTACTGTATATAGCTGATGGTACTGTACTGTATAGAGCAGATGGTACTGTATAGAGCTGATGGTACTGTATAGAGCTGATGGTACTGTATAGAGCTGATGGTACTGTATAGAGCTGATGGTACTGTACTGTATAGAGCTGATGGTACTGTATAGAGCTGATGGTACTGTATAGAGCTGATGGTACTGTACTGTATAGAGCTGATGGTACTGTACTGTATAGAGCTGATGGTACTGTATAGAGCTGATGGTACTGTACTGTATAGATCTGATGGTACTGTATAGAGCTGATGGTACTGTATAGAGCTGATGGTACTGTACTGTATAGAGCTGATGGTACTGTAAAGAACTGGCTGGTATATAGGGAGGAGGTATTACAGCTGGGGTTTTAGGACTATATCAGAATCACATTAAAGGACTCTACAGATCTACAGATCTCTCCCTCTCTTGTCCTTTTACATTATTCCTCATAAACTGAAAGCATAAATTAAACATCTAGTTGAGTTGCATTAGTAATACATCTGATATACTTTACAATTTATATATTTATCTTCGTTCTCTATTATAGCCAGTCTAAGGATGAGATTGGCATGTTCTTACTAATGCCTGTCCTTAAATTAATCTGTGTCACGTGATCTGATTGAGATGGTGGTCGCAGTCCAAACCCGGACGGTGGGCCGCCCTATGGGACTCCCGATCACAGCCGGTTGTGATACAGCCTGGGTTCAAACCGGGGTGTCTGTAGTGACGCGCTGAGATGCGGTGTCTTAGACCTCTGCGCCACTCGGGAGCGGCCGGGCGCTCCACTCTCCTAACCCTTCAAATGATACGTTAAACCGGTGTAGAGATGGGTGAATAGCGTTCCACTCTCCTAACCCTTCAAATGGTACGTTACACCGGTGTAGAGATGGGTGAATAGCAACAGGTCTGATGACAACAGGTCTGATGACAACAGGTCTGATGACAACAGGTCGGACGGCAACAGGTCAGATGACAACAGGTCTGATGACAACAAGTCAGATGACAACAGGTCTGATGACAACAGGTCTGATGACAACAGGTCTGATGACAACAGGTCAGATGACAACAGGTCAGATGACAACAGGTCTGATGACAACAGGTCTGATGACAACAGGTCTGATGACAACAGGTCTGATGACAACAGGTCTGATGACAACAGGTCAGATGACAACAGGTCAGATGACAACAGGTCTGATGACAACAGGTCTGACGACAACAGGTCTGATGACAACAGGTCTGATGACAACAGGTCAGACAACAGGTCAGATGACAACAGTTCAGATGACAACAGGTCTGATGACAACAGGTCTGACGTCAACAGGTCTGACGTCAACAGGTCAGATGACAACAGGTCTGATGACAACAGGTCTGATGACAACAGGTCTGATGACAACAGGTCAGATGACAACAGGTCTGATGACAACAGGTCTGATGACAACAGGTCTGACGACAACAGGTCAGATGACAACAGGTCTGATGACAACAGGTCTGACGACAACAGGTCAGATGACAACAGGTCTGACGACAACAGGTCTGATGACAACAGGTCTGATGACAACAGGTCAGATGACAACAGGTCTGATGACAACAGGTCTGATGACAACAGGTCTGATAACAACAGGTCTGATGACAACAGGTCAGATGACAACAGGTCAGATGACAACAGGTCTGATGACAACAGGTCTGATGACAACAGGTCAGATGACAACAGGTCTGATGACAACAGGTCTGATGACAACAGGTCTGATAACAACAGGTCTGATGACAACAGGTCAGATGACAACAGGTCAGATGACAACAGGTCTGATGACAACAGGTCAGATGACAACAGGTCTGATGACAACAGGTCTGATGACAACAGGTCTGATGACAACAGGTCAGATGACAACAGGTCTGATGACAACAGGTCTGATGACAACAGGTCTGATGACAACAGGTCAGATGACAACAGGTCTGATGACAACAGGTCTGATGACAACAGGTCAGATGACAACAGGTCTGATGACAACAGGTCTGATGACAACAGGTCTGATGACAACAGGTCTGACGGCAACAGGTCTGATGACAACAGGTCTGATGACAACAGGTCAGATGACAACCTTACAGTGGAACAACAGAGGATTTTAAACAACGCTCAAACAAGGGACCTTTTTCCTGAGTGAGTTAACCAACCATCTGTGCCGACTGTAAATGAACATGGATAATTAAACAGACTGCTACTGAGGTAATTTACATCTTGGCTGTTTTTTTTGGGGCTGTAACAGAATAGCTTTTTCATCTCAATCTACAGATCTTTATTCATTAAAAGTGCTGCTGATGTTTGACCAGTCTTCCACTCTCTGGCTGTGCCTGGCTTTGCCGGTCTAAAACGATTTTCCGGCCGGGCCTGAGTGTACCTATTTGGTAGTACAGGACAGGACATCCTCAGCCAAACCAATCAGCATCAAGTCTGTCCACCAGTTAGATATAAACAGTTTATCACAGCACTTCAGTTGAAAAGAGTAAGAGAGAGAGAGAGAGGCTATTAGATATCAAATGTTTTAAAATAAACTCAAACCTTGGTGTGCATATCCTTTCATCCTCTAAACTATAAATAGACCTTATAAATATTCTACTGGTAGAGAATCTGCTAGATCAGGGTTATTCAAATCTTACCCTACGACAGGGTTCCCCAACTGCCAACCCACGGGAGGATTTTATTTGCCCCCCCTCCCTCCCCCCTCAAGTTTTCCAAGGAAAGAAAAAACAACTTATTTGTGTATTATTTTTAATTGTTGGACATAAAAGACTGTAAAAAAAAAATCTGCAAATCTGTTCCAAACTATTCCCACTCATTATAGAGAGATAAACAGTTTATGTGTGTAATGACTCCTCTTCTTCTAATGAGGAGTAAGAGATATCGGACCAATGTGCAGCGTGGTACGTGTCCATTTTAATAGTTTAAAAACTGAACACTACAAAAATACAAAAAAACAAAGTCAATGAACAAACGAAAATCGAAACAGTCCCGTATGGTACAGACACAAGAAACAATCACCCACAACACACAATGGAAAACAGGCTACCTAAATATGGCTCCCAATCAGAGACAACGATAAACAGCTGCCTCTGATTGGGAACCACACCAGGCCAAACACATAGAAAGACAACAACCTAGA
>NC_092095.1:75832192-75842192 GCF_045679555.1 Salvelinus alpinus
TACCAGTGTTATCATTATGGCTGTTCCTCTGCTGTACCAGTGTTATCATTATGGCTGTTCCTCTGTTAAACCAGTGTTATCATTATGGCTGTTCTTCTGTTATACCAGTGTTATCATTATGGCTGTTCCTCTGCTGTACCAGTGTTATCATTATGGCTGTTCTTCTGCTGTACCAGTGTTATCATTATGGCTGTTCTTCTGTTATACCAGTGTTATCATTATGGCTGTTCCTCTGCTATACCAGTGTTATCATTATGGCTGTTCTTCTGTTATACCAGTGTTATCATTATGGCTGTTCCTCTGTTAAACCAGTGTTATCATTATGGCTGTTCTTCTGCTATACCAGTGTTATCATTATGGCTGTTCTTCTGTTATACCAGTGTTATCATTATGGCTGTTCCTCTGTTAAACCAGTGTTATCATTATGGCTGTTCTTCTGTTATACCAGTGTTATCATTATGGCTGTTCCTCTGCTGTACCAGTGTTATCATTATGGCTGTTCTTCTGCTGTACCAGTGTTATCATTATGGCTGTTCTTCTGTTATACCAGTGTTATCATTATGGCTGTTCCTCTGCTATACCAGTGTTATCATTATGGCTGTTCCTCTGCTATACCAGTGTTATCATTATGGCTGTTCTTCTGCTGTACCAGTGTTATCATTATGGCTGTTCCTCTGCTATACCAGTGTTATCATTATGGCTGTTCCTCTGCTATACCAGTGTTATCATTATGGCTGTTCCTCTGCTATACCAGTGTTATCATTATGGCTGTTCTTCTGTTATACCAGTGTTATCATTATGGCTGTTCTTCTGTTATACCAGTGTTATCATTATGGCTGTTCTTCTGTTATACCAGTGTTATCATTATGGCTGTTCTTCCTCTATACCAGTGTTATCATTATGGCTGTTCTTCCTCTATACCAGTGTTATCATTATGGCTGATCTTCTGTTATACCAGTGTTATCATTATGGCTGTTCTTCCTCTATACCATTGTTATCATTATGGCTGTTCTTCTGTTATACCAGTGTTATCATTATGGCTGATCTTCTGCTATACCAGTGTTATCATTATGGCTATTCTTCTGTTATACCAGTGTTATCATTATGGCTGTTCTTCTGTTATACCAGTGTTATCATTATGGCTATTCTTCTGTTATACCAGTGTTATCATTATGGCTGATCTTCTGCTATACCAGTGTTATCATTATGGCTATTCTTCTGTTATACCAGTGTTATCATTATGGCTGTTCTTCTGTTATACCAGTGTTATCATTATGGCTATTCTTCTGTTATACCAGTGTTATCATTATGGCTGTTCTTCTGTTAAACCAGTGTTATCATTATGGCTGTTCTTCTGTTATACCAGTGTTATCATTATGGCTATTCTTCTGTTATACCAGTGTTATCATTATGGCTATTCTTCTGTTATACCAGTGTTATCATTATGGCTATTCTTCTGTTATACCAGTGTTATCATTATGGCTGTTCTTCTGTTATACCAGTGTTATCATTATGGCTGTTCTTCTGTTATACCAGTGTTATCATTATGGCTGTTCTTCTATTATACCAGTGTTATCATTATGGCTGTTCTTCTGTTATACCAGTGTTATCATTATGGCTGTTCTTCTGTTATACCAGTGTTATCATTATGGCTGTTCTTCTATTATACCAGTGTTATCATTATGGCTGTTCTTCTGTTATACCAGTGTTATCATTATGGCTGTTCTTCTGTTATACCAGTGTTATCATTATGGCTGTTCTTCTGTTATACCAGTGTTATCATTATGGCTGTTCTTCTATTATACCAGTGTTATCATTATGGCTGTTCTTCTGTTATACCAGTGTTATCATTATGGCTGTTCTTCTGTTATACCAGTGTTATCATTATGGCTGTTCTTCTGTTATACCAGTGTTATCATTATGGCTGTTCTTCTGTTATACCAGTGTTATCATTATGGCTGTTCTTCTGTTATACCAGTGTTATCATTATGGCTGTTCTTCTATTATACCAGTGTTATCATTATGGCTGTTCTTCTGTTATACCAGTGTTATCATTATGGCTGTTCCTCTGCTGTACCAGTGTTATCATTATGGCTGTTCTTCTGTTATACCAGTGTTATCATTATGGCTGTTCTTCTGTTATACCAGTGTTATCATTATGGCTGTTCTTCTATTATACCAGTGTTATCATTATGGCTGTTCTTCTATTATACCAGTGTTATCATTATGGCTGTTCTTCTGTTATACCAGTGTTATCATTATGGCTGTTCTTCTGTTATACCAGTGTTATCATTATGGCTGTTCTTCTGTTATACCAGTGTTATCATTATGGCTGTTCTTCTATTATACCAGTGTTATCATTATGGCTGTTCTTCTGTTATACCAGTGTTATCATTATGGCTGTTCTTCTATTATACCAGTGTTATCATTATGGCTGTTCTTCTGTTATACCAGTGTTATCATTATGGCTGTTCCTCTGCTATACCAGTGTTATCATTATGGCTGTTCCTCTGCTATACCAGTGTTATCATTATGGCTTTTCTTCTGCTATACCAGTGTTATCATTATGGCTTTTCTTCTGCTATACCAGTGTTATCATTATGGCTTTTCTTCTGCTATACCAGTGTTATCATTATGGCTTTTCTTCTGTTAAACCAGTGTTATCATTATGGCTGTTTTTCTGCTATAAAAGTGTTATCATTATGGCTGTTCCTCTGTTATACCAGTGTTATCATTATGGCTGTTCTTCTGCTATACCAGTGTTATCATTATGGCTATTCTTCTGCTATACCAGTGTTATCATTATGGCTGTTCTTCTATTATACCAGTGTTATCATTATGGCTGTTCTTCTATTATACCAGTGTTATCATTATGGCTATTCTTCTGCTATACCAGTGTTATCATTGTGGCTGTTCTTCTGCTGTACCAGTGTTATCATTATGGCTGTTCTTCTGTTAAACCAGTGTTATCATTATGGCTATTCTTCTGCTATACCAGTGTTATCATTGTGGCTGTTCTTCTGCTGTACCAGTGTTATCATTATGGCTATTCTTCTGTTAAACCAGTGTTATCATTATGGCTGTTCTTCTATTATACCAGTGTTATCATTATGGCTATTCTTCTATTATACCAGTGTTATCATTATGGCTGTTCTTCTATTATACCAGTGTTATCATTATGGCTATTCTTCTGCTATACCAGTGTTATCATTGTGGCTGTTCTTCTGCTGTACCAGTGTTATCATTATGGCTGTTCTTCTATTATACCAGTGTTATCATTATGGCTATTCTTCTGCTATACCAGTGTTATCATTGTGGCTGTTCTTCTGCTGTACCAGTGTTATCATTATGGCTGTTCTTCTGCTATACCAGTGTTATCATTATGGCTGTTCCTCTGCTATACCAGTGTTATCATTATGGCTGTTCTTCTGTTAAACCAGTGTTATCATTATGGCTGTTCCTCTGCTGTACCAGTGTTATCATTATGGCTGTTCCTCTGCTGTACCAGTGTTATCATTATGGCTGTTCCTCTGCTGTACCAGTGTTATCATTATGGCTGTTCCTCTGCTGTACCAGTGTTATCATTATGGCTGTTCCTCTGCCATACCAGTGTTATCATTATGGCTGTTCCTCTGCCATATCAGTGTTATCATTATGGCTGTTCCTCTGCTGTACCAGTGTTATCATTATGGCTGTTCTTCTGTTATACCAGTGTTATCATTATGGCTGTTCCTCTGCTGTACCAGTGTTATCATTATGGCTGTTCCTCTGCTGTACCAGTGTTATCATTATAGCTGTTCCTCTGCTGTACCAGTGTTAAGGCCAGATTCAGACTGATCTTATGCAGGTGAGAACAACGTCAAAGACGTGACAGAGGAAGGAAAGGTAAACAGAACGGAACGATACAAAATGTAGGCTGTACATTGAAGGAAACTAACACTAAAGTGACATTTATAAATGTATGTGGCTATTACTGATGGTGGCTCCCGAATAGTGGCGAAATATTTTAACATAGTACGACTTGTAAGATTAAACGGAGAAAAGGCCGGGTACATAGGCCTCATTAAAACATTCTAAAGCTCGTACATGACCCCGGCAGGTCCGGGGCAGGTCCGGCGCGACAGAAGCCTGTAGCTTGGGTCTCCACATTTCTATACCAGGCGGTGCCAAGTCATAGCCTGTTCTCTCTGCTAACGCACGGCAAGCCGTCTGGAACCAACAAGACCTTGAACAGCTTCTACCACCAAGTCATAAGACAGCTGAATAGTTAACCACTTTACCCCTACCTACAGTATACTGCTGCTACTGTCTATTATCTATCCTTTACCCCTACCTACAGTATACTGCTGCTACTGTCTATTATCTATCCTTTACCCCTACCTACAGTATACTGCTGCTACTGTCTATTATCTATCCTTTACCCCTACCTACAGTATACTGCTGTTACTGTCTATTATCTATCCTTTACCCCTACCTACAGTATACTGCTGTTACTGTCTATTATCTATCCTGTTGTCTAGTCACTTTACCCCTACCTACAGTATACTGCTGTTACTGTCTATTATCTATCCTGTTGTCTAGTCACTTTACCCCTACCTACAGTATACTGCTGTTACTGTCTATTATCTATCCTGTTGTCTAGTCACTTTACCCCTACCTACAGTATACTGCTGTTACTGTCTATTATCTATCCTTTACCCCTACCTACAGTATACTGCTGTTACTGTCTATTATCTATCCTTTACCCCTACCTACAGTATACTGCTGTTACTGTCTATTATCTATCCTTTACCCCTACCTACAGTATACTGCTGTTACTGTCTATTATCTATCCTGTTGTCTAGTCACTTTACCCCTACCTACAGTATACTGCTGTTACTGTCTATTATCTATCCTTTACCCCTACCTACAGTATACTGCTGTTACTGTCTATTATCTATCCACCCCTACCTGCAGTATACTGCTGTTACTGTCTATTATCTATCCTTTACCCCTACCTACAGTATACTGCTGTTACTGTCTATTATCTATCCACCCCTACCTACAGTATACTGCTGTTACTGTCTATTATCTATCCTTTACCCCTACCTACAGTATACTGCTGTTACTGTCTATTATCTATCCTGTTGTCTAGTCACTTTACCCCTACCTACAGTATACTGGTGTTACTGTCTATTATCTATCCTTTACCCCTACCTACAGTATACTGCTGTTACTGTCTATTATCTATCCTGTTGTCTAGTCACTTTACCCCTACCTACAGTATACTGCTGTTACTGTCTATTATCTATCCTTTACCCCTACCTACAGTATACTGCTGTTACTGTCTATTATCTATCCTTTACCCCTACCTACAGTATACTGCTGTTACTGTCTATTATCTATCCTTTACCCCTACCTACAGTATACTGCTGTTACTGTCTATTATCTATCCTGTTGTCTAGTCACTTTACCCCTACCTACAGTATACTGGTGTTACTGTCTATTATCTATCCTTTACCCCTACCTACAGTATACTGCTGTTACTGTCTATTATCTATCCTTTACCCCTACCTACAGTATACTGCTGTTACTGTCTATTATCTATCCTTTACCCCTACCTACAGTATACTGCTGTTACTGTCTATTATCTATCCTGTTGTCTAGTCACTTTACCCCTACCTACAGTATACTGCTGTTACTGTCTATTATCTATCCTTTACCCCTACCTACAGTATACTGCTGTTACTGTCTATTATCTATCCTTTACCCCTACCTACAGTATACTGTTGTTACTGTCTATTATCTATCCTGTTGTCTAGTCACTTTACCCCTACCTACAGTATACTGTTGTTACTGTCTATTATCTATCCTTTACCCCTACCTACAGTATACTGTTGTTACTGTCTATTATCTATCCTGTTGTCTAGTCACTTTACCCCTACCTACAGTATACTGTTGTTACTGTCTATTATCTATCCTTTACCCCTACCTACAGTATAGATATATCTACCTCTGTTACCTCTGTCTCTCTGTCTACACCTGTTGTTTCTCTCTGTGTTGTTGGGAAGGGCCTGTAAGGAACCATTTCACTGTTAGTCTACACCTGTTGATTTACCAAGCATGTGACAAATACCATTTGATTTGATTTGACACACACCCATCCCCCCCTTCCCCATCCTCCCACCCACCCCACCCCCCATCCCCCCATCCCCCAGCTGAGCACTGAGACCATTTTGGAAAGAAGCTCCATTTCTGTCTCAAGGAGAATGTATTTCTGCTACGTTAGCCTAGCGCAGCCTGAACACATACACACCAATGTCTTTCTGCTACGTTAGCCTAGCGCAGCCTGAACACGTACACACCAATGTCTTTCTGCTACGTTAGCCTAGCGCAGCCTGAACACGTACACACCAATGTCTTTCTGCTACGTTAGCCTAGCGCAGTCTGAACACGTACACACCAATGTCTTTCTGCTACGTTAGCCTAGCGCAGCCTGAACACGTACACACCAATGTCTTTCTGCTACGTTAGCCTAGCGCAGCCTGAACACATACACACCAATGTCTTTCTGCTACGTTAGCCTAGCGCAGGATGAACACGTATACACCAACGTCTTTCTGCTACGTTAGCCTAGCGCAGCCTGAACACGTACACACCAATGTCTTTCTGCTACGTTAGCCTAGCGCAGGATGAACACGTATACACCAACGTCTTTCTGCTACGTTAGCCTAGCGCAGCCTGAACACATACACACCAATGTCTTTCTGCTACGTTAGCCTAGCGCAGCCTGAACACATACACACCAATGCCTTTCTGCTACGTTAGCCTAGCGCAGCCTGAACACGTACACACCAATGTCTTTCTGCTACGTTAGCCTAGCGCAGCCTGAACACATACACACCAATGTCTTTCTGCTACGTTAGCCTAGCGCAGGATGAACACGTATACACCAATGTCTTTCTGCTACGTTAGCCTAGCGCAGCCTGAACACGTACACACCAATGTCTTTCTGCTACGTTAGCCTAGCGCAGTCTGAACACGTACACACCGATGTCTTTCTGCTACGTTTTCCTAGCCCACCCTGAACACGTACACACCAATGTCTTTCTGTTACGTTAGCCTAGCGCAGCCTGAACACGTACACACCAATGTCTTTCTGCTACGTTAGCCTAGCGCAGCCTGAACACGTACACACCAATGTCTTTCTGCTACGTTAGCCTAGCGCAGCCTGAACACGTACACACCAATGCCTTTCTGCTACGTTAGCCTAGCGCAGCCTGAACACGTACACACCAATGCCTTTCTGCTACGTTAGCCTAGCGCAGCCTGAACACGTACACACCAACGTCATCAATGCCCACACGCAGTAGACTGGCCCCGACGAGCAGCAAACGCTCTGCCAGACCGTACACCACGTGAAGGCACTTTGAGAAGCGAGACGTTTCCAGGATATCACATCCCATAGGTAACACTACTCTCATCTAACCTTTAGAAGGAAACGGGTGAAGGCTCTCTGATGGACGGGGTGTCGTTTGAGACACAGGTGGAAGGTCAATGACTGTATTAGACCCCCTGATTAATCCCTGGGAGCAAGGTGCCACCTCAGCTAATTATACAGACACTCTACCCTCCTCTCGCTGACACGGTGAGAAAAAGAGAGAGAGAGAGAGTGTGACGTGTGAGAGAGAAGAGAGGAGAGAGGAGAGAAAGAAGAGAGGAGAGAGGAGAGAGGAGAGAGGAGAGAGAAGAGAGAAGAGAGAAGAGAGAAGAGAGGAGAGAGAAGAGAGAAGAGAGGAGAGAGGCGAGAGGAGAGAGGAGAGAGGAGAGCGGAGAAAAGAGAGAGGAGAAAGGAGAGAGGAGAGAGGAGAGAGGAGAGAGGAGAAAAGAGAGAGGAGAAAGGAGAGAGGAGAGAGGAAAGAGGAGAGAGGAGAGAGGAAAGAGGAAAGAGGAAAGAGGAGAGAGGAGAGAGGAGAGAGAAGAGAGAAGAGAGAAGAGAGAAGAGAGAAGAGAGGAGAGAGGAGAGAGGAGAAAGGAGAGAGAAGAAAGGAGAGAGGAGAAAGGAGAGAGGCAAGAGGCGAGAGGAGAGGAGAGAGGAGAAAGGAGAGAGGAGAAAGGAGAGAGGCGAGAGGAGAAAGGAGAAAGGAGAAAGGAGAGAGGAGAGAGGAGAAAGGAGAGAGGAGAGGAGAGAGGAGAAAGGAGAGAGGAGAAAGGAGAGAGGAGAGAGGAGAAAGGAGAGAGGCGAGAGGCGAGAGGAGAGGAGAGAGGAGAGGAGAGAGGAGAAAGGAGAAAGGAGAAAGGAGAGAGGAGAGAGGAGAGAGGAGAGTGGAGAGTGGAGGGAGGAGAAAAGAGAGAGGAGAAAGGAGAGAGGAGAAAGGAGAGAGGAGAGAGGAGAGAGAAGAGAGGAGAGAGGTGAGAGGAGAGAGGAGAGAGGAGAAAAAAGATAGAGGAGAAAGGAGAGAGGAGAAAGGAGAGAGGCGAGAGTAGAGGAGAGAGGAGAGGAGAGAGGAGAAAGGAGAGAGGAGAGAGGAGAGGAGAGAGGAGAGAGGAGAAAGGAGAGAGGAGAAAGGAGAGGAGAGAGGAGAGGAGAGAGGAGAGGAGATGAGAGAGGAGAGGAGAGGAGAGAGGAGAGAGGTGAGAGGAGAGAGGAGAGAGGAGAGAGGAGAAAAGAGAGAGGAGAAAGGAGAGAGGAGAAAGGAGAGAGGCGAGAGGCGAGAGGCGAGGAGAGAGGAGAGGAGAGAGGAGAAAGGAGAGAGGAGAGAGGAGAGAGGAGAAAGGAGAGAGGAGAGAGGAGAAAGGAGAGGAGAGAGGAGAGGAGAGAGGAGAGGAGAGAGAAGAGGAGAGAGGAGAAAGGAGAGAGGAGAGAGGAGAGAGGAGAAATTGGTTCAGAGAGGTACAGTCAGACATAGAAACAAGGACTTCTATTGGTTCAGAGAGGTACAGTCAGACATAGAAACAAGGACTTCTATTGGTTCAGAGAGGTACAGTCAGACATAGAAACAAGGGCTTCTATTGGTTCAGAGAGGTACAGGTAGACATAGAAACAAGGACTTCTATTGGTTCAGAGAGGTACAGTCAGGCATAGAAACAAGGACTTCTATTGGTTCAGAGAGGTACAGTCAGACATACAAACAAGGACTTCTATTGGTTCAGAGAGGTACAGTCAGACATAGAAACAAGGACTTCTATTGGTTCAGAGAGGTACAGTCAGACATAGAAACAAGGACTTCTATTGGTTCAGAGAGGTACAGTCAGACATAGAAACAAGGGCTTCTATTGGTTCAGAGAGGTACAGTCAGGCATAGAAACAAGGACTTCTATTGGTTCAGAGAGGTACAGTCAGACATAGAAACAAGGACTTCTAGGATACAGTAGACTGAAGGTCGATCCACTTCTAGGTCCCTCAGATACCAACAGACTACAACACTTCTAGGTCCCTCAGATAGCAACAGACTACAATACTTCTAGGTCCCTCAGATAGCAACAGACTAAAACACTTCTAGGTCCCTCAGATACCAACAGACTACAACACTTCTAGGTACCTCAGATAGCAACAGACTACAATACTTCTAGGTCCCTCAGATACCAACAGACTACAACACTTCTAGGTACCTCAGATAGCAACAGACTACAATACTTCTAGGTCCCTCAGATAGCAACAGACTACAACACGACTCTTTGACTTACTGTAGATCAAGTACATTTGGCATCACAAACAAAACAGCACGTTAAGTGTAGAATTGTAGGGAGTTTCACACCTTCATTTCAAGAACCAATAAGTCCAATCCAACCAAGGATCTGTCCAACAGAAACCGTTATATAAAGTACACTCGCAGACACACACACACACACACACACACACACACACACACACACACACACACACACACACACACACACACACACACACACACACACACACACACACACACACACACACACACACACACACACACACACACACACCAGTATGTCTTTAAAGATTCTGTATGATTTCTTTGGCTTAGATACGTCAAGTACA
>NC_092095.1:75847192-75859692 GCF_045679555.1 Salvelinus alpinus
CAACAAAGGTTACACGATTTAAAATTGAGACTTAACAACCTCAACAACAAAGGTTACAAGATTTGCCAGATGTTAAAATGGAAGGAAAGTCATATTTCAATCATGGCAGGATTGGCTTTAAAGACGCAATCTGGAATATTCCCTGCTGTTCAATTACACACACACACACACACACACACACACACACACACACACACACACACACACACACACACACACACACACACACACACACACACACACACACACACACACACACACACACACACACACACACACACACACACACACACACACACACACGAGTCGAACAGCTTCCCAAAATGTCTGCAGGATTAGGTTGCTCTCTTTTGATCCTGCTGTTACAACATGTCCTCCTAAGTAATCCCAAAGGGCACCCTATCCCCTATATAGTGCACTACTTTTGACCAGGGTCCATAGGGAACAGGGTGCCATTTTGGGACGCAACCCCCTCAAAATCATCAGTTGGCTTGAGTTCACGTCTTATCGTCGTGTTTTCATCTGGTAAAAAGAGATCATCTCTATGTCTTTAAAGCTTATCTTATTCTGGAGAAAAGACGTGAGGAAACACACACACAGAAACAGACCAAATCAAATAAATAATCAAGATGTGAACATGTAATTACTGCTAGGGAGTTTATATCAGTGAAATGGGATACATGAAGGATTTTCTCTTCGTTTAATCTGTGTTGGTCTGTCAGACATTACAAGATGGCGCCGGGGAAGAAGGCTGACGGTTTTACGTGTCTGTTTCTTTTTGTCCGTTTCTTTCTGTTGTTTGAAACTTCTTTTTTTTTTACTTCTTTTGCATATAATGTTGCTGCTACCATCTCTTATGACCGAAAAATTACTTCTGGACATCAGAACTGCGATTACTCACCAAGATCTGTCAGAATTCTTTTTTTCTCCATTTAACGAGTCTTACGAGCCTGACGTGAATGACATACTGCTCTCCCGGGAACAGATCCCCGATCTGGGCCTGTTCAGGCAGTTTGGTTGGGCACGCTCAACCAGATGTCAAAATCCTGCCCCCTAGCCTAAAGAAGTTAACTTCTTTCAGCTAGGGGGCAGAATTTTTATGTTTGGAAAAATAACGTTCCCAAGGTAAACGGACTATTTCTCAGGTCCAGATGCTAGAATATGCATATGATTGACATATTAGGATAGAAAACACTCTAAAGTTTCCAAAACTGTCAAAATATTGTCTGTGAGTATAACAGAACTGATTTTGCAGGCGAAAACCTGAGGAAATCCAACCCGGAAGTGACTTTTATTTGGATAAATCCCTGTTCCGTTGCCTGCCCCTCCTCCATTTAAAGGGGTATCAACCAGATTCCTTTTCCAATGGCTTCCTCGGGCTGTGACCAGGCTTTAGACATAGTTTCAAGGTTTTATTTTGAAAAATGAGCGAGAGGTGTCCTTTGATTATCCTGCGCGCGAGAGTAGCTCGACATTTTCTTTCTCTGTAGTATTGAATAGGTTACCGTCCGGTTTAAATATTATCGATTATGTTTGTTAAAAACAACCTGAGGATTGATTATAAAAAAACGTTTGACATGTTTCTACGAACATTACGGATACTTTTTGGAATTTTTGTCTGCTTTCAGAACCGGAACGAGCCTGTGGTTTTCTGAACATAATGCGCAAACCAAATTGCGGTTTTTGGTTATAAAACTAATCTTTATCGAACAAAAATAACATTTATTGTGTAACTGGGAGTCTCGTGAGTGCAAACATCCGAAGATCATCAAAGGTAAGCGATTCATTTTATTGCTTTTCTGACATTCGTGACCAATCTACTTTGCTGCTAGCTGTTTGTAATGTTTTGTCTGCTGAGAGTTGTCCTCACATAATCGCAAGGTTTGCTGTCCTAGGTAGATTACTATAATGCTGTCCTAGGTAGATTAATACAATGCTGTCCTAGGTAGATTAACACAATGCTGTCCTAGGTAGATTAATACAATGCTGTCCTAGGTAGATTACTACAATGCTGTCCTAGGTAGATTAACACAATGCTGTCCTAGGTAGATTACTAAAATGCTGTCCTAGGTAGATTAACACAATGCTGTCCTAGGTAGATTAATACAATGCTGTCCTAGGTAGATTAATATAATGCTGTCCTAGGTAGATTAACACAATGCTGTCCTAGGTAGATTACTAAAATGCTGTCCTAGGTAGATTAACACAATGCTGTCCTAGGTAGATTACTACAATGCTGTCCTAGGTAGATTAATACAATGCTGTCCTAGGTAGATTACTAAAATGCTGTCCTCGGTAGATTAATATAATGCTGTCCTAGGTAGATTAACACAATGCTGTCCTGGGTAGATTAATATAATGCTGTCCTAGGTAGATTAACACAATGCTGTCCTAGGTAGATTACTATAATGCTGTCCTAGGTAGATTACTACAATGCTGTCCCAGGTAGATTAATACAATGCTGTCCTAGGTAGATTACTACAATGCTGTCCTAGGTAGATTACTACAATGCTGTCCTAGGTAGATTAACACAATGCTGTCCTAGGTAGATTAATACAATGCTGTCCTAGGTAGATTACTACAATGCTGTCCTAGGTAGATTAACACAATGCTGTCCTAGGTAGATTACTACAATGCTGTCCTAGGTAGATTAATACAATGCTGTCCTAGGTAGATTACCACAATGCTGTCCTAGGTAGATTAACACAATGCTGTCCTAGGTAGATTAATACAATGCTGTCCTAGGTAGATTAACACAATGCTGTCCTAGGTAGATTACTACAATGCTGTCCTAGGTAGATTACTACAATGCTGTCCTAGGTAGATTAATACAATGCTGTCCTAGGTAGATTACTAAAATGCTGTCCTAGGTAGATTAACACAATGCTGTCCTAGGTAGATTACTACAATGCTGTCCTAGGTAGATTACTATAATGCTGTCCTAGGTAGATTAATACAATGCTGTCCTAGGTAGATTAACACAATGCTGTCCTAGGTAGATTAATACAATGCTGTCCTAGGTAGATTACTACAATGCTGTCCTAGGTAGATTAACACAATGCTGTCCTAGGTAGATTACTAAAATGCTGTCCTAGGTAGATTAACACAATGCTGTCCTAGGTAGATTAATACAATGCTGTCCTAGGTAGATTAATATAATGCTGTCCTAGGTAGATTAACACAATGCTGTCCTAGGTAGATTACTAAAATGCTGTCCTAGGTAGATTAACACAATGCTGTCCTAGGTAGATTACTACAATGCTGTCCTAGGTAGATTAATACAATGCTGTCCTAGGTAGATTACTAAAATGCTGTCCTAGGTAGATTAATATAATGCTGTCCTAGGTAGATTAACACAATGCTGTCCTGGGTAGATTAATATAATGCTGTCCTAGGTAGATTAACACAATGCTGTCCTAGGTAGATTACTATAATGCTGTCCTAGGTAGATTACTACAATGCTGTCCCAGGTAGATTAATACAATGCTGTCCTAGGTAGATTACTACAATGCTGTCCTAGGTAGATTACTACAATGCTGTCCTAGGTAGATTAACACAATGCTGTCCTAGGTAGATTAATACAATGCTGTCCTAGGTAGATTACTACAATGCTGTCCTAGGTAGATTAACACAATGCTGTCCTAGGTAGATTACTACAATGCTGTCCTAGGTAGATTAATACAATGCTGTCCTAGGTAGATTACCACAATGCTGTCCTAGGTAGATTAACACAATGCTGTCCTAGGTAGATTAATACAATGCTGTCCTAGGTAGATTAACACAATGCTGTCCTAGGTAGATTACTACAATGCTGTCCTAGGTAGATTACTACAATGCTGTCCTAGGTAGATTAATACAATGCTGTCCTAGGTAGATTACTAAAATGCTGTCCTAGGTAGATTAACACAATGCTGTCCTAGGTAGATTACTACAATGCTGTCCTAGGTAGATTAACACAATGCTGTCCTAGGTAGATTACTACAATGCTGTCCTAGGTAGATTAACACAATGCTGTCCTAGGTA
Source organism: Salvelinus alpinus (assembly GCF_045679555.1). Taxonomy (NCBI): domain Eukaryota; kingdom Metazoa; phylum Chordata; class Actinopteri; order Salmoniformes; family Salmonidae; genus Salvelinus; species Salvelinus alpinus. Next base: position 75,851,216 of record NC_092095.1, read on the forward strand.
GATTACCACAATGCTGTCCTAGGTAGATTAACACAATGCTGTCCTAGGTAGATTAATACAATGCTGTCCTAGGTAGATTAACACAATGCTGTCCTAGGTAGATTAATACAATGCTGTCCTAGGTAGATTAATACAATGCTGTCCTAGGTAGATTACTACAATGCTGTCCTAGGTAGATTAATACAATGCTGTCCTAGGTAGATTAACACAATGCTGTCCTAGGTAGATTAACACAATGCTGCCCTAGGTAGATTAATACAATGCTGTCCTAGGTAGATTAACACAATGCTGTCCTAGGTAGATTAACACAATGCTGTCCTAGGTAGATTAATACAATGCTGTCCTAGGTAGATTAATACAATGCTGTCCTAGGTAGATTACTACAATGCTGTCCTAGGTAGATTAACACAATGCTGTCCTAGGTAGATTAATACAATGCTGTCCTAGGTAGATTACTACAATGCTGTCCTAGGTAGATTAACACAATGCTGTCCTAGGTAGATTAACACAATGCTGTCCTAGGTAGATTAATACAATGCTGTCCTAGGTAGATTAACACAATGCTGTCCTGGGTAGATTAATACAATGCTGTCCTAGGTAGATTAATACAATGCTGTCCTAGGTAGATTAACACAATGCTGTCCTAGGTAGATTAACACAATGCTGTCCTAGGTAGATTAACACAATGCTGTCCTAGGTAGATTAACACAATGCTGTCCTAGGTAGATTAACACAATGCTGTCCTAGGTAGATTAATACAATGCTGTCCTAGGTAGATTAATACAATGCTGTCCTAGGTAGATTAACACAATGCTGTCCTAGGTAGATTAATACAATGCTGTCCTAGGTAGATTAACACAATGCTGTCCTAGGTAGATTAACACAATGCTGTCCTAGGTAGATTAATACAATGCTGTCCTAGGTAGATTACCACAATGCTGTCCTAGGTAGATTAACACAATGCTGTCCTAGGTAGATTACTACAATGCTGTCCTGGGTAGATTAACACAATGCTGTCCTAGGTAGATTAATACAATGCTGTCGTAGGTAGATTAACACAATGCTGTCCTAGGTAGATTACTACAATGCTGTCCTAGGTAGATTAACACAATGCTGTCCTAGGTAGATTAACACAATGCTGTCCTAGGTAGATTAACACAATGCTGTCCTAGGTAGATTACTACAATGCTGTCCTAGGTAGATTAACACAATGCTGTCCTAGGTAGATTACCACAATGCTGTCCTAGGTAGATTAACACAATGCTGTCCTAGGTAGATTAACACAATGCTGTCCTAGGTAGATTAATACAATGCTGTCCTAGGTAGATTACTAAAATGCTGTCCTAGGTAGATTAACACAATGCTGTCCTAGGTAGATTAATACAATGCTGTCCTAGGTAGATTAACACAATGCTGTCCTAGGTAGATTAATACAATGCTGTCCTAGGTAGATTAACACAATGCTGTCCTAGGTAGATTACTACAATGCTGTCCTAGGTAGATTAATACAATGCTGTCCTAGGTAGATTACTAAAATGCTGTCCTAGGTAGATTAACACAATGCTGTCCTAGGTAGATTAACACAATGCTGTCCTAGGTAGATTACTACAATGCTGTCCTAGGTAGATTAACACAATGCTGTCCTAGGTAGATTACCACAATGCTGTCCTAGGTAGATTAACACAATGCTGTCCTAGGTAGATTAATACAATGCTGTCCTAGGTAGATTAACACAATGCTGTCCTAGGTAGATTAATACAATGCTGTCCTAGGTAGATTAACACAATGCTGTCCTAGGTAGATTACTACAATGCTGTCCTAGGTAGATTAATACAATGCTGTCCTAGGTAGATTACTAAAATGCTGTCCTAGGTAGATTAACACAATGCTGTCCTAGGTAGATTAACACAATGCTGTCCTGGGTAGATTAATACAATGCTGTCCTAGGTAGATTAACACAATGCTGTCCTAGGTAGATTAACACAATGCTGTCCTAGGTAGATTAATACAATGCTGTCCTAGGTAGATTAACACAATGCTGTCCTAGGTAGATTACTACAATGCTGTCCTAGGTAGATTAACACAATGCTGTCCTAGGTAGATTAACACAATGCTGTCCTAGGTAGATTAACACAATGCTGTCCTAGGTAGATTAATACAATGCTGTCCTAGGTAGATTAATACAATGCTGTCCTAGGTAGATTAACACAATGCTGTCCTAGGTAGATTACTACAATGCTGTCCTAGGTAGATTAACACAATGCTGTCCTAGGTAGATTAACACAATGCTGTCCTAGGTAGATTAACACAATGCTGTCCTAGGTAGATTAATACAATGCTGTCCTAGGTAGATTAATACAATGCTGTCCTAGGTAGATTAATACAATGCTGTCCTAGGTAGATTAACACAATGCTGTCCTAGGTAGATTAACACAATGCTGTCCTGGGTAGATTAATACAATGCTGTCCTAGGTAGATTACTACAATGCTGTCCTAGGTAGATTAACACAATGTTGTCCTAGGTAGATTACTACAATGCTGTCCTAGGTAGATTAACACAATGCTGTCCTAGGTAGATTAACACAATGTTGTCCTAGGTAGATTACTACAATGCTGTCCTAGGTAGATTAACACAATGCTGTCCTAGGTAGATTAATACAATGCTGTCCTAGGTAGATTAATACAATGCTGTCCTAGGTAGATTAACACAATGCTGTCCTAGGTAGATTAATACAATGCTGTCCTAGGTAGATTAATACAATGCTGTCCTAGGTAGATTAACACAATGCTGTCCTAGGTAGATTAATACAATGCTGTCCTAGGTAGATTAACACAATGCTGTCCTAGGTAGATTAATACAATGCTGTCCTAGGTAGATTAACACAATGCTGTCCTAGGTAGATTAACACAATGCTGTCCTAGGTAGATTAATACAATGCTGTCCTAGGTAGATTAACACAATGCTGTCCTAGGTAGATTAACACAATGCTGTCCTAGGTAGATTAATACAATGCTGTCCTAGGTAGATTAACACAATGCTGTCCTAGGTAGATTAACACAATGCTGTCCTAGGTAGATTAATACAATGCTGTCCTAGGTAGATTAACACAATGCTGTCCTAGGTAGATTAATACAATGCTGTCCTAGGTAGATTAATACAATGCTGTCCTAGGTAGATTAACACAATGCTGTCCTAGGTAGATTAATACAATGCTGTCCTAGGTAGATTAACACAATGCTGTCCTAGGTAGATTAATACAATGCTGTCCTAGGTAGATTAATACAATGCTGTCCTAGGTAGATTAATACAATGCTGTCCTAGGTAGATTAACACAATGCTGTCCTAGGTAGATTAACACAATGCTGTCCTAGGTAGATTAACACAATGCTGTCCTAGGTAGATTAATACAATGCTGTCCTGGGTAGATTAATACAATGCTGTCCTAGGTAGATTACTAAAATGCTGTCCTAGGTAGATTAACACAATGCTGTCCTAGGTAGATTAACACAATGCTGTCCTAGGTAGATTAACACAATGCTGTCCTAGGTAGATTAACACAATGCTGTCCTAGGTAGATTAATACAATGCTGTCCTGGGTAGATTAACACAATGCTGTCCTAGGTAGATTAACACAATGCTGTCCTAGGTAGATAAATACAATGCTGTCCTAGGTAGATTAATACAATGCTGTCCTAGGTAGATTAACACAATGCTGTCCTAGGTAGATTACTACAATGCTGTCCTGGGTAGATTAACACAATGCTGTCCTAGGTAGATTAATACAATGCTGTCCTAGGTAGATTAATACAATGCTGTCCTAGGTAGATTACTACAATGCTGTCCTAGGTAGAATTATACAATGCTGTCCTAGGTAGATTAATACAATGCTGTCCTAGGTAGATTAACACAATGCTGTCCTAGGTAGATTAACACAATGCTGCCCTAGGTAGATTAATACAATGCTGTCCTAGGTAGATTAACACAATGCTGTCCTAGGTAGATTAACACAATGCTGTCCTAGGTAGATTAATACAATGCTGTCCTAGGTAGATTACTACAATGCTGTCCTAGGTAGATTAACACAATGCTGTCCTAGGTAGATTAACATAATGCTGTCCTAGGTAGATTAACACAATGCTGTCCTGGGTAGATTAATACAATGCTGTCCTAGGTAGATTAATACAATGCTGTCCTAGGTAGATTAACACAATGCTGTCCTAGGTAGATTAATACAATGCTGTCGTAGGTAGATTAACACAATGCTGTCCTAGGTAGATTACTACAATGCTGTCCTAGGTAGATTAACACAATGCTGTCCTAGGTAGATTAACACAATGCTGTCCTAGGTAGATTACTACAATGCTGTCGTAGGTAGATTAACACAATGCTGTCCTAGGTAGATTAATACAATGCTGTCCTAGGTAGATTACTACAATGCTGTCGTAGGTAGATTAACACAATGCTGTCCTAGGTAGATTAACACAATGCTGTCCTAGGTAGATTAACACAATGCTGTCCTAGGTAGATTACTACAATGCTGTCGTAGGTAGATTACTACAATGCTGTCCTGGGTAGATTAACACAATGCTGTCCTAGGTAGATTAATACAATGCTGTCCTAGGTAGATTAACACAATGCTGTCCTAGGTAGATTACTACAATGCTGTCGTAGGTAGATTAACACAATGCTGTCCTAGGTAGATTACTAAAATGCTGTCCTAGGTAGATTAACACAATGCTGTCCTAGGTAGATTAATACAATGCTGTCCTAGGTAGATTACTACAATGCTGTCCTAGGTAGATTAATACAATGCTGTCCTAGGTTGGGTTGAGGGGCCTGGAGATGCTCGTACGAATGCTTCTCCAACATTTCTACTGTTGAGTTATTGTTGTGGTAGATGTAGTTATTTTTCTTTCATCACACCAACACAAGGGCATATTATTAATGTAAGCAAATTAGGCAAATTTATGATGATTTGAGCTACGAAAACTATGAATCTTGGAAGGTCAGCCTGTTGCAAACATCGCATAAGTAACTAGAGAAGCAAGATCATTCTCATGTGAAAAAGCATTCCATCTGGGTCCCATTTGACACCCTATTCCCTATACAGTGCACTCCTTTAGGCCAGAGCCCTATGGACCCTGGTCAACAGACGTGCACTAGGTAGGGAATAGGGTGCCATATGGGACACAGCATTTGTCTCACATTACTAGAGATAATTATACGTTGGAAGGACTTGTCTCTACACTCCTCCACGTTTCCAAGGCGATCAAGGCCTGTAATTGATTGTGTTTGTCCTTGATGTTAACATTCTAGCAGTTATGATAATAGGGATATTTTCATGGTCAGATAATAACTAATAAGGCTAACTTGCATAATATCTTCCTATCGACACAGCGGTAGTAGTCAGATTAAACTGCTACGGTGGAAATTGATTTGGTTTTGTAAAACTTACATCCTTAAAGTCATTTGAGGCAGTTTGCAACAACAAAAAAATTGGTTGTATTTCAATCTTCTTTCATTTATTCATTTTGGAAGTTGTGGTGTGATTTGTGTAGTTCGGAGTGAAGTGATTCAGAATAGAAATACAGAACTATACAGCTGTATGTATGAACCTGAGTACTTCCATTCCCCCAGATACAGCTAACCTCCTGAACCTGAGGACTTCCATTCCCACAGATACAGCTAACCTCCTGAACCAGAGGACTTCCATTCCCCCAGATACAGCTAACCTCCTGAACCTGAACCTGAGGACTTCCATTCCCCCAGATACAGCTAACCTCCTGAACCTGAGGACTTCCATTCCCCCAGATACAGCTAACCTCCTGAACCTGAGGACTTCCATTCCCCAGATACAGCTAACCTCCTGAACCTGAGGACTTCCATTCCCCCAGATACAGCTAACCTCCTGAACCTGAGGACTTCCATTCCCCCAGATACAGCTAACCTCCTGAACCTGAGGACTTCCATTCCCCCAGATACAGCTAACCTCCTGAACCTGAGGACTTCCATTCCCCCAGATACAGCTAACCTCCTGAACCTGAGGACTTCCATTCCCCCAGATACAGCTAACCTCCTGAACCTGAAGACTTCCATTCCCCCAGATACAGCTAACCTCCTGAACCTGAGGACTTCCATTCCCCCAGATACAGCTAACCTCCTGAACCTGAGGACTTCCATTCCCCCAGATACAGCTAATCTCCTGAGCCTGAAGACTTCCATTCCCCCAGATACAGCTAACCTCCTGAAGACTACCATTCCCCCAGATACAGCTAACCTCCTGAACCTGAGGACTTCCATTCCCCCAGATACAGCTAACCTCCTGAACCTGAGGACTTCCATTCCCCCAGATACAGCTAACCTCCTGAACCTGAAGACTTCCATTCCCCCAGATACAGCTAACCTCCTGAACCTGAGGACTTCCATTCCCCCAGATACAGCTAACCTCCTGAACCTGAGGACTTCCATTCCCCCAGATACAGCTAACCTCCTGAACCTGAACCTGAAGACTTCCATTCCCCCAGATACAGCTAACCTCCTGAACCTGAACCTGAAGACTTCCATTCCCCCAGATACAGCTAACCTCCTGAACCTGAAGACTTCCATTCCCCCAGATACAGCTAACCTCCTGAACCTGAAGACTTCCATTCCCCCAGATACAGCTAACCTCCTGAACCTGAGGACTTCCATTCCCCCAGATACAGCTAACCTCCTGAACCTGAGGACTTCCATTCCCCCAGATACAGCTAACCTCCTGAACCTGAACCTGAAGACTTCCATTCCCCCAGATACAGCTAACCTCCTGAACCTGAACCTGAAGACTTCCATTCCCCCAGATACAGCTAACCTCCTGAACCTGAAGACTTCCATTCCCCCAGATACAGCTAACCTCCTGAACCTGAGGACTTCCATTCCCCCAGATACAGCTAACCTCCTGAACCTGAGGACTTCCATTCCCCCAGATACAGCTAACCTCCTGAACCTGAAGACTTCCATTCCCCCAGATACAGCTAACCTCCTGAACCTGAACCTGAAGACTTCCATTCCCCCAGATACAGCTAACCTCCTGAACCTGAACCTGAGGACTTCCATTCCCCCAGATACAGCTAACCTCCTGAACCTGGAGACTTCCATTCCCCCAGATACAGCTAACCTCCTGAACCTGAACCTGAAGACTTCCATTCCCCCAGATACAGCTAACCTCCTGAACCTGAACCTGAGGACTTCCATTCCCCCAGATACAGCTAACCTCCTGAACCTGAGGACTTCCATTCCCCCAGATACAGCTAACCTCCTGAACCTGAGGACTTCCATTCCCCCAGATACAGCTAACCTCCTGAACCTGAAGACTTCCATTCCCCTAGATACAGCTAACCTCCTGAACCTGAGGACTTCCATTCCCCCAGATACAGCTAACCTCCTGAACCTGAAGACTTCCATTCCCCCAGATACAGCTAACCTCCTGAACCTGAGGACTTCCATTCCCCCAGATACAGCTAACCTCCTGAACCTGAGGACTTCCATTCCCCCAGATACAGCTAACCTCCTGAACCTGAGGACTTCCATTCCCCAGATACAGCTAACCTCCTGAACCTGAGGACTTCCATTCCCCCAGATACAGCTAACCTCCTGAACCTGAACCTGAGGACTTCCATTCCCCCAGATACAGCTAACCTCCTGAACCTGGAGACTTCCATTCCCCCAGATACAGCTAACCTCCTGAACCTGAACCTGAAGACTTCCATTCCCCCAGATACAGCTAACCTCCTGAACCTGAACCTGAGGACTTCCATTCCCCCAGATACAGCTAACCTCCTGAACCTGAAGACTTACATTCCCCAGATACAGCTAACCTCCTGAACCAGAAGACTTCCATTCCCCCAGATACAGCTAACCTCCTGAACCTGAGGACTTCCATTCCCCCAGATACAGCTAACCTCCTGAACCTGAGGACTTCCATTCCCCCAGATACAGCTAACCTCCTGAACCTGAGGACTTCCATTCCCCCAGATACAGCTAACCTCCTGAACCTGAGGACTTCCATTCCCCCAGATACAGCTAACCTCCTGAACCTGAGGACTTCCATTCCCCAGATACAGCTAACCTCCTGAACCTGAACCTGAGGACTTCCATTCCCCCAGATACAGCTAACCTCCTGAACCTGAGGACTTCCATTCCCCAGATACAGCTAACCTCCTGAACCTGGAGACTTCCATTCCCCCAGATACAGCTAACCTCCTGAACCTGAGGACTTCCATTCCCCCAGATACAGCTAACCTCCTGAACCTGAGGACTTCCATTCCCCCAGATACAGCTAACCTCCTGAACCTGAGGACTTCCATTCCCCCAGATACAGCTAACCTCCTGAACCTGGAGACTTCCATTCCCCCAGATACAGCTAACCTCCTGAACCTGAGGACCTCCATTCCCCCAGATACAGCTAACCTCCTGAACCTGGAGACTTCCATTCCCCCAG
>NC_092095.1:75864692-75872192 GCF_045679555.1 Salvelinus alpinus
GTGAGACTATTAGCTGCCCTGGTTGGAGCTGACGGGAACTAGGAGTGAGACTATTAGCTGCCCTGGTGGAAGCTGACGGGAACTAGGAGTGAGACTATTAGCTGACAGGAACTAGGAGTGAGACTATTAGCTGCCCTGGTTGGAGCTGACAGGAAATAGGAGTGAGACTATTAGCTGCCCTGGTGGGAGCTGACAGGAACTAGTAGTGAGACTATTAGCTGCCCTGGTAGGAGCTGACAGGAACTAGGAGTGAGACTATTAGCTGCCCTGGTGGGAGCTGACAGGAACTAGGAGTGAGACTATTAGCTGCCCTGGTGGCAGCTGACAGGAACTAGGAGTGAGACTATTAGCTGCCCTGGTTGGAGCTGACGGGAACTAGGAGTGAGACTATTAGCTGCCCTGGTGGGAGCTGACGGGAACTAGGAGTGAGACTATCAGCTGCCCTGGTTGGAGCTGACGGGAACTAGGAGTGAGACTATTAGCTGCCCTGGTTGGAGCTGACGGGAACTAGGAGTGAGACTATTAGCTGCCATGGTGGGAGCTGACAGGAACTAGGAGTGAGACTATTAGCTGCCCTGGTTGGAGCTGACAGGAAATAGGAGTGAGACTATTAGCTGCCCTGGTTGGAGCTGACAGGAACTAGGAGTGAGACTATTAGCTGACAGGAACTAGGAGTGAGACTATTAGCTGCCCTGGTGGGAGCTGACAGGAACTAGGAGTGAGACTATTAGCTGACCTGGTGGGAGCTGACAGGAACTAGGAGTGAGACTATTAGCTGCCCTGGTTGGAGCTGACAGGAACAAGGAGTGAGACAATTAGCTGCCCTGGTAGGAGCCGACAGGAACTAGGAGTGAGACTATTAGCTGCCCTGGTTGGAGCTGACAGGAACTAGGAGTGAGACTATTAGCTGCCATGGTGGGAGCTGACAGGAACTAGGAGTGAGACTATTAGCTGCCATGGTGGGAGCTGACAGGAACTAGGAGTGAGACTATTAGCTGCCACGGTGGGAGCTGACAGGAACTAGGAGTGAGACTATTAGCTGCCCTGGTGGGAGCTGACAGGAACTAGGAGTGAGACTATTAGCTGCCATGGTGGGAGCTGACAGGAACTAGGAGTGAGACTATTAGCTGCCATGGTGGGAGCTGACAGGAACTAGGAGTGAGACTATTAGCTGCCCTGGTGGGAGCTGACAGGAACTAGGAGTGAGACTATTAGCTGACAGGAATTAGGAGTGAGACTATTAGCTGACAGGAACTAGGAGTGAGACTATTAGCTGCCCTGGTTGGAGCTGACAGGAACTAGGAGTGAGACTATTAGCTGCCCTGGTTGGAGCTGACAGGAACTAGGAGTGAGACTATTAGCTGCCCTGGTTGGAGCTGACAGGAACTAGGAGTGAGACTATTAGCTGCCCTGGTAGGAGCTGACAGGAACTAGGAGTGAGACTATTCGCTGACAGGAATTAGGAGTGAGACTATTAGCTGCCCTGGTGGGGGCTGACGGGAACCTCCTCTCCTCCTCTCCTATTCTCCCCCATCCTCCTCCTCTACTCCTCTCCTCCTCTCCCCCATCCTCCACCTCTCCTCCTCTACCCCATCCTTCTCCTCTACTCCTCTCCTCCTCTCCCCCATCCTCCACCTCTACTCCTCTCCTCCTCTCCCCCATCCTCCACCTCTCCTCCTCCCCTCATCTCCCCCATCCTCCACCTCTCCTCCTCCCCTCCTCTACTCCTCTCCTCCTCTCCCCGATCCTCCTCCTCTCCTCCTCCCCTCCTCTCCTCCTCTTCCCGATCCTCCTCCTCTCCCCCATCCTCCTCCTCTCCTCCTCCCCTCCTCTACTAACAGTACTACCAGACCCTACTACGTTTCTGAACAGAGACTATCAACTACAGTACTAACAGAAGACCCCACTACGTTTCTGAACAGAGAGGATCAACTACAGTACTAACAGAAGACCCCACTACGTTTCTGGACAGAGAGGATCAACTACAGTACTAACAGAAGACCCCACTACGTTTCTGGACAGAGAGGATCAACTACAGTACTAACAGACCCCACTACGTTTCTGAACAGAGAGGATCAACTACAGTACTAACAGACCCCACTACGTTTCTGGACAGAGAGGATCAACTACAGTACTAACAGACCCCACTACGTTTCTGATCAGAGAGGATCAACTACAGTACTAACAGACCCCACTACGTTTCTGGACAGAGAGGATCAACTACAGTACTAACAGACCCCACTACGTTTCTGATCAGAGAGGATCAACTACAGTACTAACAGACCCCACTACGTTTCTGGACAGAGAGGATCAACTACAGTACTAACAGACCCCACTACGTTTCTGAACATAGAATATCAACTACAGTACTAACAGAGCCCACTACGTTTCTGGACAGAGAGGATCAACTACAGTACTAACAGACCCCACTACGTTTCTGGACAGAGAGGATCAACTACAGTACTAACAGACCCCACTACGTTTCTGAACAGAGAGGATCAACTACAGTACTAACAGACCCCACTACGTTTCTGAACAGAGAGGATCAACTACAGTACTAACAGACCCCACTACGTTTCTGAACATAGACTATCAACTACAGTACTAACAGACCCCACTACGTTTCTGAACAGAGAGGATCAACTACAGTACTAACAGACCCCACTACGTTTCTGAACAGAGAGGATCAACTACAGTACTAACAGACCCCACTACGTTTCTGATCAGAGAGGATCAACTACAGTACTAACAGACCCCACTACGTTTCTGGACAGAGAGGATCAACTACAGTACTAACAGACCCCACTACGTTTCTGGACAGAGAGGATCAACTACAGTACTAACAGACCCCACTACGTTTCTGAACATAGACTATCAACTACAGTACTAACAGACCCCACTACGTTTCTGGACAGAGAGGATCAACTACAGTACTAACAGACCCCACTACGTTTCTGGACAGAGAGGATCAACTACAGTACTAACAGACCCCACTACGTTTCTGGACAGAGAGGATCAACTACAGTACTAACAGACCCCACTACGTTTCTGAACATAGACTATCAACTACAGTACTAACAGACCCCACTACGTTTCTGATCAGAGAGGATCAACTACAGTACTAACAGACCCCACTACGTTTCTGATCAGAGAGGATCAACTACAGTACTAACAGACCCCACTACGTTTCTGATCAGAGAGGATCAACTACAGTACTAACAGACCCCACTACGTTTCTGGACAGAGAGGATCAACTACAGTACTAACAGACCCCACTACGTTTCTGAACATAGAGTATCAACTACAGTACTAACAGACCCCACTACGTTTCTGGACAGAGAGGATCAACTACAGTACTAACAGACCCCACTACGTTTCTGATCAGAGAGGATCAACTACAGTACTAACAGACCCCACTACGTTTCTGAACAGAGAGGATCAACTACAGTACTAACAGACCCCACTACGTTTCTGATCAGAGAGGATCAACTACAGTACTAACAGACCCCACTACGTTTCTGATCAGAGAGGATCAACTACAGTACTAACAGACCCCACTACGTTTCTGGACAGAGAGGATCAACTACAGTACTAACAGACCCCACTACGTTTCTGATCAGAGAGGATCAACTACAGTACTAACAGACCCCACTACGTTTCTGGACAGAGAGGATCAACTACAGTACTAACAGACCCCACTACGTTTCTGAACAGAGAGGATCAACTACAGTACTAACAGACCCCACTACGTTTCTGGACAGAGAGGATCAACTACAGTACTAACAGACCCCACTACGTTTCTGGACAGAGAGGATCAACTACAGTACTAACAGACCCCACTACGTTTCTGGACAGAGAGGATCAACTACAGTACTAACAGACCCCACTACGTTTCTGATCAGAGAGGATCAACTACAGTACTAACAGACCCCACTACGTTTCTGATCAGAGAGGATCAACTACAGTACTAACAGACCCCACTACGTTTCTGGACAGAGAGGATCAACTACAGTACTAACAGACCCCACTACCTTTCTGATCAGAGAGGATCAACTACAGTACTAACAGACCCCACTACGTTTCTGGACAGAGAGGATCAACTACAGTACTAACAGACCCCACTACGTTTCTGAACAGAGAGGATCAACTACAGTACTAACAGACCCCACTACGTTTCTGGACAGAGAGGATCAACTACAGTACTAACAGACCCCACTACGTTTCTGGACAGAGAGGATCAACTACAGTACTAACAGACCCCACTACGTTTCTGATCAGAGAGGATCAACTACAGTACTAACAGACCCCACTACGTTTCTGGACAGAGAGGATCAACTACAGTACTAACAGACCCCACTACGTTTCTGAACATAGACTATCAACTACAGTACTAACAGACCCCACTACGTTTCTGGACAGAGAGGATCAACTACAGTACTAACAGACCCCACTACGTTTCTGGACAGAGAGGATCAACTACAGTACTAACAGACCCCACTACGTTTCTGATCAGAGAGGATCAACTACAGTACTAACAGACCCCACTACGTTTCTGGACAGAGAGGATCAACTACAGTACTAACAGACCCCACTACGTTTCTGATCAGAGAGGATCAACTACAGTACTAACAGACCCCACTACGTTTCTGAACAGAGAGGATCAACTACAGTACTAACAGACCCCACTACGTTTCTGATCAGAGAGGATCAACTACAGTACTAACAGACCCCACTACGTTTCTGGACAGAGAGGATCAACTACAGTACTAACAGACCCCACTACGTTTCTGGACAGAGAGGATCAACTACAGTACTAACAGACCCCACTACGTTTCTGAACAGAGACTATCAACTACAGTACTAACAGACCCCACTACGTTTCTGGACAGAGAGGATCAACTACAGTACTAACAGACCCCACTACGTTTCTGGACAGAGAGGATCAACTACAGTACTAACAGACCCCACTACGTTTCTGGACAGAGAGGATCAACTACAGTACTAACAGACCCCACTACGTTTCTGGACAGAGAGGATCAACTACAGTACTAACAGACCCCACTACGTTTCTGATTAGAGAGGATCAACTACAGTACTAACAGACCCCACTACGTTTCTGATCAGAGAGGATCAACTACAGTACTAACAGACCCCACTACGTTTCTGAACAGAGAGGATCAACTACAGTACTAACAGACCCCACTACGTTTCTGGACAGAGAGGATCAACTACAGTACTAACAGACCCCACTACGTTTCTGGACAGAGAGGATCAACTACAGTACTAACAGACCCCACTACGTTTCTGGACAGAGAGGATCAACTACAGTACTAACAGACCCCACTACGTTTCTGATCAGAGAGGATCAACTACAGTACTAACAGACCCCACTACGTTTCTGGACAGAGAGGATCAACTACAGTACTAACAGAAGACCCCACTACGTTTCTGGACAGAGAGGATCAACTACAGTACTAACAGACCCCACTACGTTTCTGAACAGAGAGGATCAACTACAGTACTAACAGACCCCACTACGTTTCTGGACAGAGAGGATCAACTACAGTACTAACAGAAGACCCCACTACGTTTCTGGACAGAGAGGATCAACTACAGTACTAACAGACCCCACTACGTTTCTGAACAGAGAGGATCAACTACAGTACTAACAGACCCCACTACGTTTCTGGACAGAGAGGATCAACTACAGTACTAACAGACCCCACTACGTTTCTGAACAGAGAGGATCAACTACAGTACTAACAGACCCCACTACGTTTATGGACAGAGAGGATCAACTACAGTACTAACAGACCCCACTACGTTTCTGGACAGAGAGGATCAACTACAGTACTAACAGACCCCACTACGTTTCTGGACAGAGAGGATCAACTACAGTACTAACAGACCCCACTACGTTTCTGAACAGAGAGGATCAACTACAGTACTAACAGACCCCACTACGTTTCTGAACAGAGAGGATCAACTACAGTACTAACAGACCCCACTACGTTTCTGATCAGAGAGGATCAACTACAGTACTAACAGACCCCACTACGTTTCTGAACAGAGAGGATCAACTACAGTACTAACAGACCCCACTACGTTTCTGAACAGAGAGGATCAACTACAGTACTAACAGACCCCACTACGTTTCTGGACAGAGAGGATCAACTACAGTACTAACAGACCCCACTACGTTTCTGAACAGAGAGGATCAACTACAGTACTAACAGACCCCACTACGTTTCTGATCAGAGAGGAGCACTTACAGACACACACACAGAATCCATTGAGGTAAAAGTAATGGGAAATAGCAGAACTGTGCTCTAGAGCCCTGAGCACCAGAGTTATGGAGGAGAGGAGGAGAGGAGGAGGATGGGGGAGAGGAAGAGAGGAGGATAGGAGGATAGGAGGAGGATGGGGGAGAGGAAGAGAGGAGGAGAGGAAGGGAGGAGTAGGAGGGGAAAGGAAGAGAGGAGGAGAGGAGGAGGATAGGGGAGAAAAAAAGAGGAGGAGAGGAGGAGAGGAGGAAGAGGGGAGAGGAAGAGAGGAGGAGAGGAGGAGGATAGGGGAGAAAAAAAGAGGAGGAGAGGAGGAGAGGAGGATGGGGGAGAGAAAAAAAGAGGAGGAGAGGAGGAGAGGAGGAGGAGGGGAGAGGAAGAGAGGAGGAGAGGAGGAGGATAGGGGAGAAAAAAAAGAGGAGGAGAGGAGGAGAGGAGGATGGGGGAGAGCAGGAGAGGAGTGGAGGAGGAGAGGAGGAGGATGGGAGGAGGAGAGGAGGACAGATGGGGGAGAGGAGGAGGATGGGGGAGAAGAGGAGGATGGGGGAGAGGAGGAGGATGGGGTAGAAAAGGAGAGGAGTAGAGGATGGGAGGAGGAGAGGAGGAGGATGGGGGAGAAGAGGATGAACGGGGAGAGAAGGAGAGGAGTAGAGGAGGGGAGGAGGAGAGGAGGAGGATGGGGGAGAGGAGGAGAGGAGGAGGATGGGGGAGAGGAGGAGAGGAGTAGAGGAGGAGGATGGGGGAGAGGAGGAGAGGAGTAGAGGAGGGGAGAAGGAGAGTAGGAGGATGGGGAGAAGAGGAGAGGAGGAGGATGGGGGAGAGGAGGAGAGGAGGAGAGGAGGAGGATTGGGAGAGGAGGGGAGGAGGAGAGGTGGAGAGGAGTAGAGGAGGAGAGGAGGAGGATGGGGGAGAGGAGGAGAGGAGGAGAGGAGGAGGATAAGAGAAGAGAAGAGGAGGAGAGGAGGAGGATGGGGAGAAGAGGAGAGGAGGAGAGGAGGAGGATGGGGGAGAAGAGGAGAGGAGGAGAGGAGGAGGATGGGGGAGAGTAGGGGAGGAGGATGATGGGGGAGAGGAGGAGGTTCCTCTCAGCTCCCACCAGGGCAGCTAATAGTCTGTTTGTTCTGTAGATGTGTGTTTCTTATCTCCGTTCTCTAAGTGAGCTTGTTGTGGACGTTCAACCTGACGGGTAACTTCTAGAAGATTCTGGAACAGGAGT
>NC_092095.1:75874692-75890836 GCF_045679555.1 Salvelinus alpinus
GATGGAGCCAGCATATTGTCTACTGGAGATGGAGCCAGCATATTGTCTACTGGAGATGGAGCCAGCATATTGTCTACTAGAGATGGAGCCAGCCAGCATATTGTCTACTAGAAATGGAGCCAGCATATTGTCTACTAGAGATGGATCCAGCATATTGTCTACAGGAGATGGAGCCAGCATATTGTCTACAGGAGATGGAGCCAGCATATTGTCTACTGGAGATGGAGCCAGCATATTGTCTACTAGAGATGGAGCCAGCATATTGTCTACTAGAGATGGATCCAGCATATTGTCTACTGGAGATGGAGCCAGCATATTGTCTACTGGAGATGGAGCCAGCATATTGTCTACTGGAGATGGAGCCAGCATATTGTCTACAAGAGATGGATCCAGCATATTGTCTACTGGAGTATACCCAGCGGGTATACTATTAAATAAATAGTATACTATACTATACTATTTATATAGTATACATTAATACTACAGACTACTGTGCTAAGACATTTATATAGTATACATTAATACTACAGACTAGACATTTATATATTATACATTAATACTACAGTCTACTGTCCTGAGATATGTATATATTATACATTAATACTACAGACTACTGTCCTGAGATATTTATATATGATACATTAATACTACAGTCTACTGTGCTAAGACATTTATATAGTATACATTAATACTACAGTCTACTGTGCTAAGACATTTATATAGTATACATTAATACTACAGTCTACTGTGCTAATGCATTTATATAGTATACATTAATACTACAGTCTACTGTGCTAAGGCATTTATATAGTATACATTAATACTACAGTCTACTGTGCTACGACATGTATATCGTATACATTAATACTACAGGCTACTGTGCTAAGGCATTTATATATTATACATTAATACTTCAGACTACTGTGCTGAGACATTTATATAGTATACATTAATACTACAGTCTACTGTGCTGAGACATTTATATAGTATACATTAATACTACAGTCTACTGTGTTAATGCATTTATATAGTATACATTAATACTACAGACTACTGTGCTAAGACATTTATATAGTATACATTAATACTACAGACTACTGTGCTAAGACATTTATATAGTATACATTAATACTACAGTCTACTCTGTTAATGCATTTATATAGTATACATTAATACTACAGACTACTGTGCTAAGACATTTATATAGTATACATTAATACTACAGTCTACTGTGCTGAGACATTTATATAATATACATTGATACTACAGTCTACTGTGCTACGACATGTATATAGTATACATTAATACTACAGTCTACTCTGCTAAGACATTTATATAGTATACATTAATACTACAGGCTACTGTGCTAAGACATTTATATAGTATACATTAATACTACAGTCTACTGTGTTAATGCATTTATATAGTATACATTAATACTACAGTCTACTGTGCTAAGACATTTATATAGTATACATTAATACTACAGACTACTGTGCTAAGACATTTATATAGTATACATTAATACTACAGACTACTGTGCTAAGACATTTATATAGTATACATTAATACTACAGTCTACTGTGTTAATGCATTTATATAGTATACATTAATACTACAGACTACTGTGCTGAGGCATTTATATAGTATACATTAATACTACAGACTACTGTGCTGAGGCATTTATATAGTATACATTAATACTACAGTGTACTGTGCTAAGACATTTATATAGTATACATTAATACTACAGAGAGTTAAGTCATTCCTTCCCATAAATAAAGATATATATGAATTAATTTAACCCTTTCCATTCATAAACTATATATAGTTACATTGGATGCGTCCCAAATGGTATCATATCCCCTATGGGCTCTGGTAAAAAGTGAACAGTGTGCCATTTGGAATACAGCCTATATAATATGTTATTTATTCACACCACATGTCCCCACTCTGACAAACACTGTAGTTGACCTTACCAAGAGAAGCTGTGATAATCAGTGACATGGAGTTGCCTGAACTTGTGTGAAATGCTGCCTAGTGAATTACAGGTGCCTTCCATAGGAGTAATTCACCCCGCAGGTCTTCTCCCCCACCCTCCTCCTCTCCTCCTCTCCTCCTCTCCCCATCCTCCTCCTCTCCTCCTCTCCTCCTCTCCCCATCCTCCTCCTCTCCTCCTCTCCTCCTCTCCTCCTCTCCCCATCCTCCTCCTCTCCTCCTCTTCTCTTCTCCCCCACCCTCCTCCTCTCCTCCTCTCCTCCTCCCCTCCTCCTCTCCTCCTCTCCTCCTCTCCCCATCCTCCTCCTCTCCTCCTCTCCTCCTCTCCCCATCCTCCTCCTCTCCTCCTCTTCTCTTCTCCCCCATCCTCCTCCTCTCCTCCTCTCCTCCTCTCCTCCTCCCCTCCTCCTCTCCTCCTCTCCCCATCCTCCTCCTCTCCTCCTCTCCTCCTCCTCTCCTCCTCTCCTCCTGTCCCCCTCCTCCTCCTCTCCTCCTCTCCTCCTCTCCCCATCCTCCTCCTCTCCTCCTCTTCTCTTCTCCCCCATCCTCCTCCTCTCCTCCTCTCCTCCTCCTCTCCTCCTCCCATCCTCTACTCCCGCATTGTAGTGGCTGTATCCCAAATGGCTCCCTAATCCTTATGTAATGCACTACTTTTGAGCAGGGCCCATTGGGTAGTGCACTATGTAGGGAATAGGGCACCATTGGGGACATATCATGTATCTGTTTTTGTGTACATCCCCCCTTGGTCTATATAACAGTCTGGGGTTCCAAAATGGCTCCCTAATCCCTATGTAGTGCACTTCTTTTGACCAACGTCCTATAAGGTCTGGTCCAAAGCAGAGCACTTCATTGAAACCAGTGTGTGTGTGTGTGTGTGTGTGTATGTGTATACTATCAACACAAACCACAGTAGGAGACAGAGAGACAGCGTGTTCTACAGTCTAACAGGACATCACAGTAGGAGAAAGAGAGACAGCGTGGTCTACAGTCTAACAGAACATCACAGTAGGAGACAGAGAGACAGCGTGGTCTACAGTCTAACAGGACATCACAGTAGGAGACAGAGAGACAGTGTGTTCTACAGTCTAACAGGACATCACAGTAGGAGACAGAGAGACAGCGTGTTCTACAGTCTAACAGGACATCACAGTAGGAGACAGAGAGACAGCGTGTTCTACAGTCTAACAGGACATCACAGTAGGAGACAGAGAGACAGCGTGTTCTACAGTCTAACAGGACATCACAGTAGGAGACAGAGAGACAGCGTGTTCTACAGTCTAACAGGACATCACAGTAGGAGACAGAGAGACAGCGTGTTCTACAGTCTAACAGGACATCACAGTAGGAGACAGAGAGACAGTGTGTTCTACAGTCTAACAGGACATCACAGTAGGAGACAGAGAGACAGCGTGTTCTACAGTCTAACAGGACACCACATTAGGAGACAGAGAGACAGCGTGTTCTACAGTCTAACAGGACATCACAGTAGGAGACAGAGAGACAGCGTGTTCTACAGTCTAACAGGACATCACAGTAGGAGACAGAGAGACAGCGTGTTCTACAGTCTAACAGGACATCACAGTAGGAGACAGAGAGACAGCGTGTCCTACAGTCTAACAGGACACCACAGTAGGAGACAGAGAGACAGCGTGTTCTACAGTCTAACAGGACATCACAGTAGGAGACAGAGAGACAGCGTGTTCCACAGTCTAACAGGACATCACAGTAGGAGACAGAGAGACAGCGTGTTCCACAGTCTAACAGGATATCACAGTAGGAGACAGAGAGACAGTGTGTTCTACAGTCTAACAGGATATCACAGACGGAGACAGAGAGACAGCGTGGTCTACAGTCTAACAGGACATCACAGTAGGAGACAGAGAGACAGCGTGTTCCACAGTCTAACAGGACATCACAGTAGGAGACAGAGAGACAGCGTGTTCTACAGTCTAACAGGACATCACAGTAGGAGACAGAGAGACAGCGTGTTCCACAGTCTAACAGGACATCACAGTAGGAGACAGAGAGACAGCGTGTTCTACAGTCTAACAGGACATCACAGTAGGAGACAGAGAGACAGCGTGTTCTACAGTCTAACAGGACATCACAGTAGGAGAAAGAGAGACAGCGTGTTCTACAGTCTAACAGGACATCACAGTAGGAGACAGAGAGACAGCGTGTTCCACAGTCTAACAGGACATCACAGTAGGAGAAAGAGAGACAGCGTGTTCTACAGTCTAACAGGACATCACAGTAGGAGACAGAGAGACAGCGTGTTCCACAGTCTAACAGGACATCACAGTAGGAGACAGAGAGACAGCGTGTTCTACAGTCTAACAGGACATCACAGTAGGAGACAGAGAGACAGTGTGTTCTACAGTCTAACAGGACATCACAGTAGGAGACAGAGAGACAGCGTGTTCTACAGTCTAACAGGACATCACAGTAGGAGACAGAGAGACAGTGTGTTCTACAGTCTAACAGGACATCACAGTAGGAGACAGAGAGACAGCGTGTTCCACAGTCTAACAGGACATCACAGTAGGAGACAGAGAGACAGCGTGTTCCACAGTCTAACAGGACATCACAGTAGGAGACAGAGAGACAGCGTGTTCCACAGTCTAACAGGACATCACAGTAGGAGACAGAGAGACAGCGTGTTCCACAGTCTAACAGGACATCACAGTAGGAGACAGAGAGACAGCGTGTTCCACAGTCTAACAGGACATCACAGTAGGAGACAGAGAGACAGCGTGTTCCACAGTCTAACAGGACATCACAGTAGGAGACAGAGAGACAGCGTGTTCCACAGTCTAACAGGACATCACAGTAGGAGACAGAGAGACAGCGTGTTCCACAGTCTAACAGGACATCACAGTAGGAGACAGAGAGACAGCGTGTTCCACAGTCTAACAGGACATCACAGTAGGAGACAGAGAGACAGCGTGTTCCACAGTCTAACAGGACATCACTCAACATCCTCTCTCCTCTCTGAATATTTGAATTTTTAAGATGGACTAAAGGAATCTGTGTCACATCCTTATACCTGTCTGTCCCCTGATAGGTAAACACTCACACACACACACACATGCACACACACACACACACACACACACACACACACACACACACACACACACACACACACACACACACACACACACACACACACACACACACACACACACACACACACACACAGCTGAAACACACATCCCCTGATAGGTTTAGCGACAAAGCTGAGGCGGAATGCAGAACACGGAACATCAGAACATCAGAACATCAGAACACGGAACATCAGAACACGGAACATCAGAACATCAGAACATGGTCAAACATTAATTTGACATGGGACTGGTTATCTAATGAAGAGTCGTCAGGGGGGTTCTATCACCGTGACTACAGCGGCTGCATGTCTCTAAAGTCTCTGTGATTGGCTCGGGATCCCAAAGCCAACACGACATGAATCAAATGTGACGAACTCCTCTTCCCTATGGTGTACTGTCATGGAGCCTTCTGATGGGGGGGGGGGGGGGGACTCCCCTTCCCTATGGTGTACTGTCATGGAGCCTTCTGATGGGGGGGGGGGGGGACTCCCCTTCCCTATGGTGTACTGTCATGGAGCCTTCTGATGGGGGGGGGGGGGACTCCCCTTCCCTATGGTGTACTGTCATGGAGCCTTCTGATGGGGGGGGGGGGGGGACTCCCCTTCCCTATGGTGTACTGTCATGGAGCCTTCTCTGGGGGGGGGGGGGGACTCCCCTTCCCTATGGTGTACTGTCATGGAGCCTTCTGATGGGGGGGGGTGGGGACTCCCCTTCCCTATGGTGTACTGTCATGGAGCCTTCTGATGGGGGGGGGTGGGGACTCCCCTTCCCTATGGTGTACTGTCATGGAGCCTTCTGATGGGGCTTCACATGTTCAGGCACACCAGTCACCAGTCACCAGTCACCAGTCACCAGTCACCAGTCACCAGTCACCAGTCATATTCTAGGATGATGTCTGTATACTCAGGTAAATGTTCACATCGGTTTACTTGTTTAATTCTGCATATCTAATGAAGTATTAAATAAACCAGAGCTCTCCTGCTGAACAGCCGGCCTCCAGTCCTGACAGACTGATGGTATTTAGCCTTTAGAAGCGCCTGGTCATTAATATTCACAACCACTCCTCTGTCCCTCTGTCCCTCCCTCCCTCCCTCCCTCTATCCCTCCATCCCTCCCTCCCTCTATCTCTCTATCCCTCCATCCCTCCCTCTATCCCTCCCTCCATCCCTCCCACTATCCCTCCCTCTGTCCCTCTATCCCTCCATCCCTCTATCCCTCGCTCCATCCCTCCCTTCATCCCTCTATCCATCCCTCTATCCCTCCCTCTATCCCTCCCTCCCTCCCTCTATCCCTCCCTCCCTCTATCCATCCATTCCTCCCTCCCCCCTCCCTCTCTCCCTCCCTCCATCCCTCTATCCCTCCATCCCTCCCTCCCTCCCTCCCTCCACCCCTCCCTCCCTCTCTCCCTCTCTCCCTCCCTTCATCACTCCACCCCTCCCTCCCTCTCTCCCTCCCTTCATCCCTCCACCCCTCCATCCCTCTGTCCATCCCTCCCTCCCTCTATCCCTCCCTCCCTCCCTCATCCCTCCACCCCTCCCTCCCTATATCCCTCCCTCCCTCCCTCCCTCATCCCTCCCTCCCTACCTCCGACCACCACCCCTCCCTCCCTCTCTCCATCCCTCCCTTCCTCTATCCCTCCCTCCCTCTATCCCTCCCTCCCCCCTCCCTCTCTCTCTCTCTCTCTCTCTCTCTCTCCCTCCCCCTCTCTCCCTCCCCCTCCCTCCCTCCCTCCCTCAGTAGCCTGGGATTAGTGGTGAACTACGTTAGCGCCAGCAGATATTAATTGGAAAAACAAACAAAAACAAGTTAATCAGCTCTGAGCGGAGAGAGGTGTGTGTTTATGTGTGTGTGTGTGTGTGTGTGTGTGTGTGTGTGTGTGTGTGTGGGGTGAGGGGTGGGGGGAAGGTGTCCCTTAGTTAACGGATTCTAAACTCTGGACGATAAAGTCCCCATAGCAACAGACTAGACTGGTGCAGGGCATCATGGGAGCAGATGGAATTACCCACTTCACCCCTCCCTCACCTTCCTCCCCACTCCTTCCCCATCTCCTGTCTACAGCCAGCCAACCAGGCGACTCTACAGGTGTGTCAAGATGTCCAGACTGGAAAGAGGCCCCATGTGCAGCCCTGTGTGTTCCCTTGGTCAGGCTACAGTCAGGCTACAGTCAGGCTACAGTCAGGCTACAGTCAGACTACAGTCAGGCTACAGTCAGGCTACAGTCAGGCTACAGTCAGGCTACAGTCAGACTACAGTCAGGCTACAGTCAGACTACTGTCAGACTACAGTCAGGCTACAGTAAGGCTACAGTCAGACTACAGCCAGGCTACAGTCAGGCTACAGTCAGACTACAGTCAGGCTACAGTCAGGCTACAGTCAGGCTACAGTCAGACTACAGTCAGGCTACAGTCAGGCTACAGTCAGACTACAGTCAGGCTACAGTCAGACTACAGTCAGACTACAGTCAGGCTACAGTCAGGCTACAGTCAGGCTACAGTCAGACTACAGTCAGGCTACAGTCAGAATACAGTCAGGCTACAGTCAGGCTACAGTCAGACTACAGTCAGGCTACAGTCAGACTACAGTCAGACTACAGTCAGACTACTGTCAGACTACAGTCAGGCTACAGTCAGGCTACAGTCAGACTACAGTCAGGCTACAGTCAGGCTACAGTCAGACTACAGTCAGGCTACAGTCAGACTACTGTCAGACTACAGTCAGACTACAGTCAGGCTACAGTCAGGCTACAGTCAGACTACAGTCAGGCTACAGTCAGACTACTGTCAGACTACAGTCAGGCTACAGTCAGGCTACAGTCAGACTACAGTCAGGCTACAGTCAGGCTACAGTCAGACTACAGTCAGGCTACAGTCAGACTACAGTCAGGCTACAGTCAGACTACTGTCAGGCTACAGTCATGCTACAGTCAGACTACAGTCAGGCTACAGTCAGACTACTGTCAGACTACAGTCAGGCTACAGTCAGGCTACAGTCAGACTACAGTCAGGCTACAGTCAGGCTACAGTCAGACTACAGTCAGGCTACGGTCAGGCTACGGTCAGGCTACGGTCAGACTACAGTCAGGCTACAGTCAGACTACAGTCAGGCTACAATCAGGCTACGGTCAGACTACACTCAGGCTACAGTCAGGCTACAGTCAGGCTACAGTCAGGCTACAGTACAGTCAGGCTACGGTCAGGCTACAGTCAGACTACAGTCAGGCTACAATCAGGCTACAGTCAGACTACACTCAGGCTACAGTCAGGCTACAGTCAGGCTACAGTCAGGCTACGGTCAGGCTACGGTCAGGCTACAGTCAGGCTACAGTCAGGCTACAGTCAGACTACACTCAGGCTACAGTCAGACTACAGTCAAGCTACAGTCAGGCTACAGTCAGGCTACAGTCAGGCTACAGTCAGACTACAGTCAGGCTACAGTCAGACTACAGTCAGGCTACAGTCAGACTACAGTCAGACTACAGTCAGGCTACAGTCAGGCTACAGTCAGACTACAGTCAGGCTACAGTCAGGCTACAGTCAGGCTACAGTCAGACTACAATCAGGCTACAGTCAGACTACAGTCAGGCTACAGTCAGGCTACAGTCAGGCTACAGTCAGGCTACAGTCAGGCTACAGTCAGGCTGGGGAAACAGTGGCTAAGTTGATGTGAGTGCTGCTCCTGATCGTCTTGACTCATTTATTTACAGCCTTTTGACATCATGTTATCTAATTTTATTAAACAAGTGGATTATTTTTCATCTTCTCTCACAGTCGTTTAGTTAGCCTAGGCCTCCTCCCTGACCTGTCGTTTAGTTAGCCTAGGCCTCCTCCCTGACCAGTCGTTTAGTTAGCCTAGGCCTCCTCCCTGACCTGTCGTTTAGTTAGCCTAGGCCTCCTCCCTGACCAGTCGTTTAGTTAGCCTAGGCCTCCTCCCTGACCTGTCGTTTAGTTAGCCTAGGCCTCCTCCCTGACCAGTCGTTTAGTTAGCCTAGGCCTCCTCCCTGACCAGTCGTTTAGTTAGCCTAGGCCTCCTCCCTGACCAGTCGTTTAGTTAGCCTAGGCCTCCTCCCTGACCAGTCGTTTAGTTAGCCTAGGCCTCCTCCCTGACCAGTCGTTTAGTTAGCCTAGGCCTCCTCCCTGACCAGTCGTTTAGTTAGCCTAGGCCTCCTCCCTGACCAGTCGTTTAGTTAGCCTAGGCCTCCTCCCTGACCAGTCGTTTAGTTAGCCTAGGCCTTCTCCCTGACCTGTCGTTTAGTTAGCCTAGGCCTCCTCCCTGACCAACAGCCTGTGACTTCACTGACTTGTCTGATAATCAATCAGTGTGATTTTGTTTCACTGAACGTCTGTCTGTCTGTAGGCTGTTTGGTTCATTGGTTTCTGGTTGGGCAAATAAGTGGAGGTTGTGTAGCTCATCTAATCTAGTGTTTATCTATCTCTGATCAGAGACATTCAGTAATGTAGTCTAAATCTAGTGTTTATCTATCTCTGATCAGAGACATTCAGTAATGTAGTCTAAATCTAGTGTTTATCTATCTCTGATCAGAGACATTCAGTAATGTAGTCTAAATCTAGTGTTTATCTATCTCTGATCAGAGACATTCAGTAATGTAGTATAAATCTAGTGTTTATCTATCTCTGATCAGAGACATTCAGTAATGTAGTCTAAATCTAGTGTTTATCTATCTCTGATCAGAGACATTCAGTAATGTAGTCTAAATCTAGTGTTTATCTATCTCTGATCAGAGACATTCAGTAATGTAGTCTAAATCTAGTGTTTATCTATCTCTGATCAGAGACATTCAGTAATGTAGTCTAAATCTAGTGTTTATCTATCTCTGATCAGAGACATTCAGTAATGTAGTCTAAATCTAGTGTTTATCTATCTCTGATCAGAGATAGAGTGGCTCGAAGAGTGGCTCGAAGGTGCCACTCTCCCCCAGCATTATGCACTCCTGCCCCCCCCCCCCCCCCCCCCCATCAGCGATTATTGGACTCACCTGGACTCAATCACCTGTGTCATTACCTCCCCTATATCTGTCTGATCCCCAGTTCTGTTCCCCTGGTTCAGGGTTGATGTCCGTTTGTCTTTGCATACCCGGTTCTGACGCTGTCGCTGTCTCGTTTGATGTCTGTTCCATATTAAACGTTCTACTCCCTGTAACCTGCTTCTCTTTGGATAAGAGGATAAGACTTTGGATAAGAGGATAAGACTTTGGATAAGAGGATAAGACTTTGGATAAGAGGATAAGACTTTGGATAAGAGGATAAGACTTTGGATAAGAGGATAAGACTTTGGATAAGAGGATAATACTTTGGATAAGAGGATAAGACTTTGGATAAGAGGATAAGACTTTGGATAAGAGGATAAGACTTTGGATAAGAGGATGACTATTATTTTGTATCACGATGAAGATAACAGCCGACTCCCTAACAAAGTGGAGGAAAGATAATAAAACGTGGATAAAAAAAAAAGAAATATGGGCTCTATTTCAAAATATAACGTTTTTATATTTATATGACACAGGTTCTACAACGATCCTGTGACACAAACTGTGTGGGATAAAATATTATTTTGTATTTTATGAAGTTATATTCCATTATTCTTCTTCTTATGATAAATAAATGTGTGTTGACTGTGACCGGACAGGTGTGTCTTATCTGTTTAATTAACAAAATAACAAACTGTTGATTTCAATTGGACAGCGCAGACATGGCGTCACGGCCGTTGAAGGAAGAGGATCAAGGTGCAGCGTACATACTTTTAATAGTAGATGTCGCCAACAAAAACAATAAACAATACCAAAACAAACCGTGAAGCTTAAGGCTATGTGCCATCAAACAAAGTTAACTTCCCACAAAGACAGGTGGAAAAAAGGGCTACATAAGTATGGTTCCCAATCAGAGACAACGATAGACAGCTGTCTCTGATTGAGAACCATACCCGGCCAAACACAAAGAAATAGAAAACATAGAAATAAAGAAACTAGAATGCCCACCCTAGTCACACCCTGGCCTACCCAAAATAGAGAATAAAAGCCTCTCTATGGCCAGGTATGGCTGCACAGACTCAAAACATACACTACCGTTGAAAAGTTTAGAGTCACTTAGAAATGTCCTTGTTTTTGAAAGAAAAGTATGTTTTTTTTGTTCCATTAAAATAACATCAAATTGATCAGAAATACAGTGTGGACATTGTTATTGTTGTAAATGACTATTGTAGCTGGAAACGGCAGATATTTTATGGAATATCTACATAGGCGTACAGAGGCCCATTATCAGCAACCATCACTCCTGTGATCCAATGGCACGTTGTGTTAGCTAATCCAAGTTTATCATTTTAAAAGGCTAATTAATCATTAGAAAACCCTTTCGCTATTATGTTAGCACAGCTGAAAACTTTTGTGCTGATTAAAGAAGCAATGAAACCGGCCTTGTTTAGACTAGTTGAGTATCTGGAGCATCAGCATTTGTGGGTTCGATTACAGGCTCAAAATGGCCATAAACAAAGACCTTTCTTCTGAATCTCGTCTGTATTTTCTTGTTCTGTGAAATGAAGGCTATTCCTTGCAAGAAATTGCCAAGAAACTAAAGATCTGGTACAACGCTGTGTACTACTCCCTTCACAGAACAGAGCAAACGGGCTCAAACCAGAATAGAAAGAGGAGCGGGAGGCCCCGGTTCACAACTGAGCAAGAGGACAAGTACATTAGAGTGTCTAGTTTGAGAAACAGACGCCTCACAAGTCCTCAACTGGCAGCTACATTAAATAGTACCTGCAAAACACCAGTCTCAACATCAACAGTGAAGAGGCGACTACGGGATGCTGGCCTTCTAGACACTATTCCTCTGTCCAGTTTCTGTGTCTTTTCTTAATCTTTTCTTTTTATTGGCCCGTCTGAGATATTGATTTTCTCTGCAACTCTGCCTAGAAGGCCAGCATCCCGGAGTCGCCTCTTCGCTGTTGATGGCGGAAGCTACAGGTAGCCTAGTGGGGCGGCACGTAGCCTAGTGGGGCGGCAGGTAGCCTAGTGGGGCGGCAGGTAGCCTAGTGGGAAGGCTGGTAGCCTAGTGGGGCGGCAGGTAGCCTAGTGGGGCGGCAGGTAGCCTAGTGGGGCGGCAGGTAGCCTAGTGGGGCGGCAGGTAGCCTAGTGGGGCGGCAGGTAGCCTAGTGGAGCGGCAGGTAGCCTAGTGGGGCGGCAGGTAGCCTAGTGGAGCGGCAGGTAGCCTAGTGGGGCGGCAGGTAGCCTAGTGGAGCGGCAGGTAGCCTAGTGGGGCGGCAGGTAGCCTATTGGGGCGGCAGGTAGCCTAGTGGAGCGGCAGGTAGCCTAGTGGTTAGAGCGTTAGGCCAGTAACCGAAAGGTTGGATCAAATCCCCGAGCTGACAAGGTAAAAATCTGTCGTCCCCTGAACAAGGCAGTTAACCCACTGTTCCTAGGCCGTCATTGAAAATAAGAATTTGTTCTTAACTGACTTGCCTAGTTAAATAAAGGTTACATTTTTAAAAATCCTCTGTTCGTCTATGTAGATGATCCATTAAAAATCAGCCGTTTCCAGCTACAATAGTCATTTACAACATTAACAATGTCTACACAGTATTTCTGATCAAATTGATGTTATTTCAACGGACCCAAAAAAAATAGCTTTTCTTTCAAAAACAAGGACATTTCTCAGTGACTCCAAACTTTTGAACAGTAGTGTAGGCGTAATTAAACTCAAAATATGCTATTGTGTTCTTTTGAAAATACATTTTATTGGTCTCACGGTGTTTCTTAGGACCTGCATAAACAAATGGATAATAATGGTCCTGTTTTTTCATTGTGTTTTCAATGGATTTATTCAACTAGACGCCCACCCACATCTGCACACCACCACGCGTCCCTGACACGCCAGAGGTATAAAACGTGTACGCAAGCAAGAATGTGGTAAAACTAGAGACGATTGCAAGGGGCTCATATAAACAATGCCCAATTCTTTATTTTTTTTTACAGACAAAATACCATAAATCCTATGTGAAAGCAGTAACAAGACAATGGGAGACTGGGACTTCTAAGTATTCGCCACATCTTTCTGAAGCTTTCCTGACTTTCAATCAACGAGGGTGGAATGGAGAGAGAGAGGGTGTGAATGGACATGCAGCATTCCACTGTAGCAGCCTGCTAGAGTCAAAGGGCTTCAGGGTAGACCTATCAACATCTCACCGGCAATACAATCTATATGTAGAATCTCTCAGTGTAGTGGAGAGGTTTACTCCAGAGAGGTTTAAAATCGCTCCCGTTACCCCTTCTTACACCTTACCCCCCCCCCCCCCCCCCCATTCACTTACCGAAGCAGAGAGCAGAGAGATCACAGAGTAGAATGAGAGAGAGAGAAAAGAGAGAGAGAGAAAATAAATATGGAGAGAGAGAGAGAGAGAGAGAGAGAGAGAGAGAGAGAGAGAGAGAGAGGGAGAGGGAGAGGGAGAGAGAGAGAGAGCAGAGTGGAAGGGAAGGGAAGCCGCCCGCCAGGGGGATTGAGGAGCATTGTAAATCCACTTTGGCTATGTTAGTGGTCTGCAGGGAAGTTAATAATTGATGTGAATGGTATTAGTTTATGCTATTAACACTACAGAGCGATCGGTTTAACTGGCAACCACTGAGGAATGCCAAACAGCTCAGCTTTTCTTCCCCTTTTCAACTAACCAATCAATAAACGGGGTAAAAACACTGATCCTAGCCTGGCAGGGAGGTCTCTCCACACATCTAGCTGTTAGGCTAACATAACGTGATGCTAGCTGTTAGGCTAACATAACGTGATGCTAGCTGTTAGACTAACATAACGTGATGCTAGCTGTTAGGCTAACATAACGTGATGATAGCTGTTATAGTAACCCACCATGATGCTAGCTGTTATACTAACATAACGTGATGCTAGCTGTTAGACTAACATAACGTGATGATAGCTGTTATACTAACATAACGTGATGCTAGCTGTTAGACTAACATAACGTGATGCTAGCTGTTAGACTAACATAACGTGATGCTAGCTGTTAGACTAACATAACGTGATGCTAGCTGTTAGACTAACATAACGTGATGCTAGCTGTTAGACTAACATAACGTGATGTTAGCTGTTAGGCTAACATAACGTGATGATAGCTGTTATACTAACATAACGTGATGCTAGCTGTTAGACTAACATAACGTGATGATAGCTGTTAGACTAACATAACGTGATGCTAGCTGTTAGACTAACATAACGTGATGCTAGCTGTTAGACTAACATAACGTGATGCTAGCTGTTAGACTAACACACCATGATGCTAGCTGTTAGACTAACATAACGTGATGCTAGCTGTTAGACTAACATAACGTGATGCAGCTGTTAGACTAACATAACGTGATGCTAGCTGTTAGACTAACATAACGTGATGCTAGCTGTTAGACTAACACACCATGATGCTAGCTGTTAGACTAACATAACGTGATGCTAGCTGTTAGACTAACATAACGTGATGATAGCTGTTATACTAACATAACGTGATGCTAGCTGTTAGACTAACACACCATGATGCTAGCTGTTAGACTAACACACCATGCTGCTAGCTGTTAGACTAACATAACGTGATGCAGCTGTTAGACTAACATAACGTGATGCTAGCTGTTAGACGAACATAACGTGATGATAGCTGTTAGACTAACATAACGTGATGCTAGCTGTTAGACTAACACACCATGATGCTAGCTGTTAGACTAACACACCATGATGCTAGCTGTTAGACTAACATAACGTGATGTTAGCTGTTAGACTAACATAACGTGATGTTAGCTGTTAGACTAACATAACGTGATGCTAGCTGTTAGACTAACATAACGTGATGATAGCTGTTATACTAACATAACGTGATGCTAGCTGTTAGACTAACATAACGTGATGCTAGCTGTTAGGCTAACATAACGTGATGCTAGCTGTTAGACTAACATAACGTGATGATAGCTGTTAGACTAACATAACGTGATGCTAGCTGTTAGGCTAACATAAAGTGATGCTAGCTGTTAGACTAACACACCATGATGCTAGCTGTTAGACTAACATAACGTGATGCTAGCTGTTAGACTAACATAACGTGATGCTAGCTGTTAGGCTAACATAACGTGATGCTAGCTGTTAGACTAACACACCATGATGCTAGCTGTTAGACTAACACACCATGATGCTAGCTGTTAGACTAACACACCATGATGCTAGCTGTTAGACTAACACACCATGATGCTAGCTGTTAGGCTAACATAACGTGATGATAGCTGTTAGACTAACATAACGTGATGCTAGCTGTTAGACTAACACACCATGATGCTAGCTGTTAGACTAACACACCATGATGCTAGCTGTTAGAATAACACACCATAATGCTAGCTGTTAGACTAACACACCATGCTGCTAGCTGTTAGACTAACACACCATGATGCTAGCTGTTAGATTAACATACCATGATGCTAGCTGTTAGACTAACACACTGTGATGCTAGCTGTTAGACTAACATAACGTGATGCTAGCTGTTAGACTAACATACCATGATGCTAGCTGTTAGACTAACACACCATGCTGCTAGCTGTTAGACTAACACACCATGATGCTAGCTGTTAGATTAACATACCATGATGTTAGCTGCTAGACTAACACACTGTGATGCTAGCTGTTATACTAACATAACGTGATGCTAGCTGTTAGACTAACATACCATGATGCTAGCTGTTAGACTAACATACCATGCTGCTAGCTGTTAGACTAACACACCGTGATGCTAGCTGTTAGACTAACATACCATGCTGCTAGCTGTTAGACTAACACACCGTGATGCTAGCTGTTAGGCTAACATAACGTGATGCTAGCTGTTAGGCTAACACACCGTGATGCTAGCTGTTAGACTAACATACCATGATGCTAGCTGTTAGACTAACATACCATGCTGCTAGCTGTTAGACTAACACACCGTGATGCTAGCTGTTAGGCTAACATAACGTGATGCTAGCTGTTAGGCTAACATAACGTGATGCTAGCTGTCAC
>NC_092095.1:75890936-75908436 GCF_045679555.1 Salvelinus alpinus
CAGCCTTCATGATGTTTTCTCTGGTGACCAGCCTTCATTATGTTTTCTCTGGTGACCAGCCTTCATGATGTTTTCTCTGGTGACCAGCCTTCATGATGTTTTCTCTGGTGACCAGCCTTCATGATGTTTTCTCTGGTGACCAGCCTTCATGATGTTTTCTCTGGTGACCAGCCTTCATGATGTTTTTTCTGGTGACCAGCCTTCATTATGTTTTTTCTGGTGACCAGCCTTCATGATGTTTTGGACACAAAACCAGCATGAAGTGACATTATGCTGACCTTCAAAGTGATGTTGAATTCCTATTGGAATCCAGCCTCACTGGGGATATCCAACAATCTGCATTCAGAATGACTGCCAGGGTTAGAAAGATGAATGAATGAGACTACCTAAATCATCTCAACTGGAACAGCCATTTCAGTAACGGGTGCAAAAATTCCAACGAACAGATTGGATTCCAATTGGAATTAAACATCACTTTGCAAGACGGCACAATGTGACTTGATTCTGGTTTTCCTTTAGCTTTTACTGGTCACCAGTGTCCAAAACACAGTGAAGGACAGTCAACAGCAAAAACACAGCGAAGGACAGTCAACAGCAAAAACACAGGGAAGGACAGTCAACAGCAAAAACACAGCGAAGAACAGTCAACAGCAAAAACACAGCGAAGGACAGTCAACAGCAAAAACACAGCGAAGGACAGTCAACAGCAAAAACACAGCGAAGGACAGTCAACAGCAAAAACACAGCGAAGGACAGTCAACAGCAAAAACACAGTGAAGGACAGTCAACAGCAAAAACACAGCGAAGGACAGTCAACAGCAAAAACACAGCGAAGGACAGTCAACAGCAAAAACACAGCGAAGGACAGTCAACAGCAAAAACACAGTGAAGTCACTAGTCAACAGCAAAAACGCAGTGAAGGACTAGTCAACAGCAAAAACACAGCGAAGGACTAGTCAACAGCAAAAACACAGTGAAGGACAGTCAACAGCAAAAACACAGCGAAGGCTGGTCACCAGCGAAAACACATTGAAGGCTGGTCACCAGCGAAACACAGCGAAGGCTGGTCACCAGCGAAACACAATGAAGGCTGGTCACCAGCGAAACACAGCGAAGGCTGGTCACCAGCGAAACACAGCGAAGGCTGGTCACCAGCGAAACACAGCGAAGGCTGGTCACCAGCGAAAACACATTGAAGGCTGGTCACCAGCGAAACACAGCGAAGGCTGGTCACCAGCGAAACACAATGAAGGCTGGTCACCAGCGAAACACAGCGAAGGCTGGTCACCAGCGAAACACAATGAAGGCTGGTCACCAGCGAAACACAGCGAAGGCTGGTCACCAGCGAAACACAGCGAAGGCTGGTCACCAGCGAAAACACATTGAAGGCGGATCACCAGCGAAACACAGCGAAGGCTGGTCTGCCAGCGAAAACACAGCGAAGGCTGGTCACCAGCGAAACACAATGAAGGCTGGTCACCAGCGAAAACACAGCGAAGGCTGGTCACCAGCGAAACACAGCGAAGGCGGATCACCAGCGAAACACATTGAAGGCTGGTCACCAGCGAAACACAGCGAAGGCTGGTCTGCCAGCGAAAACACAATGAAGGCTGGTCACCAGCGAAACACAGCGAAGGCTGGTCACCAGCGAAACACAGCGAAGGCGGATCACCAGCGAAACACAGCGAAGGCTGGTCACCAGCAAAAACACATTGAAGGCGGATCACCAGCGAAACAAAACGCAGGCTGGTCTGCCAGCATAACTAGACCAGTATGAAATGTATGCTGGTTTCAGCTGTTTTTCCAGCAGGGATGAGTGTGGCTACTAGTACTGGTCTGACCCCGGCCCTCTCCAGGCCATCTCCCCTCCTCCCTCTCCAGGCCACCTCCCCACCTCCCTCTCCAGGCCACCTCCCCTCCCAACCACAGAGAGGATCATGGTACAGCGCTCTATTTGGCTGAGGGACGGAGATCTTCATGATGACCCCTGACCTGGACACCTTGCCGCCACCGGCATTAGGAGGGTTGGTGGAGGAAGGAGATGAGAGATGGGCTCACTGTCCTGACCCTCTCTTTCTCTCTGTCTGACTGTGTGTGTGTGTGTGTGTGTGTGTGTGTGTGTGTGTGTGTGTGTGTGTGTGTGTGTGTGTGTGTGTGTGTGTGTGTGTGTGCGTGTGCGTGTGCGTGTGCTTGCGTGCGTGCGTGCGTGCGTGTGTGTGTATTTCCTCACCCTCTCTCTCTGCGGCTGAGCTGTAATGAGGAGGGTGAGCTGCGCTGGAGAGCCCAACGGCACTCTGGGCCGTGACCCCGCCGTGACTCTGCACAGTGGGGTTGAAACGTGCTCGTGATAACTAAGAGGAGAGTAGAGAGAGATATTTCAGTCAGAGAGAGATGGTACTGAGACGTCTGGCTGGTGTCTATTTCAGTCAGAGAGAGATGGTACTGAGACGTCTGTCTGGTGTCTATTTCAGTCAGAGAGAGATGGTACTGAGACGTCTGCCTGGTGTCTATTTCAGTCAGAGAGAGATGGTACTGAGACGTCTGACTGGTGTCTATTTCAGTCAGAGAGAGATGGTACTGAGACGTCTGACTGGTGTCTATTTCAGTCAGAGAGAGATGGTACTGAGACGTCTGACTGGTGTCTATTTCAGTCAGAGAGAGATGGTACTGAGACGTCTGACTGGTGTCTATTTCAGTCAGAGAGAGATGGTACTGAGACGTCTGACTGGTGTCTATTTCAGTCAGAGAGAGATGGTACTGAGACGTCTGACTGGTGTCTATTTCAGTCAGAGAGAGATGGTACTGAGACGTCTGACTGGTGTCTATTTCAGTCAGAGAGAGATGGTACTGAGACGTCTGACTGGTGTCTATTTCAGTCAGAGAGAGATGGTACTGAGACGTCTGACTGGTGTCTATTTCAGTCAGAGAGAGATGGTACTGAGACGTCAGGCTGGTGTCTATTTCAGTCAGAGAGAGATGGTACTGAGACGTCTGACTGTCAGGCTGGTGTCTATTTCAGTCAGAGAGAGATGGTACTGAGACGTCTGACTGGTGTCTATTTCAGTCAGAGAGAGATGGTACTGAGACGTCTGACTGGTGTCTATTTCAGTCAGAGAGAGATGGTACTGAGACGTCTGACTGGTGTCTATTTCAGTCAGAGAGAGATGGTACTGAGACGTCTGACTGGTGTCTATTTCAGTCAGAGAGAGATGGTACTGAGACGTCTGACTGGTGTCTATTTCAGTCAGAGAGAGATGGTACTGAGACATCTGTCTGGTGTCTATTTCAGTCAGAGAGAGATGGTACTGAGACATCTGTCTGGTGTCTATTTCAGTCAGAGAGAGATGGTACTGAGACGCCAGGCTGGTGTCTATTTCAGTCAGAGAGAGATGGTACTGAGACGTCTGACTGGTGTCTATTTCAGTCAGAGAGAGATGGTACTGAGACGTCTGACTGGTGTCTATTTCAGTCAGAGAGAGATGGTACTGAGACGTCTGTCTGGTGTCTATTTCAGTCAGAGAGAGATGGTACTGAGACGTCTGACTGGTGTCTATTTCAGTCAGAGAGAGATGGTACTGAGACGTCTGACTGGTGTCTATTTCAGTCAGAGAGAGATGGTACTGAGACGTCTGACTGGTGTCTATTTCAGTCAGAGAGAGATGGTACTGAGACGCCAGGCTGGTGTCTATTTCAGTCAGAGAGAGATGGTACTGAGACGTCTGACTGGTGTCTATTTCAGTCAGAGAGAGATGGTACTGAGACGTCTGTCTGGTGTCTATTTCAGTCAGAGAGAGATGGTACTGAGACGTCTGAGGCTGGTGTCTATTTCAGACAGAGAGAGATGGTACTGAGACGTCTGACTGGTGTCTATTTCAGACAGAGAGAGATGGTACTGAGACATCTGTCTGGTGTCTATTTCAGTCAGAGAGAGATGGTACTGAGACGTCTGACTGGTGTCTATTTCAGTCAGAGAGAGATGGTACTGAGACGTCTGTCTGGTGTCTATTTCAGTCAGAGAGAGATGGTACTGAGACGTCTGACTGGTGTCTATTTCAGTCAGAGAGAGATGGTACTGAGACGTCTGACTGGTGTCTATTTCAGTCAGAGAGAGATGGTACTGAGACGTCTGACTGGTGTCTATTTCAGTCAGAGAGAGATGGTACTGAGACGTCTGACTGGTGTCTATTTCAGTCAGAGAGAGATGGTACTGAGACGTCTGACTGGTGTCTATTTCAGTCAGAGAGAGATGGTACTGAGACGTCTGTCTGGTGTCTATTTCAGTCAGAGAGAGATGGTACTGAGACGTCTGTCTGGTGTCTATTTCAGTCAGAGAGAGATGGTACTGAGACGTCTGACTGGTGTCTATTTCAGTCAGAGAGAGATGGTACTGAGACGTCTGTCTGGTGTCTATTTCAGTCAGAGAGAGATGGTACTGAGACGTCTGACTGGTGTCTATTTCAGTCAGAGAGAGATGGTACTGAGACGTCTGTCTGGTGTCTATTTCAGTCAGAGAGAGATGGTACTGAGACGTCTGACTGGTGTCTATTTCAGTCAGAGAGAGATGGTACTGAGACGTCTGACTGGTGTCTATTTCAGTCAGAGAGAGATGGTACTGAGACGTCTGACTGGTGTCTATTTCAGTCAGAGAGAGATGGTACTGAGACGTCTGTCTGGTGTCTATTTCAGTCAGAGAGAGATGGTACTGAGACGTCTGACTGGTGTCTATTTCAGTCAGAGAGAGATGGTACTGAGACGTCTGACTGGCTGGTGTCAGGCTGAGAGGGGGAGGCATGGGAGAGGGGGAGACAGGGAGACAGGGGAGGGGAGACAGGAGAGAGGGGATAGGGGAGGCAGGGGAGAGGGGGGGACAGGGAGAGGGGGAGGCAGGAGAGAGGGGAGAGGGGGAGGCAGGAGAGAGGGGAGAAGGGCAGGCAGGAGAGAGGGGGAGGCAGGAGAGAGGGGAGACAGGATGCAGGGATGCAGGCTGGCGGTAGGTAGGTAGGTAGGTAGGTAGGTAGGTAGGTAGGTAGGTAGGTAGGTAGGTAGGTAGGTAGGTAGGTAGGTAGGTAGGTAGGTAAAACATGTTTTTATCTTGATTACATAAGTAATCAACCCCCTGAGTCAATACATGTTAGAATCACCTTTGGCACTGATTACAGCTGTGACTTCTGGGTAAGTCTCTAAGAGCTTTGCAGACCTTGACTGTACAATATTTCACAATATGCACAAAATGGTCAAGTTGGCTGTCCAGATGTCCAGATCATTGCTAAACAGCCATTTTCAAGTCTTGCCATAGACTTTATAGCCGATTTAAGTCAAAGTTGTAATTAAGTGACTCAGGAACATTCAATCTTGTCTTGGCAAGCAACTCCAGTGTATATTTGGCCTTGTGCTTTAGGTTATTGTCCTGCTGAAAGGTGAATTTTTCTCCCAGTGTCTGTCCAAACACACCGAGACAATCGTGAAGAGGGCACGACAACACCTTTTCCCCCTCAGAAGACTGAAAGGATTTGGCATGGGTCCCCAGATCCTCAAAAAGTTCTACAGCTGCACCATCGAGAGCATCCTGACCGGTTGCATCACCGCCTGGTACGGTAACTGCTCAGCATCCGTCCGTAAGGCGCTACAGAGGGTAGTGCGTACGGCCCAGTTCATCACTGGGGCCAAGCTTCCTGCCATCCAGGACCTGTATACTAGGCGGTGTCATTGACACGGTACCGGTACCCCTTGTATATAGCCTTGTTATTGTTATTTTATTGTGTTACTATTTATTTTATTTATTTTTCTTAAGTTTATTTGGTAAATATTTTTGTAACTCTATTTCTTGAACTGCATTGTTGGTTAAAGGCTTGTAAGTAAGCATTTCACGGTAAGGTGTTACACCTGATGTAATCGGCGCTTTTGACAAATAAAATGTGATTTGATATGATTTGATTGGAATGCAGACTGAACCAGGTTTCCCTCCAGGATTTTGCCTGTGCTTAGATCTATTCTACTTATTTTTATCCTAAAAAACGAGTCATTGCCAATGACAAGCATACCCATAACATGATTCTGCCACTGCTTGAAAATATGAAGAGTGGTACTCAGTGATGTGTTGTGTTGGATTTGCCCCAAAACATAACGCTTTGTATTCAAGACATAAAGTTAATTTCTTTACCACATTTTTTGCAATTTTACTTTAGTGTCATGTTTTGGAATATGTTATGTTCTGTAAAGTCCTTCCTTATTTTCACTCTGTCATTTAGGTTAGTATTGTGGAGTAACTACAATGTTGTTGATCCCATCCTCAGTTTTCTCCGATCACAGCCATTCAACACTCTAAATATTTTAAAGTCACTATTAGCATTATGGTGAAATCCCTGAGTGGTTTCCTTCCTCTCCGGCAACTGAGTTAGGAAGGGTGCCTGTATCTCTGTAGTGACTGGGTGTATTGATACACGATCCAAAGTGTAATTAATAACTTCACCGTGATCTAAGGGATGATCAATGTCTGCTTTTTTTACTCATCTTTGAAGAAGCATTGGAAAATCTCCCTGGTCTTTGTGGTTGAATGTGTATTTTAAATGCATTGCTCGACTGAGGGACCTTACAGATATGTGTGGGGTACAGAGATGAGGCAGTCATTCCAAGAACCACGTTTTAAAAAACCATGCAGCTTATTATGTGACTTGTTAAAGCAAATGTGTTCTTATTTAGTCTTGCCATAGCAACGGGGTTGAATACTTATTGACTCAAGGCATTTCAGCTTTTCATTTTTAATTCATTTGTAAACATTTCTAAAAACGTAATTCCACATTCACACTATTATGGGGTATTGTGTGCAGGCCAGTGACAAAACATCTCATTGATTTTTGTTTTTTATTCAGGTTATAACTCAACAAAATGTGGAAAAAGTTAAGGGGTGTGAATGTTTTCTGAAGGCCATCATCCTGTGTGTGTGTATGTATGTGTGTATGTATGTGTGTATGTATGTGTGTATGTATGTGTGTGTGTGTGTGTGTGTGTATGTATGTGTGTATGTATGTGTGTGTGTGTGTGTGTGTGTGTGTGTGTGTGTGTGTGTGTGTGTGTGTGTGTGTGTGTGTGTGTGTGTGTGTGTGTGTGTGTGTGTGTGTGTGTGTGTGTGTGTGTGTGTGTGTGTGTGTGTGTGTGTGTGTGTGTGTGTGTGTGTGTGTGTGTGTGTGTGTGTGGCTAAGCAGAGATGTTTTGGTTCTGACACCGACGTCACGCTCCAGCTGGTATAGGATCAGGACTGACACACACACACACACACACACACACACACACACACACACACACACACACACACACACACACACACACACACACACACACACACACACACACACACACACACACACACACACACACACACACACACACACACACACACACACACACAAGATGGAGAGACCCAAGGTTTATTATAAGACCCAACATTACCCTGATGAAGGTGGAGAGACCCAAGGTTTATTATAAGACCCAACATTACCATGATGAAGATGGAGAGACCCAAGGTTTATTATAAGACCCAACATTACCATGATGAAGGTGAAGAGACCCAAGGTTTATTATAAGACCCAACATTACCTTGATGAAGATGGAGAGACCCAAGGTTTATTATAAGACCCAACATTACCATGATGAAGGTGGAGAGACCCAAGGTTTATTATAAGACCCAACATTACCATGATGAAGGTGGAGAGACCCAAGGTTTATTATAAGACCCAACATTACCCTGATGAAGGTGGAGAGACCCAAGGTTTATTATAAGACCCAACATTACCCTGATGAAGGTGGAGAGACCCAAGGTTTATTATAAGACCCAACATTACCCTGATGAAGATGAAGAGACCCAAGGTTTATTATAAGACCCAACATTACCATGATGAAGTTGGAGAGACCCAAGGTTTATTATAAGACCCAACATTACCATGATGAAGGTGAAGAGACCCAAGGTTTATTATAAGACCCAACATTACCCTGATGAAGGTGAAGAGACCCAAGGTTTATTATAAGACCCAACATTACCCTGATGAAGATGGAGAGACCCAAGGTTTATTATAAGACCCAACATTACCCTGATGAAGGTAGAGAGACCCAAGGTTTATTATAAGACCCAACATTACCCTGATGAAGGTGGAGAGACCCAAGGTTTATTATAAGACCCAACATTACCATGATGAAGGTGGAGAGACCCAAGGTTTATTATAAGACCCAACATTACCCTGATGAAGGTGGAGAGACCCAAGGTTTATTATAAGACCCAACATTACCCTGATGAAGGTGGAGAGACCCAAGGTTTATTATAAGACCCAACATTACCCTGATGAAGATGAAGAGACCCAAGGTTTATTATAAGACCCAACATTACCATGATGAAGGTGGAGAGACCCAAGGTTTATTATAAGACCCAACATTACCATGATGAAGGTGAAGAGACCCAAGGTTTATTATAGGACCCAACATTACCATGATGAAGGTGGAGAGACCCAAGGTTTATTATAAGACCCAACATTACCCTGATGAAGGTGAAGAGACCCAAGGTTTATTATAAGACCCAACATTACCCTGATGAAGATGGAGAGACCCAAGGTTTATTATAAGACCCAACATTACCCTGATGAAGGTGGAGAGACCCAAGGTTTATTATAAGACCCAACATTACCATGATGAAGATGGAGAGACCCAAGGTTTATTATAAGACCCAACATTACCATGATGAAGGTGAAGAGACCCAAGGTTTATTATAAGACCCAACATTACCCTGATGAAGATGGAGAGACCCAAGGTTTATTATAAGACCCAACATTACCCTGATGAAGGTAGAGAGACCCAAGGTTTATTATAAGACCCAACATTACCCTGATGAAGGTGGAGAGACCCAAGGTTTATTATAAGACCCAACATTACCATGATGAAGGTAGAGAGACCCAAGGTTTATTATAAGACCCAACATTACCCTGATGAAGGTAGAGAGACCCAAGGTTTATTATAAGACCCAACATTACCATGATGAAGATGAAGAGACCCAAGGTTTATTATAAGACCCAACATTACCCTGATGAAGATGAAGAGACCCAAGGTTTATTATAAGACCCAACATTACCATGAAGAAGATGGAGAGACCCAAGGTTTATTATAAGACCCAACATTACCCTGATGAAGGTGAAGAGACCCAAGGTTTATTATAAGACCCAACATTACCATGATGAAGGTAGAGAGACCCAAGGTTTATTATAAGACCCAACATTACCCTGATGAAGGTGAAGAGACCCAAGGTTTATTATAAGACCCAACATTACCCTGATGAAGATGAAGAGACCCAAGGTTTATTATAAGCCCTACATTACCATGATGAAGGTGGAGAGACCCAAGGTTTATTATAAGACCCAACATTACCATGATGAAGGTAGAGAGACCCAAGGTTTATTATAAGACCCAACATTACCCTGATGAAGGTGGAGAGACCCAAGGTTTATTATAAGACCCAACATTACCCTGATGAAGGTGGAGAGACCCAAGGTTTATTATA
This sequence comes from Salvelinus alpinus, assembly GCF_045679555.1. NCBI lineage: Eukaryota > Metazoa > Chordata > Actinopteri > Salmoniformes > Salmonidae > Salvelinus > Salvelinus alpinus. The sequence continues at coordinate 75,900,475 of NC_092095.1, forward strand.
AGACCCAACATTACCATGAAGAAGATGAAGAGACCCAAGGTTTATTATAAGACCCAACATTACCCTGATGAAGGTGGAGAGACCCAAGGTTTATTATAAGACCCAACATTACCATGATGAAGGTGGAGAGACCCAAGGTTTATTATAAGACCCAACATTACCATGATGAAGGTAGAGAGACCCAAGGTTAATTATAAGACCCAACATTACCCTGATGAAGGTGGAGAGACCCAAGGTTTATTATAAGACCCAACATTACCATGATGAAGGTGGAGAGACCCAAGGTTTATTATAAGACCCAACATTACCCTGATGAAGGTGGAGAGACCCAAGGTTTATTATAAGACCCAACATTACCATGATGAAGGTGGAGAGACCCAAGGTTTATTATAAGACCCAACATTACCATGATGAAGATAGAGAGACCCAAGGTTTATTATAAGACCCAACATTACCCTGATGAAGGTGGAGAGACCCAAGGTTTATTATAAGACCCAACATTACCATGATGAAGGTGGAGAGACCCAAGGTTTATTATAAGACCCAACATTACCATGATGAAGGTGGAGAGACCCAAGGTTTATTATAAGACCCAACATTACCATGATGAAGGTAGAGAGACCCAAGGTTTATTATAAGCCCTACATTACCATGATGAAGGTGGAGAGACCCAAGGTTTATTATAAGACCCTACATTACCATGATGAAGGTGGAGAGACCCAAGGTTTATTATAAGACCCAACATTACCCTGATGAAGATGAAGAGACCCAAGGTTTATTATAAGACCCAACATTACCCTGATGAAGATGAAGAGACCCAAGGTTTATTATAAGACCCAACATTACCATGATGAAGGTGGAGAGACCCAAGGTTTATTATAAGACCCAACATTACCCTGATGAAGGTGGAGAGACCCAAGGTTTATTATAAGACCCAACATTACCATGATGAAGGTGGAGAGACCCAAGGTTTATTATAAGACCCAACATTACCCTGATGAAGGTGGAGAGACCCAAGGTTTATTATAAGACCCAACATTACCCTGATGAAGGTGGAGAGACCCAAGGTTTATTATAAGACCCAACATTACCATGATGAAGGTGGAGAGACCCAAGGTTTATTATAAGACCCAACATTACCCTGATGAAGGTGGAGAGACCCAAGGTTTATTATAAGACCCAACATTACCCTGATGAAGGTGAAGAGACCCAAGGTTTATTATAAGACCCAACATTACCCTGATGAAGATGGAGAGACCCAAGGTTTATTATAAGACCCAACATTACCCTGATGAAGATGGAGAGACCCAAGGTTTATTATAAGACCCAACATTACCCTGATGAAGGTGGAGAGACCCAAGGTTTATTATAAGACCCAACATTACCATGATGAAGATGGAGAGACCCAAGGTTTATTATAAGACCCAACATTACCATGATGAAGGTGAAGAGACCCAAGGTTTATTATAAGACCCAACATTACCCTGATGAAGATGGAGAGACCCAAGGTTTATTATAAGACCCAACATTACCCTGATGAAGGTAGAGAGACCCAAGGTTTATTATAAGACCCAACATTACCCTGATGAAGGTGGAGAGACCCAAGGTTTATTATAAGACCCAACATTACCATGATGAAGGTAGAGAGACCCAAGGTTTATTATAAGACCCAACATTACCCTGATGAAGGTAGAGAGACCCAAGGTTTATTATAAGACCCAACATTACCATGATGAAGATGAAGAGACCCAAGGTTTATTATAAGACCCAACATTACCCTGATGAAGATGAAGAGACCCAAGGTTTATTATAAGACCCAACATTACCATGAAGAAGATGGAGAGACCCAAGGTTTATTATAAGACCCAACATTACCCTGATGAAGGTGAAGAGACCCAAGGTTTATTATAAGACCCAACATTACCATGATGAAGGTAGAGAGACCCAAGGTTTATTATAAGACCCAACATTACCCTGATGAAGGTGAAGAGACCCAAGGTTTATTATAAGACCCAACATTACCCTGATGAAGATGAAGAGACCCAAGGTTTATTATAAGCCCTACATTACCATGATGAAGGTGGAGAGACCCAAGGTTTATTATAAGACCCAACATTACCATGATGAAGGTAGAGAGACCCAAGGTTTATTATAAGACCCAACATTACCCTGATGAAGGTGGAGAGACCCAAGGTTTATTATAAGACCCAACATTACCCTGATGAAGGTGGAGAGACCCAAGGTTTATTATAAGACCCAACATTACCATGATGAAGATGAAGAGACCCAAGGTTTATTATAAGACCCAACATTACCCTGATGAAGGTGGAGAGACCCAAGGTATATTATAAGACCCAACATTACCATGATGAAGGTGGAGAGACCCAAGGTTTATTATAAGACCCAACATTACCATGATGAAGGTAGAGAGACCCAAGGTTAATTATAAGACCCAACATTACCCTGATGAAGGTGGAGAGACCCAAGGTTAATTATAAGACCCAACATTACCATGATGAAGGTGGAGAGACCCAAGGTTTATTATAAGACCCAACATTACCCTGATGAAGGTGGAGAGACCCAAGGTTTATTATAAGACCCAACATTACCATGATGAAGGTGGAGAGACCCAAGGTTTATTATAAGACCCAACATTACCATGATGAAGGTAGAGAGACCCAAGGTTTATTATAAGACCCAACATTACCCTGATGAAGGTGGAGAGACCCAAGGTTTATTATAAGACCCAACATTACCATGATGAAGGTGGAAAGACCCAAGGTTTATTATAAGACCCAACATTACCCTGATGAAGGTGGAGAGACCCAAGGTTTATTATAAGACCCAACATTACCCTGATGAAGGTGGAGAGACCCAAGGTTTATTATAAGACCCAACATTACCCTGATGAAGGTAGAGAGACCCAAGGTTTATTATAAGACCCAACATTACCCTGATGAAGGTGGAGAGACCCAAGGTTTATTATAAGACCCAACATTACCCTGATGAAGGTGGAGAGACCCAAGGTTTATTATAAGACCCAACATTACCATGATGAAGGTGGAGAACCCAAGGTTTATTATAAGCCCTACATTACCATGATGAAGGTGGAGAGACCCAAGGTTTATTATAAGACCCTACATTACCATGATGAAGGTGGAGAGACCCAAGGTTTATTATAAGACCCAACATTACCCTGATGAAGATGAAGAGACCCAAGCTTTATTATAAGACCCAACATTACCCTGATGAAGATGAAGAGACCCAAGGTTTATTATAAGACCCAACATTACCATGATGAAGGTGGAGAGACCCAAGGTTTATTATAAGACCCAACATTACCCTGATGAAGGTGGAGAGACCCAAGGTTTATTATAAGACCCAACATTACCATGATGAAGGTGGAGAGACCCAAGGTTTATTATAAGACCCAACATTACCCTGATGAAGGTGGAGAGACCCAAGGTTTATTATAAGACCCAACATTACCCTGATGAAGGTGGAGAGACCCAAGGTTTATTATAAGACCCAACATTACCATGATGAAGGTGGAGAGACCCAAGGTTTATTATAAGACCCAACATTACCCTGATGAAGGTGGAGAGACCCAAGGTTTATTATAAGACCCAACATTACCATGATGAAGATGAAGAGACCCAAGGTTTATTATAAGACCCAACATTACCATGATGAAGATGAAGAGACCCAAGGTTTATTATAAGACCCAACATTACCCTGATGAAGATGAAGAGACCCAAGGTTTATTGTAAGACCCAACATTACCATGATGAAGGTGGAGAGACCCAAGGTTTATTATAAGACCCAACATTACCATGATGAAGATGAAGAGACCCAAGGTTTATTATAAGACCCAACATTACCATGATGAAGATGAAGAGACCCAAGGTTTATTATAAGACCCAACATTACCCTGATGAAGATGAAGAGACCCAAGGTTTATTATAAGACCCAACATTACCCTGATGAATGTAGAGAGACCCAAGGTTTATTATAAGACCCAACATTACCCTGATGAAGATGAAGAGACCCAAGGTTTATTATAAGACCCAACATTACCCTGATGAAGGTAGAGAGACCCAAGGTTTATTATAAGACCCAACATTACCATGATGAAGGTGGAGAGACCCAAGGTTTATTATAAGACCCAACATTACCCTGATGAAGATGAAGAGACCCAAGGTTTATTATAAGACCCAACATTACCCCTGATGAAGGTGGAGAGACCCAAGGTTAATTATAAGACCCAACATTACCCTGATGAAGATGAAGAGACCCAAGGTTTATTATAAGACCCAACATTACCATGATGAAGATGAAGAGACCCAAGGTTTATTATAAGACCCAACATTACCCTGATGAAGGTAGAGAGACCCAAGGTTTATTATAAGACCCAACATTACCCTGATGAAGGTGGAGAGACCCAAGGTTTATTATAAGACCCAACATTACCCTGATGAAGGTAGAGAGACCCAAGGTTTATTATAAGACCCAACATTACCATGATGAAGATGAAGAGACCCAAGGTTTATTATAAGACCCAACATTACCATGATGAAGGTGGAGAGACCCAAGGTTTATTATAAGACCCAACATTACCCTGATGAAGATGAAGAGACCCAAGGTTTATTATAAGACCCAACATTACCCTGATGAAGGTAGAGAGACCCAAGGTTAATTATAAGACCCAACATTACCCTGATGAAGATGAAGAGACCCAAGGTTTATTATAAGACCCAACATTACCATGATGAAGATGAAGAGACCCAAGGTTTATTATAAGACCCAACATTACCCTGATGAAGGTAGAGAGACCCAAGGTTTATTATAAGACCCAACATTACCCTGATGAAGGTGGCGAGACCCAAGGTTTATTATAAGACCCAACATTACCCTGATGAAGGCGGAGAGACCCAAGGTTTATTATAAGACCCAACATTACCCTGATGAAGGTGGAGAGACCCAAGGTTTATTATAAGACCCAACATTACCATGATGAAGGTGGAGAGACCCAAGGTTTATTATAAGACCCAACATTACCCTGATGAAGATGGAGAGACCCAAGGTTTATTATAAGACCCAACATTACCATGATGAAGGTGGAGAGACCCAAGGTTTATTATAAGACCCAACATTACCCTGATGAAGATGGAGAGACCCAACATTACCATGATGAAGATGGAGAGACCCAAGGTTTATTATAAGACCCAACATTACCATGATGAAGATGATGAGACCCAAGGTTTATTATAAGACCCAACATTACCCTGATGAAGGTGGAGAGACCCAAGGTTAATTATAAGACCCAACATTACCCTGATGAAGATGAAGAGACCCAAGGTTTATTATAAGACCCAACATTACCATGATGAAGATGAAGAGACCCAAGGTTTATTATAAGACCCAACATTACCCTGATGAAGGTAGAGAGACCCAAGGTTTATTATAAGACCCAACATTACCCTGATGAAGGTGGAGAGACCCAAGGTTTATTATAAGACCCAACATTACCCTGATGAAGGTGGAGAGACCCAAGGTTTATTATAAGACCCAACATTACCCTGATGAAGGTAGAGAGACCCAAGGTTTATTATAAGACCCAACATTACCATGATGAAGATGAAGAGACCCAAGGTTTATTATAAGACCCAACATTACCATGATGAAGGTAGAGAGACCCAAGGTTTATTATAAGACCCAACATTACCCTGATGAAGATGGAGAGACCCAAGGTTTATTATAAGACCCAACATTACCATGATGAAGGTGGAGAGACCCAAGGTTTATTATAAGACCCAACATTACCCTGATGAAGATGGAGAGACCCAACATTACCATGATGAAGGTGGAGAGACCCAACATTACCATGATGAAGGTGGAGAGACCCAACATTACCATGATGAAGATGGAGAGACCCAAGGTTTATTATAAGACCCAACATTACCATGATGAAGGTGGAGAGACCCAACATTACCATGATGAAGATGGAGAGACCCAAGGTTTATTATAAGACCCAACATTACCCTGATGAAGGTGGAGAGACCCAACATTACCATGATGAAGTTGGAGAGACCCAACATTACCATGATGAAGATGGAGAGACCCAAGGTTTATTATAAGACCCAACATTACCCTGATGAAGGTGGAGAGACCCAACATTACCCTGACGAAGGTGGAGAGACCCAACATTACCATGATGAAGGTGGAGAAACCCAACATTACCATGATGAAGGTGGAGAGACCCAACATTACCATGATGAAGATGAAGAGACCCAAGGTTTATTATAAGACCCAACATTACCCTGATGAAGATGGAGAGACCCAAGGTTTATTATAAGACCCAACTTTACCCTGATGAAGATGAAGAGACCCAAGGTTTATTATAAGACCCAACATTACCCTGATGAAGGTGGAGAGACCCAAGGTTTATTATAAGACCCTACATTACCATGATGAAGGTAGAGAGACCCAAGGTTTATTATAAGACCCTACATTACCATGATGAAGGTGGAGAGACCCAAGGTTTATTATAAGACCCAACATTACCCTGATGAAGGTGGAGAGACCCAACATTACCATGATGAAGATGAAGAGACCCAAGGTTTATTATAAGACCCAACATTACCCTGATGAAGATGAAGAGACCCAAGGTTTATTATAAGACCCAACATTACCATGATGAAGGTGGAGAGACCCAAGGTTTATTATAAGACCCAACATTACCATGATGAAGGTGGTGAGACCCAAGGTTTATTATAAGACCCAACATTACCCTGATGAAGATGAAGAGACCCAAGGTTTATTATAAGACCCAACATTACCCTGATGAAGATGAAGAGACTCAAGGTTTATTATAAGACCCAACATTACCATGATGAAGATGAAGAGACCCAACATTACCCTGATGAAGATGAAGAGACTCAAGGTTTATTATAAGACCCAACATTACCCTGATGAAGATGAAGAGACTCAAGGTTTATTATAAGACCCAACATTACCATGATGAAGATGGAGAGACCCAACATTACCATGATGAAGGTGGAGAGACCCAAGGTTTATTATAAGACCCAACATTACCCTGATGAAGGTGGAGAGACCCAAGGTTTATTATAAGACCCAACATTACCCTGATGAAGATGAAGAGACCCAACATTACCCTGATGAAGGTGGAGAGGGAGAGACCCAAGGTTTATCATAAGACCCAACATTACCATGATGAAGGTGGAGAGACCCAAGGTTTATTATAAGACCCAACATTACCATGATGAAGGTTGTGAGATACACGCATGTGTGAAATACTTTTGTGTACACGTGTATGTCAGTGTAATGTGTGTGTGTGTATGTCAATGTAATGTGTGTGTGTGTATGTCAGTGTAATTTGTGTGTGTGTATATGTCAATGTAATGTGTGTGTGTGTGTGTGTATGTCAATGTAATGTGTGTGTATGTGTATGTCAGTGTAATTTGCGTGTGTGTGTCTGTCAATGTAATGTGTGCGTGTGTGTGTTTGTCCTAGAGCGTGATGTCCTAGCTCCGGCCCCCACACACACTAATACACAGACACATTACACTGACATACACACATATCGCATGCACGTGTGCACAAATCCCCTACTTGCACGCATGCACAGATCCGATGTTGGCTGGCGCTACAAGCAACCACTGTCTCTCTCTTTCTCGTCAGGTTTTGGGGAAAACTTTACTTTATGGTTCAACCACATAAATGTACCATTTGATTTAAACCATATAAATGTACCATTGGATTTAAACCATATAAATGTACCATTGGATTTAAACCATATAAATGTACCGTTTGATTTAAACCATATAATTGTACCATTGGATTTAAACCATATAAATGTACCATTTGATTTAAACCATATAATTGTACCATTTGATTTAAACCATATAAATGTACCATTTGATTTAAACCATATAATTGTAC
>NC_092095.1:75910936-75918436 GCF_045679555.1 Salvelinus alpinus
GTTGTTACCTCACCTCCTCTCCTCTCTGACAGACAGACATCTCTAGTATTGTTACCTCACCTCCTCTCCTCTCTGACAGACAGACATCTCTAGTGTTGTTACCTCACCTCCTCTCTGACAGACAGACAGACATCTCTAGTGTTGTTACCTCACCTCCTCTCTGACAGACAGACATCTCTAGTGTTGTTACCTCACCTCCTCTCCTCTCTGACAGACAGACATCTCTAGTGTTGTTACCTCACCTCCTCTCCTCTCTGACAGACAGACATCTCTAGTGTTGTTACCTCACCTCCTCTCCTCTCTGACAGACAGACATCTCTAGTATTGTTACCTCACCTCCTCTCCTCTCTGACAGACAGACATCTCTAGTGTTGTTACCTCACCTCCTCTCCTCTCTGACAGACAGACATCTCTAGTGTTGTTACCTCACCTCCTCTCTGACAGACAGACATCTCTAGTGTTGTTACCTCACCTCCTCTCTGACAGACAGACACCTCTAGTGTTGTTACCTCACCTCCTCTCCTCTCTGACAGTCAGACATCTCTAGTATTGTTACCTCACCTCCTCTCTGACAGACAGACATCTCTAGTGTTGTTACCTCACCTCCTCTCCTCTCTGACAGACAGACATCTCTAGTGTTGTTACCTCACCTCCTCTCCTCTCTGACAGACAGACATCTCTAGTGTTGTTACCTCCTCTCCTCTCCTCTCTGACAGACAGACATCTCTAGTGTTGTTACCTCACCTCCTCTCCTCTCTGACAGACAGACATCTCTAGTGTTGTTACCTCACCTCCTCTCCTCTCTGACAGACAGACATCTCTAGTGTTGTTACCTCACCTCCTCTCCTCTCTGACAGACAGACATCTCTAGTGTTGTTACCTCCCCTCCTCTCCTCTCTGACAGACAGACATCTCTAGTGTTATTACCTCACCTCCTCTCCTCTCTGACAGACAGACATCTCTAGTGTTGTTACCTCACCTCCTCTCCTCTCTGACAGACAGACATCTCTAGTGTTGTTACCTCACCTCCTCTCCTCTCTGACAGACAGAAATCTCTAGTGTTGTTACCTCACCTCCTCTCCTCTCTGACAGACAGACATCTCTAGTGTTGTTACCTCACCTCCTCTCCTCTCTGACAGACAGACATCTCTAGTGTTGTTACCTCACCTCCTCTCCTCTCTGACAGACAGACATCTCTAGTGTTGTTACCTCACCTCCTCTCCTCTCTGACAGACAGACATCTCTAGTGTTGTTACCTCCTCTCCTCTCTGACAGACAGACATCTCTAGTGTTGTTACCTCACCTCCTCTCTGACAGACAGACATCTCTAGTGTTGTTACCTCACCTCCTCTCCTCTCTGACAGACAGACATCTCTAGTGTTGTTACCTCACCTCCTCTCCTCTCTGACAGACAGACATCTCTAGTGTTGTTACCTCACCTCCTCTCTGACAGACAGACATCTCTAGTGTTATTACCTCACCTCCTCTCCTCTCTGACAGACAGACATCTCTAGTGTTGTTACCTCACCTCCTCTCCTCTCTGACAGACAGACATCTCTAGTGTTGTTACCTCACCTCCTCTCTGACAGACAGACAGACATCTCTAGTGTTGTTACCTCACCTCCTCTCTGACAGACAGACATCTCTAGTGTTGTTACCTCACCTCCTCTCCTCTCTGACAGACAGACATCTCTAGTGTTGTTACCTCACCTCCTCTCCTCTCTGACAGACAGACATCTCTAGTGTTGTTACCTCACCTCCTCTCCTCTCTGACAGACAGACATCTCTAGTGTTGTTACCTCCTCTCCTCTCTGACAGACAGACATCTCTAGTGTTGTTACCTCACCTCCTCTCCTCTCTGACAGACAGACATCTCTAGTATTGTTACCTCACCTCCTCTCCTCTCTGACAGACAGACATCTCTAGTATTGTTACCTCACCTCCTCTCCTCTCTGACAGACAGACATCTATAGTGTTGTTACCTCACCTCCTCTCCTCTCTGACAGACAGACATCTCTAGTGTTGTTACCTCCTCTCCTCTCTGACAGACAGACATCTATAGTGTTGTTACCTCACCTCCTCTCCTCTCTGACAGACAGACATCTCTAGTGTTGTTACCTCACCTCCTCTCCTCTCTGACAGACAGACATCTCTAGTGTTGTTACCTCACCTCCTCTCCTCTCTGATAGACAGACATCTCTAGTGTTGTTACCTCACCTCCTCTCCTCTCTGACAGACAGACATCTCTAGTGTTGTTACCTCACCTCCTCTCCTCTCTGACAGACAGACATCTCTAGTGTTGTTACCTCACCTCCTCTCCTCTCTGACAGACAGACATCTCTAGTGTTGTTACCTCACCTCCTCTCCTCTCTGACAGACAGACATCTCTAGTGTTGTTACCTCACCTCCTCTCCTCTCTGACAGACAGACATCTCTAGTGTTGTTACCTCACCTCCTCTCTGACAGACAGACATCTCTAGTGTTGTTACCTCACCTCCTCTCTGACAGACAGACAGACATCTCTAGTGTTGTTACCTCCTCTCCTCTCTGACAGACAGACATCTCTAGTGTTGTTACCTCACCTCCTCTCTGACAGACAGACATCTCTAGTGTTGTTACCTCACCTCCTCTCTGACAGACAGACAGACATCTCTAGTGTTGTTACCTCACCTCCTCTCCTCTCTGACAGACAGACATCTCTAGTATTGTTACCTCACCTCCTCTCCTCTCTGACAGACAGACATCTCTAGTGTTGTTACCTCACCTCCTCTCTGACAGACAGACAGACATCTCTAGTGTTGTTACCTCACCTCCTCTCTGACAGACAGACATCTCTAGTGTTGTTACCTCACCTCCTCTCCTCTCTGACAGACAGACATCTCTAGTGTTGTTACCTCACCTCCTCTCCTCTCTGACAGACAGACATGTCTAGTGTTGTTACCTCACCTCTACTCCTCTCTGACAGACAGACATCTCTAGTATTGTTACCTCACCTCCTCTCCTCTCTGACAGACAGACATCTCTAGTGTTGTTACCTCACCTCCTCTCCTCTCTGACAGACAGACATCTCTAGTGTTGTTACCTCACCTCCTCTCTGACAGACAGACATCTCTAGTGTTGTTACCTCACCTCCTCTCTGACAGACAGACACCTCTAGTGTTGTTACCTCACCTCCTCTCCTCTCTGACAGTCAGACATCTCTAGTATTGTTACCTCACCTCCTCTCTGACAGACAGACATCTCTAGTGTTGTTACCTCACCTCCTCTCCTCTCTGACAGACAGACATCTCTAGTGTTGTTACCTCACCTCCTCTCCTCTCTGACAGACAGACATCTCTAGTGTTGTTACCTCCTCTCCTCTCCTCTCTGACAGACAGACATCTCTAGTGTTGTTACCTCACCTCCTCTCCTCTCTGACAGACAGACATCTCTAGTGTTGTTACCTCACCTCCTCTCCTCTCTGACAGACAGACATCTCTAGTGTTGTTACCTCACCTCCTCTCCTCTCTGACAGACAGACATCTCTAGTGTTGTTACCTCCCCTCCTCTCCTCTCTGACAGACAGACATCTCTAGTGTTGTTACCTCACCTCCTCTCCTCTCTGACAGACAGAAATCTCTAGTGTTGTTACCTCACCTCCTCTCCTCTCTGACAGACAGACATCTCTAGTGTTGTTACCTCACCTCCTCTCCTCTCTGACAGACAGACATCTCTAGTGTTGTTACCTCACCTCCTCTCCTCTCTGACAGACAGACATCTCTAGTGTTGTTACCTCACCTCCTCTCCTCTCTGACAGACAGACATCTCTAGTGTTGTTACCTCACCTCCTCTCTGACAGACAGACATCTCTAGTGTTGTTACCTCACCTCCTCTCCTCTCTGACAGACAGACATCTCTAGTGTTGTTACCTCACCTCCTCTCTGACAGACAGACATCTCTAGTGTTGTTACCTCACCTCCTCTCCTCTCTGACAGACAGACATCTCTCGTGTTGTTACCTCACCTCCTCTCCTCTCTGACAGACAGACATCTCTAGTGTTGTTACCTCACCTCCTCTCTGACAGACAGACATCTCTAGTGTTATTACCTCACCTCCTCTCCTCTCTGACAGACAGACATCTCTAGTGTTGTTACCTCACCTCCTCTCCTCTCTGACAGACAGACATCTCTAGTGTTGTTACCTCACCTCCTCTCCTCTCTGACAGACAGACATCTCTAGTGTTGTTACCTCACCTCCTCTCTGACAGACAGACAGACATCTCTAGTGTTGTTACCTCACCTCCTCTCTGACAGACAGACATCTCTAGTGTTGTTACCTCACCTCCTCTCCTCTCTGACAGACAGACATCTCTAGTGTTGTTACCTCACCTTCACTCCTCTCTGACAGACAGACATCTCTAGTGTTGTTACCTCACCTCCTCTCCTCTCTGACAGACAGACATCTCTAGTGTTGTTACCTCACCTCCTCTCCTCTCTGACAGACAGACATCTCTAGTGTTGTTACCTCACCTCCTCTCCTCTCTGACAGACAGACATCTCTAGTGTTGTTACCTCACCTCCTCTCCTCTCTGACAGACAGACATCTCTAGTGTTGTTACCTCACCTCCTCTCTGACAGACAGACATCTCTAGTGTTGTTACCTCACCTCCTCTCCTCTCTGACAGACAGACATCTCTAGTGTTGTTACCTCACCTCCTCTCCTCTCTGACAGACAGACATCTCTAGTGTTGTTACCTCACCTCCTCTCTGACAGACAGACATCTCTAGTGTTGTTACCTCACCTCCTCTCCTCTCTGACAGACAGACATCTCTAGTGGTGTTACCTCCTCTCCTCTCTGACAGACAGACATCTCTAGTATTGTTACCTCACCTCCTCTCTGACAGACAGACATCTCTAGTGTTGTTACCTCACCTCCTCTCCTCTCTGACAGACAGACATCTCTAGTATTGTTACCTCACCTCCTCTCTGACAGACAGACATCTCTAGTGTTGTTACCTCACCTCCTCTCTGACAAACATACATCTCTAGTGTTGTTACCTCACCTCCTCTCCTCTCTGACAGACAGACATCTCTAGTATTGTTACCTCACCTCCTCTCCTCTCTGACAGACAGACATCTCTAGTATTGTTACCTCACCTCCTCTCCTCTCTGACAGACAGACATCTCTAGTGTTGTTACCTCACCTCCTCTCCTCTCTGACAGACAGACATCTCCAGTGTTGTTACCTCACCTCCTCTCTGACAGACAGACATCTCTAGTGTTGTTACCTCACCTCCTCTCTGACAGACAGACAGACATCTCTAGTGTTGTTACCTCACCTCCTCTCCTCTCTGACAGACAGACATCTCTAGTATTGTTACCTCACCTCCTCTCCTCTCTGACAGACAGACATCTCTAGTGTTGTTACCTCACCTCCTCTCTGACAGACAGACAGACATCTCTAGTGTTGTTACCTCACCTCCTCTCTGACAGACAGACATCTCTAGTGTTGTTACCTCACCTCCTCTCTTCTCTGACAGACAAGCATCTCTAGTGTTGTTACCTCACCTCCTCTCCTCTCTGACAGACAGACATCTCTAGTGTTGTTACCTCACCTCCTCTCTGACAGACAGACATCTCTAGTGTTGTTACCTCACCTCCTCTCTGACAGACAGACACCTCTAGTGTTGTTACCTCACCTCCTCTCCTCTCTGACAGTCAGACATCTCTAGTATTGTTACCTCACCTCCTCTCTGACAGACAGACATCTCTAGTGTTGTTACCTCACCTCCTCTCCTCTCTGACAGACAGACATCTCTAGTGTTGTTACCTCACCTCCTCTCCTCTCTGACAGACAGACATCTCTAGTGTTGTTACCTCACCTCCTCTCTGACAGACAGACATCTCTAGTGTTGTTACCTCACCTCCTCTCCTCTCTGACAGACAGACATCTCTAGTGGTGTTACCTCACCTCCTCTCTGACAGACAGACATCTCTAGTGTTGTTACCTCACCTCCTCTCTGACAGACAGACATCTCTAGTGTTGTTACCTCACCTCCTCTCCTCTCTGACAGACAGACATCTCTAGTGTTGTTACCTCACCTCCTCTCCTCTCTGACAGACAGACATCTCTAGTGCTGTTACCTCACCTCCTCTCCTCTCTGACAGACAGACATCTCTAGTGTTGTTACCTCACCTCCTCTCCTCTCTGACAGACAGACATCTCTAGTGTTGTTACCTCACCTCCTCTCCTCTCAGACAGACAGACACCTCTAGTGTTGTTACCTCACCTCCTCTCCTCTCAGACAGACAGACATCTCTAGTGTTGTTACCTCACCTCCTCTCCTCTCTGACAGACAGACACCTCTAGTGTTGTTACCTCACCTCCTCTCCTCTCTGACAGACAGACATCTCTAGTGTTGTTACCTCACCTCCTCTCCTCTCTGACAGACAGACATCTCTAGTGTTGTTACCTCACCTCCTCTCCTCTCTGACAGACAGACATCTCTAGTGTTGTTACCTCACCTCCTCTCTGACAGACAGACATCTCTAGTGTTGTTACCTCACCTCCTCTCTGACAGACAGACATCTCTAGTGTTGTTACCTCACCTCCTCTCTGACAGACAGACATCTCTAGTGTTGTTACCTCACCTCCTCTCCTCTCTGACAGACAGACATCTCTAGTGTTGTTACCTCACCTCCTCTCTGACAGACAGACATCTCTAGTGTTGTTACCTCACCTCCTCTCTGACAGACAGACATCTCTAGTGTTGTTACCTCACCTCCTCTCCTCTCAGACAGACAGACATCTCTAGTGTTGTTACCTCACCTCCTCTCTGACAGACAGACATCTCTAGTGTTGTTACCTCACCTCCTCTCCTCTCTGACAGACAGACATCTCTAGTGTTGTTACCTCACCTCCTCTCCTCACTGACAGACAGACATCTCTAGTGTTGTTACCTCACCTCCTCTCCTCTCTGACAGACAGACATCTCTAGTGTTGTTACCTCACCTCCTCTCCTCTCTGACAGTCAGACATCTCTAGTGTTGTCACCTCCTCTCCTCTCTGACAGACAGACATCTCTAGTGTTGTTACCTCACCTGCTCTCCTCTCCTCTCTTCTTCTCTCCGTCTGTCACGACTTCCGCCGAAGTCGGTCCCTCTTCTTGTTCGGGAGGCGTTCGGCGGCCGACGTCACCGGTCTTCTAGCCATCGCCGCTCCACCATTTCATTTTCCATTTGTTTTGTCTTGTTTTCCTGCACACCTGGTTTACGTCTCCTCATCATCACTATGTGTATTTAGCCCTCTCTTCCCTCCATGTCTGTGTGGGTTTTTGTTTATTGTCAGGTTGGCACGATTCCGGCTGGTTTGCGCCGGGTTTTGTTTTGTACCCGTGCTTTGTGGCAGCCTTTCCTTTCCTTTCCTCTCCTCTCCTCTCCTCTCCTCTCCTCTCCTCTCCTCTCCTCTCCTCTCCTCTCCTCTCCTCTCCTCTCCTCTCCATCTCTAGTGTTCTTTCCTTC
>NC_092095.1:75923436-75965936 GCF_045679555.1 Salvelinus alpinus
ATATGCAGCTAAGAAGGTAAAATGCCAGGGAGATGTGTATACTGTAGCTAAGAAGGTAATATGCCAGGGAGATGTGTATACTGTAGCTAAGAAGGTAATATGCCAGGGAGATGTTAGTACTGTAGCTAAGAAGGTAATATGCCAGGGAGATGTGTATACTGTAGCTAAGAAGGTAATATACCAGGGAGATGTGTATACTGTAGCTAAGAAGCTAATATACCAGGGAGATGTGTAGACTGTAGCTAAGAAGGTAATATACCAGGGAGATGTGTATACTGTAGCTAAGAAGGTAATATACCAGGGAGATGTGTATACTGTAGCTAAGAAGGTAATATACCAGGGAGATGTGTATACTGTAGCTAAGAAGGTAATATACCAGGGAGATGTGTATACTGTAGCTAAGAAGGTAATATACCAGGGAGATGTTAGTACTGTAGCTAAGAAGGTAATATGCCAGGGAGATGTGTATACTGTAGCTAAGAAGGTAATATGCCAGGGAGATGTGTATACTGTAGCTAAGAAGGTAATATACCAGGGAGATGTTAGTACTGTAGCTAAGAAGGTAATATACCAGGGAGATGTGTATACTGTAGCTAAGAAGGTAATATGCCAGGGAGATGTGTATACTGTAGCTAAGAAGGTAATATGCCAGGGAGATGTTAGTACTGTAGCTAAGAAGGTAAGATGCCAGGGAGATGTGTATACTGTAGCTAAGAAGGTAATATGTATGTTGTGTAGTAAGATGTTAACTGACTTGCCTAGTTAAATAAAATAAATAAAAATAATAACTTTGCCCACTGTTCGGACTTGGTGGTGCACATGTAGCCTACAACCTGTTTTAGAGAAATGTTATCATCAAATACTGTAAGAACTTTCATTGTCTGCTTATATGCCCCCTTTATTTATCCTACGGTTCTGACTTGGTGGTTCACATGTAGCCTATAACCTGTTTTAGAGAAATGTAATCATTGAATATTGTAAGGGTTTTCATTGTCTGCTTATATGCTCCTTTATTTATCCTACGGTTCTGACTTGGCGTACAGGGAGAACACTGTAAGAACGGCACATGTTCTGAATTCTGTCACTGTACATTTCAAAAGTGGTGAACAAATAGTTATATTGACTACGTCCGTCCTAGCTCTCTCATTAACCTTTCACGGCTACTAACCCCGGATCCGGGAGCACCCCCCACCCCCCACACACTGATTAGCATAGCTAGCATAGCTTCACAAGTAGATAGTAGCATCTAAATATCATTAAATCACAAGTCCAAGACACCAGATGAAAGATACAGATCTTGTGAATAAAGCCACCATTTCAGATTTTTAAAATGTTTTACAGGGAAGACAAAATATGTAAATCTATTAGCTAAACACGTTAGCAAAATACACCACTATTCTAACTCCATCAGTTTCTTACTCCTTCAGGTGCTATCACCAATTCGGCTCAACTAAGATATTGATAGCCAATAACCTATAAAAAAAACCATCAGATGACAGTCTGATAACATATTCATGGTATAGGATAGTTTTTGTTAGAAAAAAGTGCATATTTCAGGTAGAAATCACAGTTTACAATTGCACCGACCATCACAAATCGACTAGAATTACTAGATAGAGCAACGTGTATGACCAATTTACTCATCATAAAACATTTCATAAAAATAGACAAAGCATAGCAATGGAAAGACCCAGTTCTTGTGATTTCAGACCATATTTCAGATTTTCTAAGCGTTTTTCAGCGAAAACACAATAAATCGATAAGTTAGCATACTACATGTGCAAACGTTACCAGAGCATCGATTCCAGCCAAAGAGCGCTATAACGTAATCACCGCCAAAAGATATTAATTTTTTCACTAACCTTCTCAGAATTCTTCCGATGACACTCCTGTAACATCATTTTACAACATACATATACAGTTTGTTCGAAAAGGTGCATATTTAGCCATACAAAACCGTGGTTACACAATAAAAATACTAGGAAATCAAGCCTCAATATGTCTGACGTCATCTATCAGAGTGATCTAGTTTAATTGAAAGCTAATCATATACTTGACTAAAAAATACAGGGTTGACAGCAATCGAAAGACAAATGAGTTCTTAATGCAACCGCTGATTTACATTTTTAAAATTATCCTTACTTTTCAATACAGGGTTCGCCAAGTGAAGCTATACCAAACAAAATGGCGAAATATGCGTTTAAAATATTTCGACAGAAACACGATTTATCATATTAAATATTGCTTACTTTGAGCTGTTCTTCCATCATATTCTTGGGCAATGTATCCTTTCTATGTTATAAACGTCTTTTGGTCGATAGATGTCCTCTGTCCTTCGAAATGTCCACCACCAACGACCGACACCCCGAAACGTTTCCAAAGCTAAAAAGGGCACGACAAAGAAATTCCTCAAAATCGCACTAAACGGATATAAATTGCTATATAACGGTTCAAATTAACTACATTATGATGTTTTTAACAACTATAACGACTGAAAACATGACCGGAGAAATATTGCTGGTTAGAAAACGATTTGGAACGAGGCAGGTCCGATGTCCTTCACGCTTCAGGCGCACGATGAGAAAGGGGGGTCTCTGTACATTTTGGTCTTTTATAATGGCTGTGAATGTCCCATCGATTTCATTGAAAACGTGATGACGTACAGACACCCAGAGGAAGACGTAGGCAGTGTCGGTTTCTTCATAGCATTCACTGTCGCCTTAAAAACAGACCCCAGATCAGAGGTAAACATTTCTGAAATCTGAACCCTGTCATGAAAAGTGCTGTAGAAATTGTTCTGTACCACTCAGAGACAAAATTCCAACTTCTATAGAAACTAGAAGGTGTTTTCTATCCAATAATAACAATAATATGCATATTGTACGATCAAGAATTTAGCACGAGGCAGTTTAATTTGGAGACACAAATATGCTAATGCGGAACAGCACCCCCTATAGTTCCAAGAAGTTAATGTCTTCATTGAAATTACGGATTGCCTCTTATCCGCTTTTCGTCCCCTTATGCCATAGTTTGTACATCTCAATTGTCAGTAGACACCACATTTATTTAAGCAAGTCAGCCATATCAGCTATGTTTTCTTTTTTAAAGGCAGTAAATGAGGCTCTGCTGATAGACAGCTGTAACAGTGGTAAGGATTCACTCCATGGTGCTGAAAAGAAAGTTCTGCTTTTGGGACATCTTAGGTAGGTAGTAACAGTTTGTGGGCACCGTTTGTCACCGTTATAGTCCACTTTATGGGTTGTTTAGTGTTGTGTTGTGTCTTTGCTGGTATGCATATTGTTGTTTGTTTGTCCCACCTAGATTTACATGCTAACATCGCCACTGGGAGACTCTCCCCTTTCCACGGTGTACTATACTTTCTCATATTAGTTTTTGCATCGATATACTGTGTATATTTACTCTGTGTATGTATATATATATAGCCAAGTTATCGTTACTCGTTGTGTATTTATTCCTTGTCTTATTATTTGTCAATTTATTTATCATGTTATAATTATATATTTTTTTCCTTATTCTGCTATTTGTCTTTTCCTTCAACTGGCAACCATCATTACACACACCTGGCAACCATCCTTACACACACCTGGCAACCATCATTACACACACCTGGCAACCATCATTACACACACCTGGCAACCATCATTACACACACCTGGCAACCATCATTACACACACCTGCACTTCATCACCTGGACTCCATTACCTCACTCGTTACCTCCCCTTTATCTGACACTCCCTTAGGTTCTTGTTTCTGTGTTTCTTGTCAAGATGCTACTAATAATACCAATAATAATAATACTAATAATACTAATAAAACTACTAATAATACCAATAATAATACTGGTAATACTACTACTAATAATACTAATAATACTAATAATACTAATAAAACTACTAATAATACCAATAATAATACTGGTAATACTACTACTAATAATACTAATAATACTAATAATACTAATAAAACTACTAATAATACCAATAATAATACTGGTAATACTACTACTAATAATACTAATAATACTAATAATACTAATAAAACTACTAATAATACCAATAATAATACTGGTAATACTACTACTAATAATACTAATACTACTAATACAACTACTAATAATACCAATAATAATACTGGTAATACTACTACTAATAATACTAATAATACTAATAATAACACTAATAATACCAATAATAATACTGGTAATACTACTAATAATAATACTAATAATACTAATAATAACACTAATAGTACCATTAGTAATAGTACTACTACTAATACTAATAATACTAATAATAACACTAATAGTACCATTATTAATAGTACTACTAATAATACTACTACTAATAATACTAATAATACTAGTAATACTACCACTAATGATAGTAATAATACTGATAATAATACTAATAATGCTACTAATAATACTAATAATAATAATAATAATAATACGAATAATAATAATAGTAATACGAATGATAATAACAATAATACGAATAACAATAATAATAATAATACTAAAATAATATACACTATTAAATAATAGAGTGCATAGTAACTTATTCAGAGTCCATTAAAGGACGTTTGACTAAATGAGGATTCAGGACATTTTAACTTGCTGTAAATTTATTGATTTGATTGATAGTAGCTCAGTATTTCAGAAAGAGAGACAAACAGAGACAAGAGGAAGAGAGAGACAGAGACAAGAGGAAGAGAGAGACAGAGACAAGAGGAAGAGAGAGACAGAGACAAGAGGAAGAGAGAGACAGAGACAAGAGGAAGAGCGAGACAGAGACAAGAGGAAGAGAGAGACAAGAGGAAGAGAGAGACAGAGACAAGAGGAAGAGAGAGACAGAGACAAGAGGAAGAGAGAGACAGAGACAAGAGGAAGAGACAGACAGGGACAAGAGGAAGAGAGAGACAGAGACAAGAGGAAGAGCGAGACAGAGACAAGAGGAACGAAGACAATATCAAGATATGAAAGTTACAGTTCTTTGATCAACACTCCTAGTGGCCAATAACCGGTATTACATCTCATATCACCCTCTTCCTCATAACCAGTGTTACATCTCATATCACCCTCTTCCCCAAACAGGTGTGTGAAATGATGCTTCCTACGCTAGAAATGTGAATGATCTAGTTAGCCAATCAAAGGCTTCCTAGAATGAAGCCGTTGAGGATCTCAGCGGTAGAAGAGCAGGACGGCAGCTTCAGTGATCTCCTTGGATGAGCTATAGCCTGTGTTGGTCCCGTAGCCGTCCCAGTCAAAGGAGGAGAAGTCACCACACTGTCTAGGAGCAGCCTCGGGGAAGTGTCCTCCTCCTCCAACACAGTACTGCAAACAAACAAAACACACACACACACACACACACACACACACACACACACACACACACAAACACAAACACACTGTTGTACTATGTATAGTAGGAGAGATGTAGATTGTCACACACTGTCTATCACAAACACACACACACACACACACACACACACACACACACACACACACACACACACACACCATTTTATCATCCTAGGCTACAGCCAGACAGACAAGTGAACCAGAATAAAATCAAATATGTATTCATCATTTCTTCTTTTTGTCTGTAAAAAGTTCAAAATGTCCATGATTTAGTCTTTGAATGAAGAGATGGAGATAAATATCCAGTTTTGAGTGTTTGTTGCAGCTCGTTCCAGTCACTAGCTGCAGTGAACTGAAAAGAGGAGCGACCCAGGGATGTGTGTGCTTTCTGAATCAGGGTTAGTTTGGCAGCTGGGGTGAAAGAGGAGCGATTACGATACAGGAAACCAAGTCTAGATTTAACCTTAGCCTGCAGCTTTGATATGTGCTGAGAGAAAGACAGTGCACCATCTAGCCATACTCCCAAGTACTTGTATGAGGTGACTACCTCAAGCTCTAAACCCTCAGAGGTAGTAATCACACCTGTGGGGAGAGGGGCATTCGTCTTACCAAACCACATTACCTTAAATTTGACAAAATTCGGGGAGGGGCCAGCTGAGTATAAGACTGTATCATCTGCATATAAATGGATAAGAAAGCTTCCTACTGCCTGAGCTATGTTGTTGATGTGAATTGAGAAGAGCGTGGGGCCTGGGATTGAGCCTTGGGGTACTCCCTTGGTGACAGGAAGTGACTGAGACAGCAGATTTTCTGACTTTGTAACAAAGTTTAACTTACAAGATTCTCAGTTCAAACCGACGCCATGTTTTCAAAAGTTTGTGCATCTGTTAAAGTCCACCCATTGACCTTTTAGAAACCAATCAGATTTGGTCTGCCCTTTAGAAAAAAAAGTTGACTAAACTTTACGTCAATGTGCGGAACAGCTGTTGCGCGATAGTCATCGCATTCCACGGTCTTTTGACAGACGTTACGATGCCTGTCATGTTACGTAGTCTGTCTCAACCGATGACTGCCGTTGAAAAACTAAATCTGTACATTTCTGTGTGGCCGTAGCCTTACTCACGTGTTCCATGTTGCAGCCAATAGGTTTGACCCCAGAGCAGATGGCCAAGGCTGCACGTTCTTTGTTTATCACTCGGAAAGTGATGAAGCCAGGCTCAAACTCACCTGCCACAGAAAAATAAGAAATAGAAGTTTAGGAACATAAGTATGTAATGTTGTCTTCGGCTGGAACAGTCAACACATTAGGAGGTAGGTGTAGTCTATCGTCTAACTACTACTACAGTAGAACACAGTCAACACACTAGGAGGTAGGTGTAGTCTAACATCTAACTACGTCTACAGTAGAACACAGTCAACACACTAGGAGGTAGGTGTAGTCTAACATCTAACTACTACTACAGTAGAACACAGTCAACACACTAGGAGGTAGGTGTAGTCTATCATCTAACTACTACTACAGTAGAACACAGTCAACACACTAGGAGGTAGGTGTAGTCTAACATCTAACTACGTCTACAGTAGAACACAGTCAACACACTAGGAGGTAGGTGTAGTCTAACATCTAACTACGTCTACAGTAGAACACAGTCAACACACTAGGAGGTAGGTGTAGTCTAACATCTAACTACTACTACAGTAGAACACAGTCAACACACTAGGAGGTAGGTGTAGTCTAACATCTAACTACTACTACAGTAGAACACAGTCAACACACTAGGAGGTAGGTGTAGTCATTTAAAAAATGTTTAAAGTTTCTTCAAGTGCAGTTGCAAAAACCATCAAGCGCTATGATGAAACTGGCTCTCATGAGAGTTACCAGCAGAGTTACCTCTGCTGCAGGAAGACCCAGAGTTACCTCTGCTGCAGAGGAGAAGGTCATTAGAGTTACCAGCCTTAGAAATTTCATCCCAAATAAATGCTTCACAGAGTTCAAGTAACAGACACATCTCAACATCAACTCTTCAGAGGAAACTGTGTGAATCAGGTCTTCATGGTCGAGTTGCTGCAAAGAAACCACTACTAAAGGACACCAATAAGAAGAAGAGACTTCCTTGGGCCAATAAACAGGAGCAATGGACATTAGACCAGTGGAAATCTGTCCTTTGGTCTGGAGTCCTAATTTGAGATTTTTGGTTCCAACCGCCATGTCTTTGTGAGACGCAGAGTAGGTGAACGGTTGATCTCTGCGTGTGTGGTTCCCACCGTGAAGCATGGAGGAGGAAGTGTGATGGTGTGGAGGTGCTTTGCTGGTGACACTGTCTGTGATTATTTACGAATTGATTACACGCTTAACCCTCATGGCTACCCAGAATCTCTCCACCGCATCATTTCTGAGCGAAATGACATCCCATCTGGTTTGCGCTTTTGTGGGACTATAATTTGTTTTTCAACAGGACAATGACCCAACACACCTCCAGGCTGTGTAAGGGCTATCTGACCAAGAAGGAGAGTGATGGAGTGCTGCATCAGATGACCTGTCCTCCATAATCATCCAACCTTATCCCAATTGAGATGGTTAGACCGCAGAGTGAAGGAAAAGCAGCCAACAAGTGCTCAGCATATGTGGGAACTCCTTCAAGGCTGATGGAAAAGCATTCCAGATGAAGCTGGTTGAGAGAATGCCAGAAGTGTCAAAGCTGTCATGAAGGTCAAGGGTGGCTACTTTGAAGAATCTCAAATATAAAATATATTTTGGTTACTACATGATTCCATATGTGTTATTTCATAGTTTTGATGTCTTCACTATTATTCTACAATGTAGAAAATAGTAAAAAAATAAAGAAAAACCCTTGAATGAGTAGGTGTGTCTAATCTTTTAACTAGTACTGCATATACCCCAGCAGACACACAACTATGAGTTTCTTCACGGTACCCAAACCAAAACACATTTAATGCGTTGCTCAGTTATGTATAGAGCCATGTCATCCAGGAAGAGTAGCTGCTGCATGTTCAGTAGTTAATGGACCCCAGGAAGAGTAGCTGCTGCATGTTCAGTAGGTAATGGACCCCAGGAAGAGTAGCTGCTGCATGTTTAGTAGTTAATGAACCCCAGGAAGAGTAGCTGCTGCATGTTCAGTAGTTAATGGACCCCAGGAAGAGTAGCTGCTGCATGTTCAGTAGTTAATGGACCCCAGGAAGAGTAGCTGCTGCATGTTCAGTAGTTAATGAACCCCAGGAAGAGTAGCTGCTACATGTTCAGTAGTTAATGAACCCCAGGAAGAGTAGCTGCTGCATGTTCAGTAGTTAATGAACCCCAGGAAGAGTAGCGCTGCATGTTCAGTAGTTAATGAACCCCAGGAAGAGTAGCTGCTGCATGTTCAGTAGTTAATGAACCCCAGGAAGAGTAGCTGCTGCATGTTCAGTAGTTAATGAACCCCAGGAAGAGTAGCTGCTGCATGTTCAGTAGTTAATGAACCCCAGGAAGAGTAGCTGCTGCATGTTCAGTAGTTAATGAACCCCAGGAAGAGTCGCTGCTGCATGTTCAGTAGTTAATGGACCCCAGGAAGAGTAGCTGCTGCATGTTCAGTAGTTAATGGACCCCAGGAAGAGTAGCTGCTGCATGTTCAGTAGGTAATGGACCCCAGGAAGAGTAGCTGCTGCATGTTCAGTAGTTAATGAACCCCAGGAAGAGTAGCTGCTGCATGTTCAGTAGTTAATGGACCCCAGGAAGAGTAGCTGCTGCATGTTCAGTAGTTAATGAACCCCAGGAAGAGTAGCTGCTGCATGTTCAGTAGTTAATGGACCCCAGGAAGAGTAGCTGCTGCATGTTCAGTAGTTAATGGACCCCAGGAAGAGTAGCTGCTGCATTTTCAGTAGTTAATGAACCCCAGGAAGAGTAGCTGCTGCATGTTCAGTAGGTAATGGACCCCAGGAAGAGTAGCTGCTGCATGTTCAGTAGTTAATGGACCCCAGGAAGAGTAGCTGCTGCATGTTTAGTAGTTATTGGACCCCAGGAAGAGTAGCTGCTGCATGTTCAGTAGTTAATGGACCTCAGGAAGAGTAGCTGCTGCATGTTCAGTAGTTAATGAACCCCAGGAAGAGTAGCTGCTACATGTTCAGTAGTTAATGAACCCCAGGAAGAGTAGCTGCTGCATGTTCAGTAGTTAATGAACCCCAGGAAGAGTAGCGCTGCATGTTCAGTAGTTAATGAACCCCAGGAAGAGTAGCTGCTGCATGTTCAGTAGTTAATGAACCCCAGGAAGAGTAGCTGCTGCATGTTCAGTAGTTAATGAACCCCAGGAAGAGTAGCTGCTGCATGTTCAGTAGTTAATGAACCCCAGGAAGAGTAGCTGCTGCATGTTCAGTAGTTAATGAACCCCAGGAAGAGTCGCTGCTGCATGTTCAGTAGTTAATGGACCCCAGGAAGAGTAGCTGCTGCATGTTCAGTAGTTAATGGACCCCAGGAAGAGTAGCTGCTGCATGTTCAGTAGGTAATGGACCCCAGGAAGAGTAGCTGCTGCATGTTCAGTAGTTAATGAACCCCAGGAAGAGTAGCTGCTGCATGTTCAGTAGTTAATGAACCCCAGGAAGAGTAGCTGCTGCATGTTCAGTAGTTAATGGACCCCAGGAAGAGTAGCTGCTGCATGTTCAGTAGTTAATGAACCCCAGGAAGAGTAGCTGCTGCATGTTCAGTAGTTAATGGACCCCAGGAAGAGTAGCTGCTGCATGTTCAGTAGTTAATGGACCCCAGGAAGAGTAGCTGCTGCATTTTCAGTAGTTAATGAACCCCAGGAAGAGTAGCTGCTGCATGTTCAGTAGGTAATGGACCCCAGGAAGAGTAGCTGCTGCATGTTCAGTAGTTAATGGACCCCAGGAAGAGTAGCTGCTGCATGTTTAGTAGTTAATGGACCCCAGGAAGAGTAGCTGCTGCATGTTCAGTATCTAATGAACCCCAGTAAGAGTAGCTGCTGCATGTTTAGTAGTTAATGGACCCCAGGAAGAGTAGCTGCTGCATGTTCAGTAGTTAATGGACCCCAGGAAGAGTAGCTGCTGCATGTTCAGTAGTTAATGGACCCCAGGAAGAGTAGCTGCTGCATTTTCAGTAGTTAATGAACCCCAGGAAGAGTAGCTGCTGCATGTTCAGTAGTTAATGGACCCCAGGAAGAGTAGCTGCTGCATGTTCAGTAGTTAATGGACCCCAGGAAGAATAGCTGCTGCATGTTCAGTAGTTAATGGACCCCAGGAAGAGTAGCTGCTACATGTTCAGTAGTTAATGAACCCCAGGAAGAGTAGCTGCTGCATGTTCAGTAGTTAATGAACCCCAGGAAGAGTAGCTGCTGCATGTTCAGTAGTTAATGGACCCCAGGAAGAGTAGCTGCTGCATGTTCAGTTGTTAATGAACCCCAGGAAGAGTAGCTGCTGCATGTTCAGTAGTTAATGAACCCCAGGAAGAGTAGCTGCTGCATGTTCAGTAGGTAATGGACCACAGGAAGAGTAGCTGCTGCATGTTCAGTAGTTAATGAACCCCAGGAAGAGTAGCTGCTGCATGTTCAGTTGTTAATGAACCCCAGGAAGAGTAGCTGCTGCATGTTCAGTAGTTAATGGACCCCAGGAAGAGTAGCTGCTACATGTTCAGTAGTTAATGAACCCCAGGAAGAGTAGCTGCTGCATGTTTAGTAGTTAATGAACCCCAGGAAGAGTAGCTGCTGCATGTTCAGTAGTTCATGGACCCCAGGAAGAGTAGCTGCTGCATGTTCAGTAGGTAATGGACCCCAGGAAGAGTAGCTGCTGCATGTTCAGTAGTTAATGGACCCCAGGAAGAGTAGCTGCTGCATGTTCAGTAGGTAATGGACCCCAGGAAGAGTAGCTGCTGCATGTTTAGTAGTTAATGGGGATCCTAATAAACGACATGTTGTTATTACCTCTGGCGAGGGGAGCATAGAACATTTTGGTGGTGTCCTTAGTTCCCAGATCGTACTCCACTGGGATAGAAGGTCCATTGTCGTTGCAATTTCCTGCTCCATACCTCACTGGATACCGCTGTGGGGACAAGGACACGTGGGGAGAGGGAGAAAGAGAGACAGAGACAGAGACAGAGAGACGAATTAGTGTTTGGGTTAGAATTAGGGTTAGGAGCTAGGGTTAGTTTTAGGTTTAGGAGCTAGGGTTAGTTTTAGGTTTAGGAGCTAGGGTTTGATGTTAAGGTTAGGGTTAGGGTTAGATTTAGGGAAAATAGGATTTGAATGTGACTGAATTGTGTGTCCCTAAAAGGTCAGTTATACCAGACTCTGTGTGTGTGTGTGTGTGTGTGCGTGCGTGCGCGCATGTGTGTGTGTGTACCAGAGGAGGCTGCTGAATGGAAGACGGCTCAAAATAATGTCAAGAATGGAGCAAATTGAATGGCATCATGGAAAACATGTGTTTGATGTATTTAATACCAGTCCACAGATTCTGTACCTTGAACAGTCCGTGGAGGTTTCCTCCGTACTGGGCCAGGAACTTGGCTTCAGTATGGTAACGGAGGATAGAGCTGTTTCTCCAGGTCAGCAGCTGAGCTCTGTTAGGAACATGCCACACGGACATGTCCTCCGCCTTGATGTCATAATACCCTGGGTTCTGAGAGAGGGCAATCAGGAAGTGAGGTTTGGTGTGACACCAGGGTCAAAAATATAGACAACGTCGTCACAAATCTGGGACCTGCGCCGTTGCTAATTACCAGCGTTGTTGCTAACAAGCAAAGCTGGTCCGATTGTTGCAAAGATTTATGGGATATTAGAAGAGCCGTTGCTAACTAGTAAAGCTGGTCCCATTGTTGCAAAGAGTTATGGGATAATAAAATGTCGTTGTCTTAACCTTTGTCTTTTCCAACCTATTTTTGACCCTGGGGTACATCTGATTAGTATAAAACCCTTCTGATTAGTCTAAAGTGTTCTAAAGGGAATGAGGAGTGTTCTGAAGGGAAAGAGGAGTGTTCTGAAGGGAAAGAGGTGAGTTCTGAAGGGAAAGAGGAGAGTTCTGAAGGGAATGAAGAGTGTTCTGAAGGGAATGAGGAGTGTTCTGAAGGGAATGAGGAGTGTTCTGAAGGAAATGAGGAGTGTTCTGAAGGGAATGAGGAGAGTTCTGAAGGGAATGAGGAGTGTTCTGAAGGGAATGAGGAGTGTTCTGAAGGGAATGAGGAGTGTTCTGAAGGAAATGAGGAGTGTTCTGAAGGGAAAGAGGAGTGTTCTGAAGGGAATGAGGAGCGTTCTGAAGGGAATGAGGAGAGTTCTGAAGGGAATGAGGAGAGTTCTGAAGGGAATGAGGAGTGTTCTGAAGGGAATGAGGAGTGTTCTGAAGGGAATGAGGAGTGTTCTGAAGGAAATGAGGAGTGTTCTGAAGGGAAAGAGGAGTGTTCTGGAGGGAATGAGGAGTGTTCTGAAGGGAATGAGGAATGTTCTGAAGGAAATGAGGAGTGTTCTGAAGGGAATGAGGAGTGTTCTGAAGGGAATGAGGAGTGTTCTGAAGGAAATGAGGAGTGTTCTGAAGGGAAAGAGGAGTGTTCTGAAGGGAAAGAGGAGTGTTCTGAAGGGAATGAGGAGTGTTCTGAAGGGAATGAGGAGTGTTCTGAAGGAAATGAGGAGTGTTCTGAAGGAAATGAGGAGTGTTCTGAAGGGAAAGAGGAGTGTTCTGAAGGGAATTAGGAGTATTCTGAGGGGAATGAGGAGTGTTCTGAAGGGAAAGAGGAGTGTTCTGAAGGGGAAGAGGAGTGTTCTGAAGGGAATGAGGAGTGTTCTGAAGGGAATGAGGAGTGTTCTGAGGGGAATGAGGAGTGTTCTGAAGGGAAAGAGGAGTGTTCTGAATGGAATGAGGAGTGTTCTGAAGGGAATGAAGAGTGTTCTGAAGGGAATGAGGAGTGTTCTGAGGGGAATGAGGAGTGTTCTGAAGGGAAAGAGGAGTGTTCTGAAGGGAAAGAGGAGTGTTCTGAAGGGAATGAGGAGTGTTCTGAAGGGAATGAGGAGTGTTCTGAAGGAAATGAGGAGTGTTCTGAAGGAAATGAGGAGTGTTCTGAAGGGAAAGAGGAGTGTTCTGAAGGGAATTAGGAGTATTCTGAGGGGAATGAGGAGTGTTCTGAAGGGAAAGAGGAGTGTTCTGAAGGGGAAGAGGAGTGTTCTGAAGGGAATGAGGAGTGTTCTGAAGGGAATGAGGAGTGTTCTGAGGGGAATGAGGAGTGTTCTGAAGGGAAAGAGGAGTGTTCTGAATGGAATGAGGAGTGTTCTGAAGGGAATGAAGAGTGTTCTGAAGGGAATGAGGAGTGTTCTGAGGGGAATGAGGAGTGTTCTGAAGGGAAAGAGGAGTGTTCTGAATGGAATGAGGAGTGTTCTGAAGGGAATGAAGAGTGTTCTGAATGGAATGAGGAGTGTTCTGAGGGGAATGAGGAGTGTTCTGAAGGGAAAGAGGAGTGTTCTGAATGGAATGAGGAGTGTTCTGAAGGGAAAGAGGAGTGTTCTGAAGGGAAAGAGGAGTGTTCTGAAGGGAAAGAGGAGTGTTCTGAAGGGAATGAGGAGTGTTCTGAATGGAATGAGGAGTGTTCTGAAGGGAAAGAGGAGTGTTCTGAAGGGAATGAGGAGTGTTCTGAATGGAATGAGGAGTGTTCTGAAGGGAAAGAGGAGTGTTCTGAAGGGAATGAGGAGTGTTCTGAAGGGAAAGAGGAGTGTTCTGAAGGGAAAGAGGAGTGTTCTGAAGGGAATGAGGAGTGTTCTGAATGGAATGAGGAGTGTTCTGAAGGGAAAGAGGAGTGTTCTGAAGGGAATGAGGAGTGTTCTGAATGGAATGAGGAGTGTTCTGAAGGGAAAGAGGAGTGTTCTGAAGGGAATGAGGAGTGTTCTGAAGGAAATGAGGAGTGTTCTGAAGGGAAAGAGGAGTGTTCTGAAGGGAATTAGGAGTATTCTGAGGGGAATGAGGAGTGTTCTGAAGGGAAAGAGGAGTGTTCTGAAGGGGAAGAGGAGTGTTCTGAAGGGAATGAGGAGTGTTCTGAAGGGAATGAGGAGTGTTCTGAGGGGAATGAGGAGTGTTCTGAAGGGAAAGAGGAGTGTTCTGAATGGAATGAGGAGTGTTCTGAAGGGAATGAGGAGTGTTCTGAGGGGAATGAGGAGTGTTCTGAAGGGAAAGAGGAGTGTTCTGAAGGGAATGAGGAGTGTTCTGAAGGGAATGAGGAGTGTTCTGAAGGGAATGAGGAGTGTTCTGAATGGAATGAGGAGTGTTCTGAGGGGAATGAGGAGTGTTCTGAGGGGAATGAGGAGTGTTCTGAAGGGAATGAGGAGTGTTCTGAAGGGAATGAGGAGTGTTCTGAGGGGAATGAGGAGTGTTCTGAAGGGGAAGAGGAGTGTTCTGAAGGGAATGAGGAGTGTTCTGAAGGGAAAGAGGAGTGTTCTGAAGGGAAAGAGGAGTGTTCTGAAGGGAAAGAGGAGTGTTCTGAAGGGAATGAGGAGTGTTCTGAGGGGAATGAGGAGTGTTCTGAAGGGAAAGAGGAGTGTTCTGAAGGGAAAGAGGAGTGTTCTGAAGGGAATGAGGAGTGTTCTGAGGGGAATGAGGAGTGTTCTAAAGTAAAGAGAAGTGTTCTAAAGTAAAGAGGAGTGTTCTAAAGTAAAGAAAAGTGTTCTAAATTAAAGAGAAGTGTTCTAAAGTAAAGAGAAGTGTTCTAAAGTAAAGAGGAGTGTTCTAAATTAAAGAGGAGTGTTCTAAAGTAAAGAGAAGTGTTCTAAAGTAAAGAGGAGTGTTCTAAATTAAAGAGAAGTGTTCTAAAGTAAAGAGAAGTGTTCTAAAGTAAAGAGGAGTGTTCTAAAGTAAAGAGGAGTGTTCTAAAGTAAAGAGGAGTGTTCTAAAGTAAAGAAAAGGGTTCTAAAGTAAAGAGGAGTGTTCTAAAGTAAAGAGGAGTGTTCTAAAGTAAAGAGGAGTGTTCTAAAGTAAAGAGGAGTGTTCTAAAGTAAAGAGGAGTGTTCTAAAGTAAAGAGAAGAGTTCTAAAGTAAAGAGAAGTGTTCTAAAGTAAAGAGGAGTGTTCTAAAGTAAAGAGAAGTGTTCTAAAGTAAAGAGGAGTGTTCTAAAGTAAAGAGGAGTGTTCTAAAGTAAAGAGGAGTGTTCTAAAGTAAAGAGGAGTGTTCTAAAGTAAAGAGGAGTGTTCTAAATTAAAGAGGAGTGTTCTAAATTAAAGAGGAGTGTTCTAAAGTAAAGAGAAGTGTTCTAAAGTAAAGAGAAGTGTTCTAAAGTAAAGAGGAGTGTTCTAAAGTAAAGAGGAGTGTTCTAAAGTAAAGAGAAGTGTTCTAAAGTAAAGATGAGTATTCTAAAGTAAAGAGAAGTGTTCTAAAGTAAAGAGAAGTGTTCTAAAGTAAAGAGAGGTATTCTAAAGTAAAGAGAAGTATTCTAAAGTAAAGAGAAGTGTTCTAAAGTAAAGAGAAGTGTTCTAAAGTAAAGAGGAGTGTTCTAAAGTAAAGAAGAGTGTTCTAAAGTAAGGAGGAGTGTTCTAAAGTAAAGAGGAGTGTTCTAAAGTAAAGAGAAGTGTTCTAAATTAAAGAGGAGTGTTCTAAAGTAAAGAGGAGTGTTCTAAAGTAAAGAGAAGTGTTCTAAAGTAAAGAGGAGTGTTCTAAAGTAAAGAGGAGTGTTCTAAATTAAAGAGAAGTGTTCTAAAGTAAAGAGGAGTATTCTAAAGTAAAGAGGAGTATTCTAAAGTAAAGAGGAGTGTTCTAAATTAAAGAGAAGTGTTCTAAAGTAAAGAGGAGTATTCTAAAGTAAAGAGGAGTGTTCTAAAGTAAAGAGGAGTATTCTAAAGTAAAGAGGAGTATTCTAAAGTAAAGAGGAGTGTTCTAAATTAAAGAGAAGTGTTCTAAAGTAAAGAGGAGTATTCTAAAGTAAATATGAGTGTTCTAAAGTAAAGAGGAGTGTTCTAAAGTGAAGAGGAGTGTTTTAAAGTAAAGAGGAGTATTCTAAAGTAAAGAGAAGTGTTCTAAAGTAAAGAGGAGTGTTCTAAAGTAAAGAGGAGTGTTCTAAAGTAAAGAGGAGTGTTCTAAAGTGAAGAGGAGTGTTCTAAAGTAAAGAGGAGTATTCTAAAGTAAAGAGGAGTGTTCTAAAGAAAAGAGGAGTGTTCTAAAGTGAAGAGGAGTGTTCTAAAGTAAAGAGGAGTATTCTAAAGTAAAGAGAAGTGTTCTAAAGTAAAGAGGAGTATTCTAAAGTAAAGAGGAGTATTCTAAAGTAAAAAGAAGTGTTCTAAAGTTAAGAGGAGTGTTCTAAAGTAAAGAGAAGTATTCTAAAGTAAAGAGAAGTATTCTAAAGTAAAGAGAAGTGTTCTAAAGTAAAGAGAAGTGTTCTAAAGTAAAGAGGAGTGTTCTAAAGTAAAGAGGAGTGTTCTAAAGTAAAGAGGAGTGTTCTAAAGTAAAGAGGAGTGTTCTAAAGTAAAGAGAAGTGTTCTAAATTAAAGAGGAGTGTTCTAAAGTAAAGATGAGTGTTCTAAAGTAAAGAGAAGTGTTCTAAAGTAAAGAGGAGTGTTCTAAAGTAAAGAGGAGTGTTCTAAATTAAAGAGAAGTGTTCTAAAGTAAAGAGGAGTATTCTAAAGTAAAGAGGAGTATTCTAAAGTAAAGAGGAGTGTTCTAAATTAAAGAGAAGTGTTCTAAAGTAAAGAGGAGTGTTCTAAAGTAAAAAGGAGTGTTCTAAAGTAAAGAGGAGTGTTCTAAAGTAAAGAGGAGTGTTCTAAAGTAAAGAGGAGTATTCTAAATTAAAGAGAAGTGTTCTAAAGTAAAGAGGAGTATTCTAAAGTAAAGAGGAGTGTTCTAAATTAAAGAGAAGTGTTCTAAAGTAAAGAGGAGTATTCTAAAGTAAAGAGGAGTGTTCTAAAGTAAAGCGGAGTGTTCTAAAGTGAAGAGGAGTATTCTAAATTAAAGAGGAGTGTTCTAAATTAAAGAGAAGTGTTCTAAAGTAAAGAGGAGTATTCTAAAGTAAAGAGAAGTGTTCTAAAGTAAAGAGGAGTATTCTAAAGTAAAGAGGAGTATTCTAAAGTAAAGAGGAGTGTTCTAAAGTAAATAGGAGTGTTCTAAAGTGAAGAGGAGTATTCTAAAGTAAAGAGGAGTGTTCTAAATTAAAGAGAAGTGTTCTAAAGTAAAGAGGAGTGTTCTAAAGTAAAGAGAAGTGTTCTAAAGTAAAGAGGAGTATTCTAAAGTAAAGAGAAGTGTTCTAAAGTAAAGAGGAGTGTTCTAAAGTAAAGAGGAGTGTTCTAAATTAAAGAGAAGTGTTCTAAAGTAAAGAGAAGTGTTCTAAAGTAAAGAGAAGTATTCTAAAGTAAAGAGGAGTATTCTAAACTAAAGAGGAGTGTTCTAAAGTAAAGAGGGGTGTTCTAAAGTAAAGAAAAGTGTTCTAAAGTAAAGAGAAGTGTTCTAAAGTAAAGAGAAGTGTTCTAAAGTAAAGAGGAGTGTTCTAAAGTAAAGAGGAGTGTTCTAAAGTAAAGAGGAGTGTTCTAAAGTAAAGAGGAGTGTTCTAAAGTAAACAGAAGTGTTCTAAAGTAAAGTTGAGTGTTCTAAAGTAAAGAGGAGTGTTCTAAAGTAAAGAGAAGTGTTCTAAAGTAAAAAGAAGTGTTCTAAAGTAAAGAGAAGTGTTCTAAAGTAAAGAGGAGTGTTCTAAAGTAAAGAGGAGTGTTCTAAAGTAAAGAGGAGTGTTCTAAAGTAAACAGAAGTGTTCTAAAGTAAAGAGGAGTGTTCTAAAGTAAAGAGGAGTGTTCTAAAGTAAAGAGAAGTGTTCTAAAGTAAAGAGAAGTGTTCTAAAGTTAAGCGGGGTGTATTCCACCTTGAAGTCGTCAGAGGTGGCGCCCTCTGCTGTCCCAAAGGTGGCAGTATTCTCCCAGTTCCCGTCTCCTCCTGGGTAGTTGATGTTATCCCCCTGCTGGCTGGTCCAGCGGTCGCCCACCGTGCACTTCCCATACATGTTGTTCTCGTGCACGCTTGCCACAAGTGTCCAGGCGCCGCCCGCCGTGGTCATGTCACAGAAGGTCTGGTACTCAGCCCCGCTAGCCGTGGTCAGGTAGTATATCCCATCTAAGACAGAAAAAAATATTCACAAATACATACTAAATATTTTCAATCTATATGCCTCAATGTATTAAAATGACTCGATCCTGACTAGTCTCCCAGTCCCTACGAAATCAATTGATTCACAAGTGGACTCCAATCAAGTTGTAGAAACATCTCAAGGATGATCAATGGACACAGGACGCAACCGAGCAAATTTTTCGAGTCTCATAGCAAAGGGTCTGAATATTTATGTTAATAAAGTATTTCTGTTGTTTAATTTTTATACATTTGCAAACATTTCAAAAAATGTGTTTTCACTTTGTCATTATGGGGTATTGTGATGTCATTATGGGGTATTGTGATGTCATCATGGGGTATTGTGTGTAGATTGATGAGGATTTGTTTGTAAAAATACATTTTAGAATAACTTCTTTGGGACTAAGGGGCAGTATTGAGTAGCTTGGATGAAAAGGTGCCCAGTGTAAACTGCCTGCTACTCAGGCCCAAAAGCTAGAATATGCATATAATTGGTAGATTTGGGTAGAAAACAGACTGAAGTTTCTAAAACTATTTGAATGATGTCTGTGAATATAACAGTACTCATATGGCAGGCAAAAACCTGAGAAAAAATCCAATCAGGAAGTGGGAAAAATTAGGTTTGTAGGTTTTCAAGTCTTTGCCTATCCAATATACAGTGTCTATGGGGTCATATTGCACTTCCTAAGGCTTCCACTAGATGTCAACAGTCTTTAGAACCTTGTTTCAGGCTTCTACTGTGAAGGGGGGGAATGAGAGCTGTTTCAACCAGGTGTCTGGCAGAGTGCCATGAGCTCAGTCAGGCTCGCCCCCGTGAGAGGTAGCTGCGTTCCTTTTCCTATCTAAAGACAAAGGAATTCTCCAGTTGAAACAATATTGAAGATTTATGTTAAAAATATCCTAAAGATTGATTCTATACATCGTTTGACATGTTTCTACGAACTGTAATATAACTTTTTGACTTTTCGTCTGGCCTGCGCATCGTGAATTTGGATTTGTGAACTAAACGCGCGAACAAAAAGGAGGTATTTGGACATAAATTATGAACTTTATCGAACAAAACAAACATTTATTGTGGAACTGGGATTCCTGGGAGTGCATTCTGATGAAGATCATCAAAGGTAAGTGAATATTTATAATGCTATTTCTGACTTCTGTTGACTCCACAACATGGCGGGTATCTGTATGGCTTGTTTTGGTCTCTGAGCGCTGTACTCAGATCATTGCATGGTGTGCTTTTTCAGTAAAGCTTTTTTGAAATCTGACACAGCGGTTGCATTAAGGAGAAGTATATCTATAATTCCATGTAAAAAACTTGTATTTTCATCAACATTTATGATGAGTATTTCTGTAAATTGATGTGGCTCTCTGCAAAATCACTGGATGTTTTGGAAGCAAAACATTACTGAAAATAACGCGCCAATGTAAACTGAGATTTTTGGATATAAATATGAACTTTATCAAACAAAACATACATGTATTGTGTAACATGAAGTCCTATGAGTGTCATCTGATGAAGATCATCAAAGGTTAGTGATTCATTTGATCTCTATTTCTGCTTTTTGTGACTCCTCTCTTTGGCTGGAAAAATGGCTGTGTTTTTCTGTGACTAGGTACTGACCTAACATAATCGCATGGTACGCTTTCGTCGTAAAGCCTTTTTGAAATCGGACACTGTGGTGAGATTAACAACTCGTTTATCTTTAAGTGTATGTTTGAGGAATTTTAATTATGAGATTTATGTTGTTTGAATTTGGCGCCATGCACTTTCACTGGCTGTTGTCATATTGATCCCGTTAACGGGATTTGAGCCAAAAGAAGATAAGGCTGTAACATAACAAAATGTGGGAAAAAAGTCAAGGGGTCTGAATACTTTCTGAAGGCACTGTATGGTGTATATATATTAACACACAAAAATAACATAAATATATTAACATACATGTCTATTTTCCAAACTTGACTGCTTTAACTCATACTACAGGGAAGAATGAATGTGTTGTGTTCCACTGACCATCCTTGATGTTGTGTTTGTCTTTGAGTTGTCTGCAGCTCTGGACGGTGTATCTGGTAGGTCCAGTCTTGGAGTCAGAAGTGTCCCCGCTGGGGCCTCCGGACAGGATGCTGGGGCCTCCAGACAGGATGTTGGTGTTGTGGATCTCAATCAGAAGATCTGGGGGAACAAAAGGACCTTAGACAGACTCTGTGTGTGTGTGTGTGTGTGTGTGTGTGTGTGTGTGTGTGTGTGTGTGTGTGTGTGTGTGTGTGTGTGTGTGTGTGTGTGTGTGTGTGTGTGTGTGTGTGTGTGTGTGTGTGTGTGTGTGTGTGTGTGTGTGTGTGTGTGTGTGTGTGTGTGTGTGTGTGTGTGTGTGTGTGTGTGTGTGTGTGTGTGTGTGTGTGTGTGTGTGTGTGTGTGTGTGTGTGTGTGTGTGTGTGTGTGTGTGTGTGTGTGTGTGTGTGTGTGTGTGTGTGTGTGTGTGTGTGTGTGTGTGTGTGTGTGTGTGTGTGTGTGTGTGTGTGTGTGTGTGTGTGTGTGTGTGTGTGTGTGTGTGTGTGTGTGTGTGTGTGTGTGTGTGTGTGTGTGTGTGTGTGTGTGTGTGTGTGTGTGTGTGTGTGTGTGTGTGTGTGTGTGTGTGTGTGTGTGTGTGTGTGTGTGTGTGTGTGTGTGTGTGTGTGTGTGTGTGTGTGTGTGTGTGTGTGTGTGTGTGTGTGTGTGTGTGTGTGTGTGTGTGTGTGTGTGTGTGTGTGTGTGTGTGTGTGTGTGTGTGTGTGACTACTGACCTGGATCTACTGAGACACAGCCTCCTCCAGTCAGAGACAGAGACAGGACTACAACTACCAGGTACTTCATGGCTGAGGACGACAACAACACAAACACTGACACAGAGATAGGACTACAACTACCAGGTACTTCATGGCTGAGGACGACAACAACACAAACACTGACACAGAGATAGGACTACAACTACCAGGTACTTCATGGCTGAGGACGACAACAACACAAACACTGACACAGAGATAGGACTACAACTACCAGGTACTTCATGGCTGAGGACGACAACAACACAAACACTGACAGCAGCCCAAATGGCATTCTATTCACTATATAGTGCACTACTTTAGACCCTATTCCCTATATAGTGAACCAGGTTCTATCAGTGAATCAGTCTCTCTATAAATAGTTTAGTCTCTCTGCCAGTATATCAGTCTCTCTGCCAGTATATCAGTCTCTCTGCCAGTATATCAGTCTCTCTGCCAGTATATCAGTCTCTCTGCCAGTATATCAGTCTCTCTGCCAGTATATCAGTCTCTCTACCAGTATAGCTGTCTCTCTGCCAGTATATCAGTCTCTCTATCAGTATGTCAGTCTCTCTACCAGTATATCAGTCTCTCTGCCAGTATATCAGTCTCTCTATCAGTATATCAGTCTCTCTGCCAGTATATCAGTCTCTCTGCCAGTATATCAGTCTCTCTGCCAGTATATCAGTCTCTCTGCCAGTATATCAGTCTCTCTGCCAGTATATCAGTCTCTCTACCAGTATAGCTGTCTCTCTGCCAGTATATCAGTCTCTCTATCAGTATGTCAGTCTCTCTACCAGTATATCAGTCTCTCTGCCAGTATATCAGTCTCTCTGCCAGTATATCAGTCTCTCTGCCAGTATATCAGTCTCTCTGCCAGTATATCAGTCTCTCTGCCAGTATATCAGTCTCTCTGCCAGTATATCAGTCTCTCTGCCAGTATATCAGTCTCTCTATCAGTATATCAGTCTCTCTGCCAGTATATCAGTCTCTCTGCCAGTATATCAGTCTCTCTGCCATTGCACTTGACACTCAGAAGGATTGACCCTACTGTAAAATAACATCACATTGATAAATCCTCATCATTGATATGATACTATTGACCAGATGCTGCAGCAGCAGACTGTACCTGTTGTGGTCTTGCAGCAGTCTTTCAGTGGTCTTGCAGCAGTCTTTCAGTGGTCTTGCAGCAGTCTTGCAGGAGTGTGTCTCAGAGGCGGTGAGTTTGTCTGAGTCTCCTCAAGTCGCTTTATAGTCTGACCGGCTCCAGCCTGTCTGTCTGTCTGTCTGTCTGTCTGTGTGGGTGAGTGTGCGTGCATGTGTGTGTGTGTGCGTGTGTGTGTGTGTGTGTGTGTGTGCGTGCTCCTCCAAAACCCCACACAGGAGTCAATATTTAACCGACACACCCCTTACACCATCTTCACATTTTGCTGCCTTATAATCTAAAAAGTGTATTTTTTTATGTCCTACAGATCTACACAACCTAGTCCACATTTTCAAAATGCCCTCACACATTACATCTGGGAACCTCTTGGAATAGGATACTTCCAACACAGCTCTAAGGGCAGCATTTCCAATGTTTTTGTCCAAAATGTCGCAAGTTCAGTAGATTTGATTGGGAATCCTTAAAGGGAAAGTCATATTCAAACCTCTGCCTCTGATTTTCAAGCAGATTTAAATTCAGGACTGAGACGAGACTGGATCTTTTTGTGGATCTTTTTTGTGTTCCTTTTTCAGGAACACAACGCTTCCTGGAAAATCTCCCGGGTGGCGCAGTGGTCTAGGGCTCTGCATCGCCACCAGAGTCTCTGGGTTCGCGCCCAGGCTGGGCTGGGTTCGCGCCCAGGCTCTGTCGCAGCCGGCCGCAACCGGGAGGTCCGTGGGGCGACGCACAATTGGCATAGCGTCGTCCGGGTTAGGGAGGGTTTGGCCGGTAGGGATATCCTTGTCTCAGTATGTAAAAATGTAATAAAAATGTATGCACTCTACTGTAAGTCGCTCTGGATAAGAGCGTCTGCTAAATGACTAAAATGTAAAATGTAAAACCATTTTGGTGTGTCTTTGGCGTTAAAACGTGTGTAATTGTCCGGTTAAAATATAAAACTCTTATCCCAGGAGTGAAGTACTCAGAAGACAACCAAAGGTTTTCCTCTCTGCTCCTGTTATATGTCGGGTGCTAAGCTGATATATAGAATTGTCATAATACGGATAATTTGGATATTTGATTTAGAATTATAGGACCCCCCTATTAGGTATCCCCCCCCCAAAAAAAATATATTTGAAAAAGTATTTGAAAAAATATATACTTATGTCCTTTACTACTAAAGCCCATAGAAACACATCTGTCCTTTACTACTAAAGCCCATAGAACCACATCTGTCCTTTACTACTAAAGCCCATAGAAACACATCTGTCCTTTACTACTAAAGCCCATAGAAACACATCTGTCCTTTACTACTAAAGCCCATAGAAACACACCTGTCCTTTACTACTAAAACCCATAGAAACACATCTGTCCTTTACTACTAAAGCCCATAGAAACACATCTGTCCTTTACTACTAAAGCCCATAGAAACACATCTGTCCTTTACTACTAAAACCCATAGAAACACATCTGTCCTTTACTACTAAAGCCCATAGAAACACATCTGTCCTTTACTACTAAAGCCCATAGAAACACATCTGTCCTTTACTACTAAAGCCCATAGAAACACATCTGTCCTTTACTACTAAAGCCCATAGAAACACATCTGTCCTTTACTACTAAAGCCCATAGAAACACATCTGTCCTTTACTACTAAAGCCCATAGAAACACATCTGTCCTTTACTACTAAAGCCCATAGAAACACATCTGTCCTTTACTACTAAAGCCCATAGAACCACATTGAATAACAGGTTCAGAAATGGGAAA
Organism: Salvelinus alpinus; assembly: GCF_045679555.1. Taxonomy (NCBI): domain Eukaryota; kingdom Metazoa; phylum Chordata; class Actinopteri; order Salmoniformes; family Salmonidae; genus Salvelinus; species Salvelinus alpinus. Next base: position 75,947,591 of record NC_092095.1, read on the forward strand.
AAGGAAGGTCAACTAAATAAATCTGAAGAAACAAGGTTTTGAAGTGTCTGTCCTAAATCTAGGAGATATAAAACTCAGGGAATATTGTTACACATATCTAATGGGGGGGGGGATAAAACTACCTTCACATATCTAATGGGGGGGGGATAAAAATACCTTCACATATCTAATGGGGGGGGGGGGGGGGATAAAACTACCTTCACATATCTACTGGGGGGGGGGATAAAACTACCTTCACATATCTAATGGGGGGGGGGATAAAACTACCTTCACATATCTAATGGGGGGGGGGATAAAACTACCTTCACATATCTAATGGGGGGGGGGATAAAACTACCTTCAGATATCTAATGGGGGGGGGATAAAACTACCTTCAGATATCTAATGGGGGGGGGGATAAAACTACCTTCACATATCTAATGGGGGGGGGATAAAACTACCTTCACATATCTAATGGGGGGGGGATAAAACTACCTTCACATATCTAATGGGGGGGGGGGGGGGGGATAAAACTACCTTCACATATCTAATGGGGGGGGGTTAAAACTACCTTCAGATATCTAATGGGGGGGGGGATAAAACTACCTTCACATATCTAATGGGGGGGGGGATAAAACTACCTTCACATATCTAATGGGGGGGGGATAAAACTACCTTCACATATCTAATGGGGGGGGGGATAAAACTACCTTCACATATCTAATGGGGGGGGGGGGATAAAACTACCTTCACATATCTAATGGGGGGGGGGATAAAACTACCTTCACATATCTAATGGGGGGGGGGATAAAACTACCTTCACATATCTGGGGGGGGGGATAAAACTACCTTCACATATCTAATGGGGGGGGGGATAAAACTACCTTCAGATAATTAATGGGGGGGGGATAAAACTACCTTCACATATCTAATGGGGGGGGGGATAAAACTACCTTCACATATCTAATGGGGGGGGGGGGATAAAACTACCTTCAGATATCTAATGGGGGGGGGGATAAAACTACCTTCAGATATCTAATGGGGGGGGGGGATAAAACTACCTTCAGATATCTAATGGGGGGGGGATAAAACTACCTTCACATATCTAATGGGGGGGGGGATAAAACTACCTTCATATATCTAATGGGGGGGGGGATAAAACTACCTTCAGATATCTAATGGGGGGGGGATAAAACTACCTTCACAAATCTAATGGGGGGGGGGGGGATAAAACTACCTTCACATATCTAATGGGGGGGGGGGATAAAACGACCTTCAGATATCTAATGGGGGGGGGGGGGATAAAACTACCTTCACATATCTAATGGGGGGGGATAAAACTACCTTCACATATCTAATGGGGGGGGGGGGGGGATAAAACTACCTTCACATATCTAATGGGGGGGGGGGGGGATAAAACTACCTTCACATATCTAATGGGGGGGGGGGGGATAAAACTACCTTCACATATCTAATGGGGGGGGGATAAAACTACCTTCACATATCTAATGGGGGGGGGATAAAACTACCTTCACATATCTAATGGGGGGGGGGGGATAAAACTACCTTCACATATCTAATGGGGGGGGGGGATAAAACTACCTTCACATATCTAATGGGGGGGGGGATAAAACTACCTTCACATATCTAAAGGGGGTGGGGGGGGGATAAAACTACCTTCACATATCTAATGGGGGGGGGGATAAAACTACCTTCACATATCTAATGGGGGGGGCATAAAACTACCTTCAGATATCTAATGGGGGGGGGGGGGGGCATAAAACTACCTTCACATATCTAATGGGGGGGGGATAAAACTACCTTCAGATATCTAATGGGGGGGGGATAAAACTACCTTCAGATATCTAATGGGGGGGGGGATAAAACTACCTTCAGATATCTAATGGGGGGGGGGGATAAAACTACCTTCAGATATCTAATGGGGGGGGGGGGGGGGATAAAACTACCTTCACATATCTAATGGGGGGGGGGATAAAACTACCTTCACATATCTAATGGGGGGGGGGGGGGGGGATAAAACTACCTTCACATATCTAATTGGGGGGGGGGGGGATAAAACTACCTTCACATATCTAATGGGGGGGGGATAAAACTACCTTCAGATATCTAATGGGGGGGGGGATAAAACTACCTTCACATATCTAATGGGGGGGGGGGGATAAAACTACCTTCACATATCTAATGGGGGGGGGGATAAAACTACCTTCACATATCTAATGGGGGGGGGGGGATAAAACTACCTTCACATATCTAATGGGGGGGGGGATAAAACTACCTTCACATATCTAATGGGGGGGGGATAAAACTACCTTCACATATCTGGGGGGGGGGATAAAACTACCTTCACATATCTAATGGGGGGGGGGATAAAACTACCTTCAGATAATTAATGGGGGGGGGATAAAACTACCTTCACATATCTAATGGGGGGGGGGATAAAACTACCTTCACATATCTAATGGGGGGGGGGGATAAAACTACCTTCAGATATCTAATGGGGGGGGGGATAAAACTACCTTCAGATATCTAATGGGGGGGGGGGATAAAACTACCTTCAGATATCTAATGGGGGGGGGATAAAACTACCTTCACATATCTAATGGGGGGGGGGATAAAACTACCTTCATATATCTAATGGGGGGGGGATAAAACTACCTTCAGATATCTAATGGGGGGGGGATAAAACTACCTTCACAAATCTAATGGGGGGGGGGGATAAAACTACCTTCACATATCTAATGGGGGGGGGGATAAAACGACCTTCAGATATCTAATGGGGGGGGGGGGATAAAACTACCTTCACATATCTAATGGGGGGGGATAAAACTACCTTCACATATCTAATGGGGGGGGGGGGGGGATAAAACTACCTTCACATATCTAATGGGGGGGGGGGGGGGGGATAAAACTACCTTCACATATCTAATGGGGGGGGGGGATAAAACTACCTTCACATATCTAATGGGGGGGGGATAAAACTACCTTCACATATCTAATGGGGGGGGGGGATAAAACTACCTTCACATATCTAATGGGGGGGGGGGATAAAACTACCTTCACATATCTAAAGGGGGTGGGGGGGGATAAAACTACCTTCACATATCTAATGGGGGGGGGGATAAAACTACCTTCACATATCTAATGGGGGGGGCATAAAACTACCTTCACATATCTAATGGGGGGGGGGGGGGCATAAAACTACCTTCACATATCTAATGGGGGGGGGATAAAACTACCTTCAGATATCTAATGGGGGGGGGATAAAACTACCTTCAGATATCTAATGGGGGGGGGGATAAAACTACCTTCAGATATCTAATGGGGGGGGGGGATAAAACTACCTTCAGATATCTAATGGGGGGGGGGGGGGGATAAAACTACCTTCACATATCTAATGGGGGGGGGGATAAAACTACCTTCACATATCTAATGGGGGGGGGGGGGGGATAAAACTACCTTCACATATCTAATTGGGGGGGGGGGGGGATAAAACTACCTTCACATATCTAATGGGGGGGGGGATAAAACTACCTTCAGATATCTAATGGGGGGGGGGATAAAACTACCTTCACATATCTAATGGGGGGGGGGGATAAAACTACCTTCACATATCTAATGGAGGGGGGGGAGGATAAAACTACCTTCAGATATCTAATGGGGGGGGGGGTATAAAACTACCTTCAGATATCTAATGGGGGGGGGGGGGGTATAAAACTACCTTCAGATATCTAATGGGGGGGGGGGGCATAAAACTACCTTCAGATATCTATTGGGGGGGGGGGGCATAAAACTACCTTCACATAATGGGGGGGGGGGGATAAAACTACCTTCAGATATCTAATGGGGGGGGGGGGGCATAAAACTACCTTCAGATATCTAATGGGGGGGGGGTATAAAACTACCTTCAGATATCTAATGGGGGGGGGGGGGGCATAAAACTACCTTCAGATATCTAATGGGGGGGGGGGGCATAAAACTACCTTCACATATCTAATGGGGGGGGGATAAAACTACCTTCACATATCTAATGGGGGGGGGATAAAACTACCTTCAGATATCTAATGGGGGGGGGGGGGGGATAAAACTACCTTCACATATCTAATGGGGGGGGGGGGTCATAAAACTACCTTCAGATATCTAATGGGGGGGGGGGGGGATAAAACTACCTTCACATATCTAATGGGGGGGGGGGTCATAAAACTACCTTCAGATATCTAATGGGGGGGGATAAAACTACCTTCAGATGAGTCCCGTGACACTTGTGGGAGACGTAGAGAAAAACGGAGAACACCATTGTGAGAGTGAGAGATTGTGTGTGTGTGTGTGTGTGTGTGTGTGTGTGTGTGTGTGTGTGTGTGTGTGTGTGTGTGTGTGTGTGTGTGTGTGTGTGTGTGTGTGTGTGTGTGTGTGTGTGTGTGTGTGTGTGTGTGTGTGTGTGTGTGTTGTCCACCCAAAGCCCCTCTACAGGAGTCAATATTTAGGTCAGAAATGTCCCCATTTTCTGTCTTTATCCCACTGTGTCTTTATCCCACTGTGTCTTTATCCCACTGTGTCTTTACCCCACTGTGTCTTTATCCCACTGTGTCTTTACCCCACTGTGTCTTTATCCCACTGTGTCTTTACCCCACTGTGTCTTTACCCCACTGTGTCTTTACCCCACTGTGTCTTTATCCCACTGTGTCTTTATCCCACTGTGTCTTTATCCCACTGTGTCTTTATCCCACTGTGTCTTTATCCCACTGTGTCTTTATCCCACTGTGTCTTTACCCCACTGTGTCTTTATCCCACTGTGTCTTTATCCCACTGTGTCTAAACTTCCTTGTTGTCTGTGTCATCTTCCTTCATCCTGGAACCATCATTCAGTATGAGAGTTTGGGGTTTTAGAGTTAGGGTAAGGGTTAGGGTTAGGGTCAGGTTTGGGGTTTAGGGTTAGAGTTAGGGTCAGGTTTGGGGTTTAGGGTTAGAGTTAGGGTTAGGGTTGGGGTTTAGGGTTAGGGTTAGGGTCAGGTTTGGGGTTTAGGGTTAGAGTTAGGGTCAGGTTTGGGGTTTAGGGTTAGAGTTAGGGTTAGGGTTGGGGTTTAGGGTTAGGGTTAGGGTCAGGTTTGGGGTTTAGGGTTAGAGTTAGGGTCAGGTTTGGGGTTTAGGGTTAGAGTTAGGGTTAGGGTTGGGGTTTAGGGTTAGGGTTAGGGTCAGGTTTGGGGTTTAGGGTTAGAGTTAGGGTCAGGTTTGGGGTTTAGGGTTAGGGTTAGGGTTAGGTTTGGGGGTTTAGAGTTAGGGTTGGGGTCAGGTTAGGGGGTTTAGGGTTAGGGTTAGGGTCAGGTTTGGGGTTTAGGGTTAGGGTTTAGGGTTAGGGTCAGGTTTTGGGGTTTAGAGTTAGGGTTAGGGTCAGGTTAGGGTTTAGGGTTAGGGTCAGGGTCAGGTTAGGGTCAGGTTAGGGTTTAGGGTCAGGGTTAGGTTTGGGGGTTTAGGGTGTTTCTTGTTTGCGTCTCCCATCTGACTGACAGAGCCAGAAGGAGCAGTATTATTTTGGGACAACAAGCTTTTGACATGTTGTCCTGACAACAACCCAGGAAAGGAAAAGGAACACGTCGTGTCCTCCGTCCATTAAAGGGAAAGGAACACGTCGTGTCCTCCGTCCATTAAAGGGGAAGGAACACGTTGTGTCCTCCGTCCATTAAAGGGGAAAGGAACACGTCGTGTCCTCCGTCCATTAAAGGGGAAGGAACACGTCGTGTCCTCCGTCCATTAAAGGTAAAGGAACACGTCGTGTCCTCCGTCCATTAAAGGGAAAGGAACACGTCGTGTCCTCCGTCCATTAAAGGTAAAGGAACACGTTGTGTCCTCCGTCCATTAAAGGAAAAGGAACACGTCGTGTCCTCCGTCCATTAAAGGGAGAGGAACACGTCGTGTCCTCCGTCCATTAAAGGGAAAGGAACACGTCGTGTCCTCCGTCCATTAAAGGGGAAGGAACACGTCGTGTCCTCCGTCCATTAAAGGGGAAGGAACACGTCGTGTCCTCCGTCCATTAAAGGAAAAGGACCCTTCAACCTTTAATGGACGGAGGACATGACGTGTTCCTTTCCCTTTAATGGACGGAGGACACGACGTGTTCCTTTGGTAGAAGACCAGAACATCTTGGCCATGTTCTATTATAATTAGACGTTCTTAGTTAGTGGCATCTGGTCTGGTAGAAGACCAGAACATCTTGGCCATGTTCTGTTATAATTAGACGTTATTAGTTAGTGGCATCTGGTCTGGTAGAAGACCAGAACATCTTGGCCATGTTCTGTTATAATTAGACGTTATTAGTTAGTGGCATCTGGTCTGGTAGAAGACCAGAACATCTTGGCCATGTTCTGTTATAATTAGACGTTATTAGTTAGTGGCATCTGGTCTGGTAGAAGACCAGAACATCTTGGCCATGTTCTGTTATAATTAGACGTTATTAGTTAGTGGCATCTGGTCTGGTAGAAGACCAGAACATCTTGGCCATGTTCTGTTATAATTAGACGTTCTTAGTTAGTGGCATCTGGTCTGGTAGAAGACCAGAACATCTTGGCCATGTTCTGTTATAATCTCCACCCGGCACAGCCAGAAGAGGACTGGCCACCCCTCATAGCCTGGTTCCTCTCTAGGTTTCTTCCTTGGTTTTGGCCTTTCTAGGGAGTTTTTCCTAGCCACCGTGCTTCTACACCGGCATTGCTTGCTGTTTGGGGTTTTAGGCTGGGTTTCTGTACAGCACTTTGAGATATCAGCTGATGTAAGAAGGGCTACATAAATACATTTGATTTGATATTCTAAGTCAGAACCGTCCAGAGTAGTGATGTTTGATTTGATTAACTCATTAACTAGTCATGTTGTTCCTCTGTGAGACTAGCTAGTCATTAACTAGTCATGTTGTTCCTCTGTGAGACTAGCTAGTCATTAACTAGTCACGTTGTTCCTCTGTGAGACTAGCTAGTCATTAACTAGTCACGTTGTTCCTATGTGAGATTAGCTAGTCATTAACTAGTCACGTTGTTCCTATGTGAGATTAGCTAGTCATTAACTAGTCACGTTGTTCCTCTGTGAGACTAGCTAGTCATTAACTAGTCACGTTGTTCCTCTGTGAGACTAGCTAGTCATTAACTAGTCACGTTGTTCCTCTGTGAGACTAGCTAGTCATTAACTAGTCATGTTGTTCCTCTGTGAGACTAGCTAGTCATTAACTAGTCACGTTGTTCCTCTGTTTTCAGTCACCCAGCTGTACATGACTCTGTTACTGTCTGCTTAACTACCTGTATGTATATTGTCTGGACACAAAATGGTGAAATATAAGGTGGTTGTTACCACAGTGGCCTGGCATTACACGCTTGGTAGATGTTTTGTTTGTTGTTAAAGCTCAGGTAGGCCACAGGAACAGCAGAGTAAATGACACCCTCAAGAATAAAAAGATACAAAGAGAGGGGAGAGTAGAGAGGGAGAGAGAGAGAGAGAGAAAATGAGGGAGACAGAGAGATGAGTCACATCTACAACAGCCAGTCGGTCACCATGGTAAATTGGGCTGGCTGCATCAAAGCAACACATTATCAGTGTCAGGAAGAGGAGCTAGCTGTCACCCAACACTCTCTCCTCTCCTCTGTGCTCTCCTCCTCTCCTCTGTCCTCTCCTCCTCTCCTCCTCTCCTCTGTCCTCTCCTCCTCTCCTCCTCTCCTCTGGCCTCTCCTCCTCTCCTCCTCTGTCCTCTCCTCCTCTCCTCCTCTCCTCCGTCCTCTCCTCCTCCTCTCCTCTGTCCTCCTCTCCTCTCCTCTCCGTCCTCTCCTCATCAACGGTGTCAGGAAGAGGAGCTAGCTGCCACCCAACACTCTCTCCTCTCCTCCTCTCTCCTCTGTCCTCTTCTCCTCTCTCCTCTCCTCCTCTCTCCTCTCTCCTCCTCTCTCCTCTCCTCCTCTCTCCTCATCAATGGTGTCAAGAAGAGGAGTTATCTTCTGCCCAACAATCAACTGGTTTTTACACTCAACAACTGTGGGGTTTGTATAGTTTTAACCAGAGCTCTATGGGCCCTGTTCTAAAGTAGTGCACTATATTGGGAATAGGGTGCTATAAAAGTAGTGCACTATATAGGGAATAGGGTGCTATAAAAGTAGTGCCCTATATAGGGAATAGGGTGCTATAAAAGTAGTGCCCTATATAGGGAATAGGGTTCAATTTGCGATACACATTATAGGTACACCTCATAATGGATTTGGCTCAAACCTGTTTTGGATTTGGCTTAAGAGCTATTAAATACTTTGTATTTTTGCACTTAAAATGGCCACTATAATGCAGCAGTCTGTCTGGAGAGGAGAGTGTCTCGGTATTGGTTTGTGAGAGGGAGGGAGGGAGGGAGGGAGGGAGGGAGGGAGGGAGGGAGGGAGGGAGGGAGGGAGGGAAAGATAGAGGAAGGGATGGAGACAGAGAGAGGGATATATATAGAAAGAGAGAGAGAGAGACAGGGAGAGAGAGAGAGACAGGGAGAGAGAGAGAGAGAGAGAGAGAGAGAGAGAGAGAGAGAGAGAGAGAGAAAGAGAGAGAGAGAGAGACAGAGAGAGACACAGAGAGAGAGAGCGAGAGAGAGAGAGACAGAGAGAGACAGAAAGAGACAGAGAGAGACAGAGAGAGACAGAGAGAGGGAGAGAGAGAGAGAGAGACAGAGAGAGAGAGAGACAGAGAGAGTGATAAAGGGTTTGGAGAGAGAGAGGGTGTATAAAACAGTCCTAATGATAATTGACACTGAGGGATATGCTTGGCTGAATGCGATGCTGGAGAGAGAGAGGGTGAACACACAAATAGACGACATCAAATAAAAGAGGACAAGAAGACGCCAAGTGGAAAAAATAGGGAAGGAGGGAGGGCTGAGGAAAGGAGCCCTTTAGGGCATGGAATCATGAAAGGGTGAAGAGGTCCGAAATAGAGCAAGAGAGAGAGAGAGAGAGAGAGAGAGAGAGAGAGAGAGAGAGAGAGAGAGAGAGAGAGAGAGAGAGAGAGAGAGAGAGAGAGAGAAAGACAGGGAGACAGGGAGACAGAGAGAGAGGGACAGAGGGAGAGAGGGAGAGAGGGAGAGAGGGAGAGAGGGAGAGATATAGGGAGACTGGCTGTTCTTTAGAGATGTAGTGATAACTTTGATCACATATGACTGCATGCAAGAGGAGCAGCTGCAATTATGCAAATAAAATGTTGATTATAAATTACAGTCACAACGCATAACAGCTCGAATTATAACCAGGGAGGGAAATGCTTTCTGTCTGTACAGTTTGGTCCCTGTTAGAGCCCATTTCAGTTCATTTGTAGTGGCTAGCTAGTTAATTGCATTAGCTGTCTCTGTGTGTGTGTGTGTGTGTGTGTGTGTGTGTGTGTGTGTGTGTGTGTGTGTGTGTGTGTGTGTGTGTGTGTGTGTGTGTGTGTGTGTGTGTGTGTGTGTGTGTGTGTGTGTGTGTGTGTGTGTGTGTGTGTGTGTGTGTGTGTGTGTTTGCCTATGAATAAATCAAGTAATTTTAAATAAACAAGAACACTACATTTGGCCAATAATCACGTCATGCTAAAAAAAAGCCCCACATCCTGGTTTGGAACAAAAGCCTCACATCCTGGTTTGGAACAAAAGCCTCACATCCTGGTTTGGAACAAAAGCCTCACATCCTGGTTTGGAACAAAAGCCTCACATCCTGGTTTGGAACAAAAGCCTCACATCCTGGTTTGGAACAAAAGCCTCACATCCTGGTTTGGAACAAAAGCCTCACAAAGCCTCACATCCTGGTTTGGAACAAAAGCCTCACAAAGCCTCACATCCTGGTTTGGAACAAAAGCCTCACAAAGCCTCACATCCTGGTTTGGAACAAAAGCCTCACAAAGCCTCACATCCTGGTTTGGAACAAAAGCCTCACAAAGCCTCACATCCTGGTTTGGAACAAAAGCCTCACAAAGCCCCACATCCTGGTTTGGAACAAAAGCCTCACATCCTGGTTTGGAACAAAAGCCTCACAAAGCCTCACATCCTGGTTTGGAACAAAAGCCTCACAAAGCCTCACATCCTGGTTTGGAACAAAAGCCTCACATCCTGGTTTGGAACAAAAGCCTCACAAAGCCTCACATCCTGGTTTGGAACAAAAGCCTCACAAAGCCTCACATCCTGGTTTGGAACAAAAGCCTCACAAAGCCTCACATCCTGGTTTGGAACAAAAGCCTCACAAAGCCCCACATCCTGGTTTGGAACAAAAGCCTCACAAAGCCTCACATCCTGGTTTGGAACAAAAGCCTCACAAAGCCTCACATCCTGGTTTGGAACAAAAGCCTCACAAAGCCTCACATCCTGGTTTGGAACAAAAGCCTCACAAAGCCTCACATCCTGGTTTGGAACAAAAGCCTCACAAAGCCTCACATCCTGGTTTGGAACAAAAGCCTCACAAAGCCTCACATCCTGGTTTGGAACAAAGCCTCACATCCTGGTTTGGAACAAAAGCCTCACATCCTGGTTTGGAACAAAAGCCTCACATCCTGGTTTGGAACAAAAGCCTCACATCCTGGTTTGGAACAAAAGCCTCACAAAGCCTCACATCCTGGTTTGGAACAAAAGCCTCACAAAGCCTCACATCCTGGTTAGGGTGCACTAGCCTGGTCAAAGGTAGTGCACTATATAGGGAATAGGGTGCATTAGTCTGGTTAAAAGTAGTGCACTATGTTGGGAATAGGGTGCACTAGCCTGGTCAAAGGTAGTGCACTATATAGGGAATAGGGTGCATTAGCCTGGTCAAAGGTAGTGCACTATACAGGGAATAGGGTGCATTAGCCTGGTCAAAGGTAGTGCACTATGTTTGGAATAGGGTGCATTAGTCTGGTCAAAAGTAGTGCACTATACAGGGAATAAGGTGCATTAGCCTGGTTAAATGTAGTTCACTATGTTGGGAATAGGGTGCATTAGCCTGGTCAAAGGTGGTGCACTATGTTGGGAATAGGGTGCATTAGCCTGGTCAAAGGTAGTGCACTATGTTGGGAATAGGGTGCATTAGTCTGGTTAAAAGTAGTGCACTATACAGGGAATAGGGTGCCATTTGGGATACATCCCATAATTCAATCAAATCAGTCGAATGTATATTTATAAATCTCCTTTTTGTATTTACATCAGCAGATGTCACAAAGTGCTGTACAGAAACCTAACAGCCGAAAACCCCAAACAGCAAGCAATGCATGTGTAGAATCACGTAATAATATCCTCTGTGTGAATTAACAGGCAATAAAACCTAGCCTATAATCTCATTTGTACTGTCACGCCTACTTATTGCAGCGATTGTTCGTTTCCCCCCCCCCCCCCAGCCAACGATAATATCAGGCGCCAATCTAACCAGATAATAATCACATGGCTTCGACATAATACAATACAGACGGATAGACAGAGTCACAGGGTGTAGTCATCACAGAGGACAATAACTGTAGATACGGAACAATCAGATTAACGGGGGCTCGATTCAATCAGATTCAGACGACAGCCGATACCCCCCCCCCCCCCCTGCGTAACTGGTGTTTAGACGGGGGCGGAGGTTGAACCGCGTCGGATCTGTCAAATCCACAACCACCTGGCGTTATACCTGAAGTGGACATTGCCATTGGCTGCAGGAGTCGCATTAGTAGGAATCCTATACAGCCTTTGTTTACAAGTTGGAACACTGGATGGTGTAATCTACACCTCCATTACACTGACAATAATCCTCAATAGTTTTTTTTAATGATATTTAAAAAAATTGAACATCATTATTTATCTTATAGCCTTATACTTTCTCATTATGAACTTTTAACGCTAGTGGGGGGGGGGGGGGGGTGTTGCTAGGTGACAATGGCCAGAAGAGCAGCTGCTCACCGATTGGACAGCTCCAAAGTCAGTAACAGCGTAGACACCACCACCAAAACTCCAGCTATGCGGGTGTGGGACATCGTGGGATAACTAGAGCTGATTCTAGAACCAATCAATCAAATGTATTTATAAAGCCCTTCTTACATCAGCTGATGTCACAAAGTGCTGTACAGAAACCCAACCTAAAACCCCAAACAGCAAGCAATGCAGGTGTAGAAGCACGGTGGCTAGGAAAAACTCCCTAGAAAGGCAGGAACCTAGGAAGAAACCTAGAGAGGAACCAGGCTCTGAGGGGTGGCCAGTCCTCTTCTGGCTGTGCCGGGTAGAGAGGAACCAGGCTATGAGGGGTGGCCAGTCCTCTTCTGGCTGTGCCGGGTAGAGAGGAACCAGGCTATGAGGGGTGGCCAGTCCTCTTCTGGCTGTGCCGGGTAGAGAGGAACCAGGCTATGAGGGGTGGCCAGTCCTCTTCTGGCTGTACTGGGTAGAGAGGAACCAGGCTATGAGGGGTGGCCAGTCCTCTTCTGGCTGTGCCGGGTAGAGAGGAACCAGGCTATTTTGGGTGGCCAGTCCTCTTCTGGCTGTGCCGGGTGGAGAGGAACCAGGCTATTTTTCTAGGGATCCTTCCAACAGTTGAAGATGGGCGAGTGGAGTGGAGTGGAGTGTGTGTGTGTGTGTGTGTGTGTGTGTGTGTGTGTGTGTGTGTGTGTGTGTGTGTGTGTGTGTGTGTGTGTGTGTGTGTGTGTGTGTGTGTGTGTGTGTGTGTGTGTGTGTGTGTGTGTGTGTGTGTGTGTGTGTGTGTGTGCGCTCGTGGTGTTTGTGTGTGTGTGTGTGTGTGTGTGTGTGTGTGTGTGTGTGTGTGTGTGTGTGTGTGTGTGTGTGTGTGTGTGTGTGTGTGTGTGTGTGTGTGTGTGTGTGTGTGTGTGTGTGTGTGTGTGCGCTCGTGGAGTGGTCTGGACTGAGTCATACATCATAACACTGAGCCTGTTGTGTTGTAGTGCCTCAGTAATGACAAGGAGGGAGAGCGAGAGAAACACACAGACAGAGGGACTCATACACTCACACACACACTCTCTGTCTCACACACACAGACTCTCATGATGGAGTGTTTTTTCAGTACTCTGAACAGCAAAAGGGAAAATTAGCTAAATGAGAGTCCAGACACAGAACCAGACATGTCCAGACAGAACCAGACATGTCCAGACAGAACCAGACAGAACCAGACATGTCCAGACAGAACCAGACAGAACCAGACATGTCCAGACAGAACCAGACATGTCCAGACAGAACCAGACAGAACCAGACATGTCCAGACAGAACCAGACAGAACCAGACATGTCCAGACAGAACCAGACATGTCCAGACAGAACCAGACATGACCGGACATGTCCAGACAGAACCAGACATGTCCAGACAGAACCAGACATGACCAGACAGAACCAGACAGAACCAGACATGACCAGACAGAACCAGACATGTCCAGACAGAACCAGACATGACCAGACAGAACCAGACATGTCCAGACAGAACCAGACATGTCCAGACAGAACCAGACATGACCAGACAGAACCAGACAGAACCAGACATGACCAGACAGAACCAGACATGTCCAGACAGAACCAGACATGACCAGACAGAACCAGACATGTCCAGACAGAACCAGACATGTCCAGAGCAACACTCTGACAGTCTCTATGCATCCCCTGCTGTAGAACTAAACAGAACAATGTTTTCTACTCTAGATGTTGTTTTCTACCTCCTCGCCATTGAATATCTAACCCCCCCCCCCGAACCCCCTCCCCCTGCCTCGGGCAGTTTCCCAGACACAGAACAATGCTGTCTCCCCTGGAGCAGGTTGAGAGCTCCTTGGCGTCCACGTCACCAACAAACGAACATGGTCCAAAGAACACCAAGACAGTCGTGAAGAGGGCATGACAAAACCTATTCCCCCTCAGGAGACTGAAAAGACTTGGCATGGGTCCTCAGATCCTCAAAAGGCTTTACAGCTGCACCATCGAGAGCATCCTGACAGGTTGCATCACTGCCTGGTATGGCACCTACTCGGCCTCGGACCGCAAGGCACTACAGAGGGTAGTGCGAACGGCCCAGTACATCACTGAGGCCAAGCTTCCTGCCATCCAGGACCTCTATACCAGGCGGTGTCAGAGGAAGGCCCTAAAAATTATCAAAGACTCCAGCCACCCCAGTCACAGACTGTTCTCTCTACTACCGCATGGCAAGCAGTACCGGAGCGCCAAGTCTAGGTCCAAGAAGCTTCTAAACAGCTTCTACCCCCAAGCCATAAGACTCCTGAACAGCTAATCAAATGGCTACCCAGACTATTTGAATCCCCCCCCCACGCTGCTGCACGCTGCTGCTACTCTCTGTTATTATCTATGCATAGTATCAGGTTTCAGGTAAGACCCAAGTGCAGACTGTGTTGAAGTAACAATGTTTATTGTAACAACAGGGGCAGGCAAACGACAGGTCAAGGCAGGCAGGGGTCGATAATCCAAGATGGTGGGGGAAAGGTACAGGACAGCAGACAGGCTCAGGGGCAGGCAGAGGGGTCAGGCAGAGGGGTCAGGCAGAGGGGTCAGGCAGAGGGGTCAGGCAGGTGGACTCTGAGTGAGGCCAGGGTCAAAACCAGGAGGACGAGAAAAAGACTGGGGAAAAGCAGGAGCTGAGACACACACTGGTTGACATGACAAACAAGACGAACTGGCAACAGACAAACAGAGAACACAGGTATAAGTACCCAGGGGATAATGGGGAAGATGGGCGACACCTGGAGGGGGTGTGGAGACAAGCACAAGGACAGGTGACACAGATCAGGGAGTGATCTGTACATAATTACCTCAATTACCTCGACACCGGTGACCCCCGCACATTGACACATTGACTCTGTACCGTAACACCCTGTATATAGCTTCCACATTGACTATGTACCGTAACACCCTGTATATAGCCTCCACATTGACACTGTACCGGTACCCCCCTGTATATAGCCTCCACATTGACTCTGTACCGTAACACCCTGTATATAGCCTCCACATTGACTCTGTACCGGTACCCCCCTGTATATAGCCTCCACATTGACTCTGTACCGTAACACCCTGTATATAGCCTCCACATTGACTCTGTACCGTAACACCCTGTATATAGCCTCCACATTGACTCTGTACCGGTACCCCCCTGTATATAGCCTCCACATTGACTCTGTACCGTAACACCCTGTATATAGCCTCCACATTGACTCTGTACCGTAACACCCTGTATATAGCCTCCACATTGACTCTGTACCGGTACCCCCCTGTATATAGCCTCCACATTGACTCTGTACCGTAACACCCTGTATATAGCCTCCACATTGACTCTGTACCGGTACCCCCCTGTATATAGCCTCCACATTGACTCTGTACCGTAACACCCTGTATATAGCCTCCACATTGACTCTGTACCGTAACACCCTGTATATAGCCTCCACATTGACTCTGTACCGTAACACCTTGTATATAGCCTCCACATTGACTCTGTACCGGTACCCCCTGTATATAGCCTCCACATTGACTATGTACCGTAATACCCTGTATATAGCCTCCACATTGACTCTGTACCGTAACACCCTGTATATAGCCTCCACATTGACTCTGTACCGGTACCCCCTGTATATAGCCTCCACATTGACTATGTACCGTAATACCCTGTATATAGCCTCCACATTGACTCTGTACCGTAACACCCTGTATATAGCCTCCACATTGACTCTGTACCGTAACACCCTGTATATAGCCTCCACATTGACTCTGTACCGTAACACCCTGTATATAGCCTCCACATTGACTCTGTACCGTAACAACCTGTATATAGCCTCCACATTGACTCCGTACCGTAACACCCTGTATATAGCCTCCACATTGACTCTGTACCGGTACCCCCTGTATATAGCCTCCACATTGACTCTGTACCGGTACCCCCTGTATATAGCCTCCACATTGACTCTGTACCGGTACCCCCCTGTATATAGCCTCCACATTGACTCTGTATCGGTAACCCCTGTATATAGACTCAACATTGACTCTGTACCGGTACCCCCTGTATATAGCCTCCACATTGACTCTGTACCAGTACACCCTGTATATAGCCTCCACATTGACTCTGTACCGTAACACCCTGTATATAGTCTCCACATTGACTCTGTACCAGTACACCCTGTATATAGCCTCCACATTGACTCTGTACCGTAACACCCTGTGTATATAGTCTCCACATTGACTCTGTACCGGTACCCCCTGTATATAGCCTCCACATTGACTCTGTACCTGTACCCCCTGTATATAGTCTCCACATTGACTCTGTACCGGTACCCCCTGTATATAGCCTCCACATTGACTCTGTACTGGTACCCCCTGTATATAGCCTCCACATTGACTCTGTACCGGTACCCCCTGTATATAGCCTCCACATTGACTCTGTACCGTAACACCCTGTATATAGGCCCCACTATTGTTATTTACTGCTGCTCTTTAATTATTTGTTATTCTTATCTCTTACTTTTTTAGGAATTTTCTTAAAATTCATTGTTAGTTAAGGTCTTGTAAGTAAGCATTTCACTGTAAGGTCTACAGTCGTGGCAAAAAGTTTTGAGAATGACACAAATATGAATTTCCACAAAGTTTGCTGCTTCTGTCACGTTCCTGACCTGTTTTCTGTTGTTTTGTATGTGTGTGATGGTCAGGGCGTGAGTTTTGGGTGGGCAGTCTATGTTTGCTGTTTCTATGTTGGTTTTGGGTTGCCTGGTATGGCTCTTAATTAGAGGCAGGTGTTTTGCGTTTTCCTCTAATTGAGAGTCATATTAAGGTAGGTTGTTCTCACTGTTTGTTTGTGGGTGATTGTCGCTGTGTCTGTGTATTTTGCACCACATGGTACTGTCTCGTCTCGTTCGTTCGGTCGTTCCTGTTTATGTGTTCCTCGTTTCATGTAAGTTCATAGTTTAGGTCTGTCTAGTTCGTTTTGTTATTTTGTTAATCATTCAAGTGTATTTCGTTTCGTGTTTTTCCGTCTTGTCAAATAAACATTATGTATTCATCACCCGCTGCGCCTTGGTCTACTCACTCACCGAGGGACGGCCGTTACAGCTTCAGTGTTTTTAGATATTTTTGTCAGATGTTACTATTGAATACTGAAGTATAATTACAAGCATTTCAGAAGTGTCAAAGGCTTTTATTGACAATTACATGAAGTTGATGCAAAGAGTCAATATTTGCAGTGTTGACCATTTTTTTTCAAGACCTCTGAAAATTACTTTACCCCAGTCCTCAGCAATCCAATCCCTGTACCTTTTGCAGAATATCAGTCTGTCCCTGATGTTTTTCCTGGAGAGAAGTGGCTTCTTTGCTGCCCTTCTTGACACCAGGCCATCCTCCAAAAGTCTTTGCCTCACTGTGCGTGCAGATGCACTCACACCTGCCTGCTGCCATTCCTGAGCAAGCTCTGTACTGGTGGTGCCCCGATCCCGCAGCTGAATCAACTTTAGGAGACGGTCCTGGCACTTGCTGGACTTTCTTGGTCGCCCTGAAGCCTTCTTCACAACAATTGAACCGCTCTCCTTGAAGTTCTTGATGATCCGATAAATGGTTGATTTAGGTGCAATCTTACTGGCAGCAATATCCTTGCCTGTGAAGACGTTTTTGTGCAAAGCAATGATGACGGCACGTGTTTCCTTGCAGGTTACCATGGTTGACAGAGAAGGAACAATGATTCCAAGCACCACCGTCCTTTTGAAGCTTCCAGTGTGTTATTCGAACTCAATCAGCATGACAGAGTGATCTCCAGCCTTGTCCTCGTCAACCCTCACGCCTGTGTTAACGAGAGAATCACTGACATGATGTCAGCTGGTCCTTTTGTGGCAGGGCTGAAATGCAGTGGAAATGTTTTTGGGGGATTCAGTTCATTTGCATGGCAAAGAGGGACTTTGCAATTAATTGCAATTCATCTGATCACTCTTCATAACATTCTCGAGTATATGCAAATTACCATCATACAAACTGAGGCAGCAGACTTTGTGAAAATTAATATTTGCTTCATTCTCAAAACTTTTGGCCACGACTGTATGCCTGTCGTATTCGACGCATCTGACAATATAAAATGAGATGTAATTATATTTTTACCTGACGCCATTGAATATCTGACTCCCCACTCAGGCAGTTTTCCAGACACAGAACCAGACACCGTCTCAAACGGTTCAATGATGTGCCGAGAGATAATGACAGAGATGCGTCATATGGGGATCCATAATAAACCCCAGGAAGAGTAGCTGCTGCCTTGGCAGGAACTAATGGGGATCCATAATAAACCCCAGGAAGAGTAGCTGCTGCCTTGGCAGGAACTAATGGGGATCCATAATAAACCCCAGGAAGAGTAGCTGCTGCCTTGGCAGGAACTAATGGGGATCCATAATAAACCCCAGGAAGAGTAGCTGCTGCCTTG
>NC_092095.1:75968436-75975936 GCF_045679555.1 Salvelinus alpinus
CTATCCTGTTGCTTAGTCACTTTACCCCTACCTACAGTACACTGCTGTTACTGTCTATTATCTATCCTGTTGCTTAGTCACTTTACCCCTACCTACAGTATACTGCTGTTACTGTCTATTATCTATCCTGTTGCTTAGTCACTTTACCCCTACCTACAGTATACTGCTGTTACTGTCTATTAACTATCCTGTTGCTTAGTCACTTTACCCCTACCTACAGTATACTGCTGTTACTGTCTATTAACTATCCTGTTGCTTAGTCACTTTACCCCTACCCATATGTACAGCACATATTTACCTCAATGACCTCGCACATTGACTCAGTACTGGTACTCCCTGTATATAGCCATGTTATTACCTGGTACCCCTACACATTGACTCAGTACTGGTACTCCCTGTATATAGCCATGTTATTACCTGGTTCCCCTACACATTGACTCAGTACTGGTACTCCCTGTATATAGCCATGTTATTACCTGGTACCCCTACACATTGACTCAGTACTGGTACTCCCTGTATATAGCCATGTTATTACCTGGTACCCCTACACCACAACTCAGTACTGGTACTCCCTGTATATAGCCATGTTATTACCTGGTTCCCCTACACATTGACTCAGTACTGGTACTCCCTGTATATAGCCATGTTATTACCTGGTACCCCTACACATTGACTCAGTACTGGTACTCCCTGTATATAGCCATGTTATTACCTGGTACCCCTACACATTGACTCAGTACTGGTACTCCCTGTATATAGCCATGTTATTACCTGGTACCCCTACACATTGACTCAGTACTGGTACTCCCTGTATATAGCCATGTTATTACCTGGTACCCCTACACATTGACTCAGTACTGGTACTCCCTGTATATAGCCACATCGAGCCATGTTATTACCTGGTACCTCTGCACATCGAGCCATGTTATTTTAACACGTTATTGTTATTTGTTAGTCACTATGTACTTATTCCTCATGTCACTATTTCAATTTGTTTAGTGACATTTTTAAATCTTGAACTCTGGACCTGTAAGTCAGCATTTCCCTGTTAGTCTACACCTGTTGTTTACAGCATGTGATGAATAACATGATCTGTTTTTACTCCATCACTTCTAATCAATCAACACCTACAAAAACCTGTTTCCATTAGCCTTCTGTCTGTCTGTCTGTCTGTCTGTCTGTCTGTCTGTCTGTCTGTCTGTCTGTCTGTCTGTCTGTCTGTCTGTCTGTCTGTCTGTCTGTCTCTCTGTCTCTCTTCCTCTTCCTCCCTCTCTCTCACTCGCTCTCTCACTCGCTCTCTCTCTCTCTTCCTCTCTCTCTCCCTCCCCTCCCTCTCCTCCCTATGGTAATGGGTTTCCATTAAGCTTGTAGCCCTAAACGCTAAATCAATTATGAGCTATTTGGCATTTTGCATTAAAAACTAATTAAATCCCATGTTTTTGAAGATACATTAATCTACAGCAATCTCAAATGACAAAAATAACCAAACCAAACAATCCATTTCAATTTCAGAGTCATATAATAATTTCTGTCTTTCTGATGTAGTGTCTCTAAGCTCCACCCCCACCCTATTCCTTATATAAGTTAATGTAGTGTCTCTAAGCTCCTCCCTGTTCCTTATATAAGTTAATGTAGTGTCTCTAAGCTCCTCCCTGTTCCTTATATAAGTTAATGTAGTGTCTCTAAGCTCCTCCCTGTTCCTTATATAAGTTAATGTAGTGTCTCTAAGCTCCTCCCCCACCCTGTTCCTTATATAAGTTAATGTAGTGTCTCTAAGCTCCTCCCTGTTCCTTATATAAGTTAATGTAGTGTCTCTAAGCTCCTCCCCGTTCCTTATATAAGTTAATGTAGTGTCTCTAAGCTCCTCCCTGTTCCTTATATAAGTTAATGTAGTGTCTATAAGCTCCTCCCTATTCCTTATATAAGGTAATGTAGTATCTCTAAGCTCCTCCCCCACCCTATTCCTTATATAAATGAATGTAGTGTCTCGAAGCTCCACCCTGTTCCTTATATAAGTTAAAACTTCTTAGGGCTGCAATCCCGTTAACGGGATCGATTTGACAACAGCCAGTGAAAGTGCAGGGCGCCAAATTCAAACAACAGAAATCTCATAATTTAAATTCCTCAAACATACAAGTATCGTTACACCATTTTAAAGGTAATCTTGTTGTTACCACCACAGTGTCCGATTTCAAAAAGGCTTTACAGCGAAAGCACCACAAACGATTATGTTAGGTCACCGCCAAATCACAGAAAAACACAGCCATTTTTTCCGGCCAAAGACAAGAGTCACAAAAGCAGAAATAGAGATCAAATTAATCACTATCCTTTGATGATCTTCATCAGATGACACTCATAGGACTTCATGTTACACAATACATGTATGTTTTGTTCGATAAAGTTCATATTTATATCAAAAAATCTCAGTATACATTGGCGTGTTATGTTCAGTAGTTCCAAAAACCTCCTTTGATTTTGCAGAGAGCCACATCAATTTACAGGAATACTCATCATAAACATTGCTAAAAGATACAACTGTTATGCATGGAATTTTAGATCCACTTCTCCTTAATGCAACCGCTGTGTCAGATTTCAAAAAATCTTTACGGAAAAAGCAAACCATGCAATAATCTGAGGTCGGCGCTCAGAGCCCAATCAAGCCATACAGGTACCCGCCATATTGTGCAGTCAACAGAAGTCAGAAATAACATTATAAATATTCACTTACCTTTGATGATCTTCATCAGAATGCACTCCCAGGAATCCCAGTTCCACAATAAATGTTTGATTTGTTCGGTAATGTCCATCATTTATGTCCAAATAGCTACTTTTGTTAGCGCGTTTGGTAAACAAATCCAAAGTCACGAAGCGCATTCACTAAAAGCAAACGAAATGTCAAAAAGTTCCATAACAGTCAGCAGAAACATGTCAAACGAAGTATTGAATCAATCTTAAGGATGTTTTTGTAACATAAATCTTCAATAATGTTCCAACCGGAGAATTCCTTTGTCTTCAGAAATACGATAGAACAGAGCTCGCTCTCACATGAACGCGCATGTTCAGGTCATGGTAAACCTTACTCAATCACCTCTCCTTCAGCCCCACTTCACAGTAGAAGCATCAGACAAGGTTCTAAAGACTGTTGACATCTAGTGGAAGCCGTAGGAAGTGCAAAATTACCAATAGCCCACTGTGTATTCGATAGGCGATGATTTCCCACTTCCTGGTTGGATTTTTTTTTGTGAAGTGCACCAGTCCCTCCTGCAGCAAAGCACCCCCACAACATGATGCTGCCACCCCTGTGCTTCACGGTTGGGATGGTGTTCTTCGGCTTGCAAGCATCCCCCTTTTTCCTCCAAACATAAAGATGGTCATTATGGCCAAACAGTTAAATTTTTGTTTCATCAGACCAGAGGACATTTCTCCAAAAAGTGCGATCTTTGTCCCCATGTTGCAGTTGCAAACCGTAGTCTGGCTTTTTTATGGCACTTTTGTCGCAGTGGCTTCTTCCTTGTTGAGCGGCCTTTCAGGTTATGTCGATATAGGACTCGTTTTACTGTGGATATAGATACTTTTGTACCTGTTTCCCCGGGGCATCTTCACAAGGTCCTTTGCTGTTGTTCTGGGATTGATTTGCAGTTTTCGCACCAAAGTATGTTCATCTCGAGGAGACAGAACGCATCTCCTTCCTGAGCGGGTATGACGGCTGCGTGGTCCCATGGTGTTTATACTTGCGTACTATTGTTTGTACAGATGAACGTGGTACCTTCGGGCGTTTGGAAATTGCTCCCAAGGATGAACCAGACTTGTGGAGGTCTACAATTTTTTTTCTGAGGTCTTGGCTGATTTCTTTTGATTTTCCCATGATATCAAGCAAAGAGGCACTGACTTTGAAGGTAGGCCTTGAAATACATCCACAGGTACACCTCCAATTGACTCAAATTATGTCAATTAACCCATCAGAAGCTTCTAAAGCCATTACATCATTTTCGGGAATTTTTCAAGCTGTTTTATATATTACATTTTTTTCTTGTGCATTTTGCTATTTTGCCTCATGACTCCTGCATACTTTGTTGACTACAAACTTTCTTTATCCAACCGTGGGAAAGACTATGTTTGTTCCCAAACTCGGGACTCTGACTCTCTATTGGTTACACAGACTTATGTCCTCCCATCCTATTCTAACCACCTCTCGTCGGCTTTGTCTTCATGTTACCTGATGAAATTGCTGTACAATATGATCTTGTTGCCATCTGATGCACATTCAGATGTCATAAATCAGCACTGCAGAGCTCTCCCTGTCCTATGCCGTGCCCTGATTGTATTACTGTTGATGATATCTGGAAATGTGCATGTACACCCTGGCCCATCTACTGTTGCTAGCCCCAATTCTGACTTGTGCTCTGATATCTGCTTCACTGATTTCTACTCTCGTAAAAGCCTGGGTTTTCTGCACGTTAACACTAGAAGCTTATTACCTAAAAGGGACCAATTGAAAGTGTGGGTTCACAGCTCCAATCCAGATGTGTTGGTCAGTACTGAGACGTGGTTAAGGAAGAGTGTTTTGAATACTGATGTTAACTTTTCTGGTTATAACCTTTTTCAGCAAGACAGGTCTTCCAAAGGTGGTGGAGTGGCAATCTTTACCAAGGATCACCTTCAGTGCTCGGTTGTCTCCACCAAGTCTGTCCCTAATAATTTGATTTGCTGGTTTTAAGTATTAAACTTTCAAATAGCTCGTTGTTGATTGTTGCTGGGTGCTACCGTCCTCCATCAGCACTGGCCTGTACCCTACCTGCCCTACGCTCTCTCCTGGCC
This sequence comes from Salvelinus alpinus, assembly GCF_045679555.1. Lineage (NCBI taxonomy): Eukaryota > Metazoa > Chordata > Actinopteri > Salmoniformes > Salmonidae > Salvelinus > Salvelinus alpinus. The sequence continues at coordinate 75,973,255 of NC_092095.1, forward strand.
GCTTACACTGAGTCTGAATTTGTCCTGCTAGGTGACCTAAACTGGGACATGCTTAAACCACCTGACCAAGTCCTAAAGCAATGGGACTCCCTAAATCTCTCTCAGATTATTACCAAACCCACAAGGTGTGACTCCAAACACCCAGAAAAGGCTACTTTCCTCGACGTTATCCTCACAAATAATCATGATAGGTATCAGTCTGGCGTTTTCTGTAATGACCTTAGTGATCACTGTTTTACAGCCTGTGTTCGTAATGGCTGCTCAGTGAAACGACCGGTCCTTCATGAACTGGCCTCTGTTAAATGGTATAGAATCAGCTTAATCCCCTTTTTTGACATTTTCAGTGGTATTGTTAACAAACACGCCCCCGTAAAGAAAATGAGAATCACAAACAGGTTCAGCTCCAAGTTCGACCGTGATCTTGCAGACTTACTCCACCTCTAAGAATTGCGTTTGGCGAAAGGCTCGCCACGCGCATACTCCTGGATACGACTGGAACGAGCCGCGACAAAACACTCAAAACTGGACAGTTGTATCTCCATCTCTTCATTCAAAGACTCAATCATGGACACTCTTACTGATGGTTGTGGCTGCTTCGTGTGATGTATTATTATCTCTACCTTCTTGCCCTTTGTGCTGTTGTCTGTGCCCAATAATGTTTGTACCATGTTTTGTGCTGCTACCATGTTGTGTTGCTGTCATGTTGTTGTCATGTGATGCTGCCATGCTGTGTTGTTGTCATGTTGTGTTGCTACCATGTTGTTGTCATGTTGTGTTGCTACCATGTTGTTGTCATGTGATGCTGCCATGCTATGTTGTTGTCATGTTGTGTTGCTACCATGTTGTTGTCATGTTGCTACCATGTTGTTGTCATGTTGTGTTGCTACCATGTTGTGTTGCTACCATGCTGTGTTGTCATGTGATGCTGCCTTGCTATGTTGTCGTCTTAGGTCTCTCTTTATGTAGTGTTGTCTCCCTTGTTGTGATGTGTGTTTTGTCCTATATTAATGTTTTTATTTAATATTTTAATCCCCGTCCCTGCAGGAGGCCTTTTGCCTCTTGGTAGGCTGTCATTGGAAATAACAATTTGAACTTAACTGACTTGACTTGTTAAATAAAAAAAATAAACATCAAATTATATCACATTATATCACATTATATTACGTCACATCACAATATATCATATTATATCACATTATATTACGTCACATCACAATATATCATATTATATCACATTATATTACATTATATTATGTCACATCACATTATATATTATATTATATCACATATCACATTATATTACGTCACATCACAATATATCATATTATATCACATTATATTACGTCACATCACAATATATCATATTATATCACATTATATTACGTCACATCACAATATATCATATTATATCACATTATATTACGTCACATCACAATATATCATATCACAGTATATCACAATATATCACAATACATCACATTATATCACATCATATAAAATAAGATCACATATCATATCACATCACATTATATCACGTCACATCACATTATATCATATTATATCACATCACATCATATCACATTATATCATATTATATCACATCATATAAAATAAAATCACATTGTATCACATCACATCACATTGTATCACATCACATTATATCATATTATAACACATCACATTATATCATATCACATCACATTGTATCACATCACATTGTATCACATCACATCACATTATATCACATTATATCATATCACATCACATCACATTGTATCACATTGTATCACATCACATTATATCACATCACATCACATTATATCACATCACATCGCATTATATCACATCACATCACATTATATCACATTATATCATATCACATTATATCATATCACATTATATTACATTGTATCACATCACATTATATCACATCACATTATATTACATTGTATCACATCACATCACATTATATCACATTACATTATATCACATCACATTATATCATATCACATTATATCACATCACATTATATCACATCACATTATATCACATCACATTATATCACATCACATTATATCACATCACATTATATCACATCACATCACATTATATCACATCACATCACATCACATCACATTATATCATATTATATCACATCACATTATATCACATCACATCTTTGTTTCCATTCCATTACAGAACTCATCTTCATCAAACAGCAACAATAAAGGACTAAATGTTGTTAGACATGTTTTCACATCGATTGGAAATGAAATACAGAAATATCTCATTTACATAAGTATTCACACCCCTGAGTCAATACTTAGCAGAAGCACCTTTGGCAGCGATTACAGCCGTGAGTCTTTCTGGGTAAGTCTCTAAGAGCATTCCACACCTGGATTGATGGCGACACGGCATTGGTAGGCCAGATCACTGACGATGATGAGACAGCCTATAGGGTGAAGGTCAGAGACCTGGCAGTGAGGTGACAGGACAACAACCTCTCCCTCAACGTCAGCAAGACAAAGGAGCTGATGGTGGACTACAGGAAACCGAGGGCAGAGCACGCCCCCATTTTTCTTCCTCTCTGCATTGTTGGGAAGAACCTGGAAGTAAGCATTTCACTGTTAGGCCACACCTTTTCTTTATGAAACATGTGACAAATAAAATGTTTATTTGATA
>NC_092095.1:75985936-76007315 GCF_045679555.1 Salvelinus alpinus
ACACAACCTCCTCTACCTAGTGCTGTCTCTCTCTCTCTGGGGTTAACACAACCTCCTCTACCTAGTGCTGTCTCTCTCTCTCTCTCTGGGGTTAACACAACCTCCTCTACCTAGTGCTGTCTCTCTCTCTCTGGGGTTAACACAACCTCCTCTACCTAGTGTTGTCTCTCTCTCTCTCTGGGGTTAACACAACCTCCTCTACCTAGTGCTCTCTCTCTCTCTCTCTGGGGTTAACACAACCTCCTCTACCTAGTGCTGTCTCTCTCTCTCTCTGGGGTTAACACAACCTCCACTACCTAGTGCTGTCTCTCTCTCTCTCTGGGGTTAACACAACCTCCTCTACCTAGTGCTGTCTCTCTCTCTCTCTCTCTGGGGTTAACACAACCTCCTCTACCTAGTGCTGTCTCTCTCTCTCTGGGGTTAACACAACCTCCTCTACCTAGTGCTGTCTCTCTCTCTCTCTCTGTCTCTCTCTCTGTCTCTCTCTCTCTCTGGGGTTAACACAACCTCCTCTACCTAGTGCTGTCTCTCTCTCTGGGGTTAACACAACCTCCTCTACCTAGTGCTGTCTCTCTCTCTCTGGGGTTAACACAACCTCCTCTACCTAGTGCTGTCTCTCTCTCTCTGGGGTTAACACAACCTCCTCTACCTAGTGCTGTCTCTCTCTCTCTGGGGTTAACACAACCTCCTCTACCTAGTGCTGTCTCTCTCTCTCTCTGGGGTAAACACAACCTCCTCTACCTAGTGCTGTCTCTCTCTCTCTCTCTCTGGTTAACACAACCTCCTCTACCTAGTGCTGTCTCTCTCTCTCTCTGGGGTTAACACAACCTCCTCTACCTAGTGCTGTCTCTCTCTCTCTCTCTGGGGTTAACACAACCTCCTCTACCTAGTGCTGTCTCTCTCTCTCTCTCTGGGGTTAACACAACCTCCTCTACCTAGTGCTCTCTCTCTCTCTCTGGGGTTAACACAACCTCCTCTACCTAGTGCTCTCTCTCTCTCTCTGGGGTTAACACAACCTCCTCTACCTAGTGCTCTCTCTCTCTCTCTGGGGTAAACACAACCTCCTCTACCTAGTGCTGTCTCTCTCTCTCTGGGGTTAACACAACCTCCTCTACCTAGTGCTGTCTCTCTCTCTCTGGGGTTAACACAACCTCCTCTACCTAGTGCTGTCTCTCTCTCTCTCTGGGGTAAACACAACCTCCTCTACCTAGTGCTGTCTCTCTCTCTCTCTCTCTGGTTAACACAACCTCCTCTACCTAGTGCTGTCTCTCTCTCTCTCTGGGGTTAACACAACCTCCTCTACCTAGTGCTGTCTCTCTCTCTCTCTCTGGGGTTAACACAACCTCCTCTACCTAGTGCTGTCTCTCTCTCTCTCTCTGGGGTTAACACAACCTCCTCTACCTAGTGCTCTCTCTCTCTCTCTGGGGTTAACACAACCTCCTCTACCTAGTGCTCTCTCTCTCTCTCTGGGGTTAACACAACCTCCTCTACCTAGTGCTCTCTCTCTCTCTCTGGGGTTAACACAACCTCCTCTACCTAGTGCTGTCTCTCTCTCTCTGGGGTTAACACAACCTCCTCTACCTAGTGCTGTCTCTCTCTCTGGGGTTAACACAACCTCCTCTACCTAGTGCTGTCTCTCTCTCTCTGGGGTTAATACAACCTCCTCTACCTAGTGCTGTCTCTCTCTTTCTGGGGTTAATACAACCTCCTCTACCTAGTGCTGTCTCTCTCTCTCTCTGGGGTTAACACAACCTCCTCTACCTAGTGCTGTCTCTCTCTCTCTCTCTGGGGTTAACACAACCTCCTCTACCTAGTGCTGTCTCTCTCTCTCTGGGGTTAACACAACCTCCTCTACCTAGTGCTGTCTCTCTCTCTCTGGGGTTAACACAACCTCCTCTACCTAGTGCTGTCTCTCTCTCTCTGGGGTTAACACAACCTCCTCTACCTAGTGCTGTCTCTCTCTCTCTCTCTCTGGGGTTAACACAACCTCCTCTACCTAGTGCTGTCTCTCTCTCTCTGGGGTTAACACAACCTCCTCTACCTAGTGCTGTCTCTCTCTCTCTCTGGGGTTAACACAACCTCCTCTACCTAGTGCTGTCTCTCTCTCTCTGGGGTTAACACAACCTCCTCTACCTAGTGCTGTCTCTCTCTCTCTCTGGGGTTAACACAACCTCCTCTACCTAGTGCTGTCTCTCTCTCTCTGGGGTTAACACAACCTCATCTACCTAGTGCTGTCTCTCTCTCTCTGGGGTTAACACAACCTCCTCTACCTAGTGTTGTCTCTCTCTCTCTCTCTGGGGTTAACACAACCTCCTCTACCTAGTGCTGTCTCTCTCTCTCTCTGGGGTTAACACAACCTCCTCTACCTAGTGCTGTCTCTCTCTCTCTCTGGGGTTAACACAACCTCCTCTACCTAGTGCTGTCTCTCTCTCTCTGGGGTTAACACAACCTCCTCTACCTAGTGCTGTCTCTCTCTCTCTCTCTCTGGGGTTAACACAACCTCCTCTACCTAGTGCTGTCTCTCTCTCTCTGGGGTTAACACAACCTCCTCTACCTAGTGCTGTCTCTCTCTCTCTCTCTGGGGTTAACACAACCTCCTCTACCTAGTGCTGTCTCTCTCTCTCTCTGGGGTTAACACAACCTCCTCTACCTAGTGCTGTCTCTCTCTCTCTGGGGTTAACACAACCTCCTCTACCTAGTGCTGTCTCTCTCTCTCTCTCTCTGTCTCTCTCTCTGTCTCTCTCTCTCTCTCTGGGGTTAACACAACCTCCTCTACCTAGTGCTGTCTCTCTCTCTCTCTGTCTCTCTCTCTGTCTCTCTCTGGGGTTAACACAACCTCCTCTACCTAGTGCTGTCTCTCTCTCTCTGGGGTTAACACAACCTCCTCTACCTAGTGCTGTCTCTCTCTCTGGGGTTAACACAACCTCCTCTACCTAGTGCTGTCTCTCTCTCTCTCTGGGGTTAACACAACCTCCTCTACCTAGTGCTGCCTCTCTCTCTCCGGGGTTAACACAACCTCCTCTACCTAGTGCTGTCTCTCTCTCTCTGGGGTTAACACAACCTCCTCTACCTAGTGCTGTCTCTCTCTCTCTGGGGTTAACACAACCTCCTCTACCTAGTGCTGTCTCTCTCTCTCTCTGGGGTTAACACAATCTCCTCTACCTAGTGCTGTCTCTCTCTCTCTGGGGTTAACACAACCTCCTCTACCTAGTGCTGTCTCTCTCTCTCTCTGGGGTTAACACAACCTCCTCTACCTAGTGCTGTCTCTCTCTCTCTCTCTGGGGTTAACACAACCTCCTCTACCTAGTGCTGTCTCTCTCTCTCTCTGGGGTTAACACAACCTCCTCTACCTAGTGCTGTCTCTCTCTCTCTGGGGTTAACACAACCTCCTCTACCTAGTGCTGTCTCTCTCTCTCTCTCTGGGGTTAACACAACCTCCTCTACCTAGTGCTGTCTCTCTCTCTCTCTGGGGTTAACACAACCTCCTCTACCTAGTGCTGTCTCTCTCTCTCTCTGGGGTTAACACAACCTCCTCTACCTAGTGCTGTCTCTCTCTCTCTGGGGTTAACACAACCTCCTCTACCTAGTGCTGTCTCTCTCTCTCTGGGGTTAACACAACCTCCTCTACCTAGTGCTGTCTCTCTCTCTCTCTCTGGGGTTAACACAACCTCCTCTTCCTAGTGCTGTCTCTCTCTCTCTGGGGTTAACACAACCTCCTCTACCTAGTGCTGTCTCTCTCTCTCTGGGGTTAACACAACCTCCTCTACCTAGTGCTGTCTCTCTCTCTCTCTGGGGTTAACACAACCTCCTCTTCCTAGTGCTGTCTCTCTCTCTCTGGGGTTAACACAACCTCCTCTACCTAGTGCTGTCTCTCTCTCTCTGGGGTTAACACAACCTCCTCTACCTAGTGCTGTCTCTCTCTCTCTCTCTGGGGTTAACACAACCTCCTCTACCTAGTGCTGTCTCTCTCTCTCTGGGGTTAACACAACCTCCTCTACCTAGTGTTGTCTCTCTCTCTCTCTGGGGTTAACACAACCTCCTCTACCTAGTGCTCTCTCTCTCTCTCTCTGGGGTTAACACAACCTCCTCTACCTAGTGCTGTCTCTCTCTCTCTCTGGGGTTAACACAACCTCCACTACCTAGTGCTGTCTCTCTCTCTCTCTGGGGTTAACACAACCTCCTCTACCTAGTGCTGTCTCTCTCTCTCTCTCTCTGGGGTTAACACAACCTCCTCTACCTAGTGCTGTCTCTCTCTCTCTGGGGTTAACACAACCTCCTCTACCTAGTGCTGTCTCTCTCTCTCTCTCTGTCTCTCTCTCTGTCTCTCTCTCTCTCTGGGGTTAACACAACCTCCTCTACCTAGTGCTGTCTCTCTCTCTGGGGTTAACACAACCTCCTCTACCTAGTGCTGTCTCTCTCTCTCTGGGGTTAACACAACCTCCTCTACCTAGTGCTGTCTCTCTCTCTCTGGGGTTAACACAACCTCCTCTACCTAGTGCTGTCTCTCTCTCTCTGGGGTTAACACAACCTCCTCTACCTAGTGCTGTCTCTCTCTCTCTCTGGGGTAAACACAACCTCCTCTACCTAGTGCTGTCTCTCTCTCTCTCTCTCTGGTTAACACAACCTCCTCTACCTAGTGCTGTCTCTCTCTCTCTCTGGGGTTAACACAACCTCCTCTACCTAGTGCTGTCTCTCTCTCTCTCTCTGGGGTTAACACAACCTCCTCTACCTAGTGCTGTCTCTCTCTCTCTCTCTGGGGTTAACACAACCTCCTCTACCTAGTGCTCTCTCTCTCTCTCTGGGGTTAACACAACCTCCTCTACCTAGTGCTCTCTCTCTCTCTCTGGGGTTAACACAACCTCCTCTACCTAGTGCTCTCTCTCTCTCTCTGGGGTAAACACAACCTCCTCTACCTAGTGCTGTCTCTCTCTCTCTGGGGTTAACACAACCTCCTCTACCTAGTGCTGTCTCTCTCTCTCTGGGGTTAACACAACCTCCTCTACCTAGTGCTGTCTCTCTCTCTCTCTGGGGTAAACACAACCTCCTCTACCTAGTGCTGTCTCTCTCTCTCTCTCTCTGGTTAACACAACCTCCTCTACCTAGTGCTGTCTCTCTCTCTCTCTGGGGTTAACACAACCTCCTCTACCTAGTGCTGTCTCTCTCTCTCTCTCTGGGGTTAACACAACCTCCTCTACCTAGTGCTGTCTCTCTCTCTCTCTCTGGGGTTAACACAACCTCCTCTACCTAGTGCTCTCTCTCTCTCTCTGGGGTTAACACAACCTCCTCTACCTAGTGCTCTCTCTCTCTCTCTGGGGTTAACACAACCTCCTCTACCTAGTGCTCTCTCTCTCTCTCTGGGGTTAACACAACCTCCTCTACCTAGTGCTGTCTCTCTCTCTCTGGGGTTAACACAACCTCCTCTACCTAGTGCTGTCTCTCTCTCTGGGGTTAACACAACCTCCTCTACCTAGTGCTGTCTCTCTCTCTCTGGGGTTAATACAACCTCCTCTACCTAGTGCTGTCTCTCTCTTTCTGGGGTTAATACAACCTCCTCTACCTAGTGCTGTCTCTCTCTCTCTCTGGGGTTAACACAACCTCCTCTACCTAGTGCTGTCTCTCTCTCTCTCTCTGGGGTTAACACAACCTCCTCTACCTAGTGCTGTCTCTCTCTCTCTGGGGTTAACACAACCTCCTCTACCTAGTGCTGTCTCTCTCTCTCTGGGGTTAACACAACCTCCTCTACCTAGTGCTGTCTCTCTCTCTCTGGGGTTAACACAACCTCCTCTACCTAGTGCTGTCTCTCTCTCTCTCTCTCTGGGGTTAACACAACCTCCTCTACCTAGTGCTGTCTCTCTCTCTCTGGGGTTAACACAACCTCCTCTACCTAGTGCTGTCTCTCTCTCTCTCTGGGGTTAACACAACCTCCTCTACCTAGTGCTGTCTCTCTCTCTCTGGGGTTAACACAACCTCCTCTACCTAGTGCTGTCTCTCTCTCTCTCTGGGGTTAACACAACCTCCTCTACCTAGTGCTGTCTCTCTCTCTCTGGGGTTAACACAACCTCATCTACCTAGTGCTGTCTCTCTCTCTCTGGGGTTAACACAACCTCCTCTACCTAGTGTTGTCTCTCTCTCTCTCTCTGGGGTTAACACAACCTCCTCTACCTAGTGCTGTCTCTCTCTCTCTCTGGGGTTAACACAACCTCCTCTACCTAGTGCTGTCTCTCTCTCTCTCTGGGGTTAACACAACCTCCTCTACCTAGTGCTGTCTCTCTCTCTCTCTCTGGGGTTAACACAACCTCCTCTACCTAGTGCTGTCTCTCTCTCTCTGGGGTTAACACAACCTCCTCTACCTAGTGCTGTCTCTCTCTCTCTGGGGTTAACACAACCTCCTCTACCTAGTGCTGTCTCTCTCTCTCTCTCTCTGGGGTTAACACAACCTCCTCTACCTAGTGCTGTCTCTCTCTCTCTGGGGTTAACACAACCTCCTCTACCTAGTGCTGTCTCTCTCTCTCTCTCTGGGGTTAACACAACCTCCTCTACCTAGTGCTGTCTCTCTCTCTCTCTGGGGTTAACACAACCTCCTCTACCTAGTGCTGTCTCTCTCTCTCTGGGGTTAACACAACCTCCTCTACCTAGTGCTGTCTCTCTCTCTCTCTCTCTGTCTCTCTCTCTGTCTCTCTCTCTCTCTCTGGGGTTAACACAACCTCCTCTACCTAGTGCTGTCTCTCTCTCTCTCTGTCTCTCTCTCTGTCTCTCTCTGGGGTTAACACAACCTCCTCTACCTAGTGCTGTCTCTCTCTCTCTGGGGTTAACACAACCTCCTCTACCTAGTGCTGTCTCTCTCTCTGGGGTTAACACAACCTCCTCTACCTAGTGCTGTCTCTCTCTCTCTCTGGGGTTAACACAACCTCCTCTACCTAGTGCTGCCTCTCTCTCTCTGGGGTTAACACAACCTCCTCTACCTAGTGCTGTCTCTCTCTCTCTGGGGTTAACACAACCTCCTCTACCTAGTGCTGTCTCTCTCTCTCTGGGGTTAACACAACCTCCTCTACCTAGTGCTGTCTCTCTCTCTCTCTCTCTGGGGTTAACACAACCTCCTCTACCTAGTGCTGTCTCTCTCTCTCTGGGGTTAACACAACCTCCTCTACCTAGTGCTGTCTCTCTCTCTCTCTCTGGGGTTAACACAACCTCCTCTACCTAGTGCTGTCTCTCTCTCTCTCTGGGGTTAACACAACCTCCTCTACCTAGTGCTGTCTCTCTCTCTCTGGGGTTAACACAACCTCCTCTACCTAGTGCTGTCTCTCTCTCTCTCTCTCTGTCTCTCTCTCTGTCTCTCTCTCTCTCTCTGGGGTTAACACAACCTCCTCTACCTAGTGCTGTCTCTCTCTCTCTCTGTCTCTCTCTCTGTCTCTCTCTGGGGTTAACACAACCTCCTCTACCTAGTGCTGTCTCTCTCTCTCTGGGGTTAACACAACCTCCTCTACCTAGTGCTGTCTCTCTCTCTGGGGTTAACACAACCTCCTCTACCTAGTGCTGTCTCTCTCTCTCTGGGGTTAACACAACCTCCTCTACCTAGTGCTGTCTCTCTCTCTGGGGTTAACACAACCTCCTCTACCTAGTGCTGTCTCTCTCTCTGGGGTTAACACAACCTCCTCTACCTAGTGCTGTCGCTCTCTCTCTGGGGTTAACACAACCTCCTCTACCTAGTGCTGTCTCTCTCTCTCTGGGGTTAACACAACCTCCTCTACCTAGTGCTGTCTCTCTCTCTCTGGGGTTAACACAACCTCCTCTACCTAGTGCTGTCTCTCTCTCTCTGGGGTTAACACAACCTCCTCTACCTAGTGCTGTCGCTCTCTCTCTGGGGTTAACACAACCTCCTCTGTCTAGTGCTGTCTCTCTCTCTGGGGTTAACACAACCTCCTCTACCTAGTGCTGTCGCTCTCTCTCTGGGGTTAACACAACCTCCTCTACCTAGTGCTGTCTCTCTCTCTCTGGGGTTAACACAACCTCCTCTACCTAGTGCTGTCGCTCTCTCTCTGGGGTTAACACAACCTCCTCTACCTAGTGCTGTCTCTCTCTCTCTGGGGTTAACACAACCTCCTCTACCTAGTGCTGTCTCTCTCTCTCTGGGGTTAACACAACCTCCTCTACCTAGTGCTGTCTCTCTCTCTCTGGGGTTAACACAACCTCCTCTACCTAGTGCTGTCTCACTCTCTCTCTCTGGGGTTAACACAACCTCCTCTACCTAGTGCTGTCTCTCTCTCTCTGGGGTTAACACAACCTCCTCTACCTAGTGCTGTCTCTCTCTCTCTGGGGTTAACACAACCTCCTCTACCTAGTGCTCTCTCTCTCTCTCTGGGGTTAACACAATCTCCTCTACCTAGTGCTGTCTCTCTCTCTCTGGGGTTAACACAACCTCCTCTACCTAGTGCTGTCTCTCTCTCTCTGGGGTTAACACAACCTCCTCTACCTAGTGCTGTCTCTCTCTCTCTGGGGTTAACACAACCTCCTCTACCTAGTGCTGTCTCTCTCTCTCTCTGAGTTGTTTTGCATTAGTATTAGTTTAAATATTACCAGTTTGAACATCTACTTTGTACCAAGGGAAATGAGCACACTTACGTAACGGATACATACAGATTTTGTTTTACACAAATAAGTTTGACAGAACTGTCCGATGTACAGCACCTAATCTAGCTGTGAGAAGAGCAGTAATCTGACAGCTTCCTGTTATTCCCCCTCATCATCCTCCTCTTCATCCCTTCATGTCCGACAACGACACACACAACTCTGGGATTCATCATTAACTAACTCTATTCCAAGTCTTTATTCATCAAGGCCTTCTTGTTTTTTTACCACTTTCATGCTTGTAAATTGATTTCACTTTAGAAAATTGTCACTATGAAATAGGTTAGCCGCCTTCGTTTACAGACGGCCTAATTAAAAAGTAGAATATATTTATTCATAATTGTGTTTCCACAACGTTCCTATCTGGTCTCTGTCGCTACGCCGACCGGGGTTGGTGTTGCTTTAAAAGCAGGCAGGGAGATGGAAATGACACTGAGGGAGGGAGGAGAAAGAGGAGAAGAGGGAGGGAGGGAGGGAGGGAGGGAGGGAGGGAGGGAGGGAGGGAGGGAGGTGGAAATGACGCTGAGAGATGGAAAGAAAGAAGGAGGGAGGGAGGGAGGGAGGGAGGGAGGGAGGGAGGGAGGGAGGGAGGGAGGGAGGGAGGGAGGGAGGGAGGGAGGAGAGACACTGTTCACCAGTGTGATCTAATTAGCTGTCTCTGTGAAATGACAGTGTATTGCGACTCTCTCTCTCTCAATCTATTAAGTGACTGGATCAATCTGTGGTGTTGCCTTCTATACTGGAGCTGGCACCTCGGGTACAGAGGGGTACACATATCAACGAGGGTACAGAGGGATACACACATCAACGAGGGTACAGAGGGGTACACACATCAACGAGGGTACAGAGGGATACACACATCAACGAGGGTACAGAGGGGTACACACATCAACGAGGGTACAGAGGGGTACACATATCAACGAGGGTACAGAGGGGTACACATCAACGAGGGTACAGAGGGGGACACACATCAACGAGGGTACAGAGGGGTACACACATCAACGAGGGTACAGAGGGGTACACACATCAACGAGGGTACAGAGGGGTACACACATCAACGCGGGTACAGAGGGGTACACACATCAACGAGGGTACAGAGGGGTACACACATCAACGAGGGTACAGAGGGGTACACACATCAACGCGGGTACAGAGGGGTACACACATCAACGAGGGTACAGAGGGGTACACACATCAACGAGGGTACAGAGGGGTACACACATCAACGCTTGTACAGAGGGGTACACACATCAACGCGGGTACAGAGGGGTACACACATCAACGAGGGTACAGAGGGGTACACACATCAACGCGGATACAGAGGGGTACACACATCAACGCGGGTACAGAGGGGTACACACATCAACGAGGGTACAGAGGGGTACACACATCAACGAGGGTACAGAGGGGTACACACATCAACGAGGGTACAGAGGGGTACACACATCAACGCGGGTACAGAGGGGTACACACATCAACGCGGGTACAGAGGGGTACACACATCAACGCGGGTACAACAGACACATGGCCTTATATAGCAGACAGACACACTGCCTTCTATAGCAGACAGATACATGACCTTCTATAGCAGACAGATACACGGCCTCTATAGCAGACAGATACACTGCCTTCTATAGCAGACAGACACATGACCTTCTATAGCAGACAGATACATGACCTCTATAGCAGACAGATACATGGCCTTATATAGCAGACAGATATATGGCCTTCTATAGCAGACAGACACACGGCCTTCTATAGCAGACAGACACATGGCCTTCTATAGCAGACAGACACATGACATTCTATAGCAGACAGACACATGACATTCTATAGCAGACAGATACATGGCCTTATATAACAGACATCTACACTGCCTTTTATAGCAGACAGATACATGGCCTCTATAGCAGACAGAAATGTGGCCTTCTATAGCTGACAGACACTGTTCTGTCGCCTCGTCCTCCTGGTTATATGACCTGACACTGTTCTGTCGCCTCGTCCTCCTGGTTATATGATCTGACACTGTTCTGTAGCCTCGTCCTCCTGGTTATATGATCTAACACTGTCCTGTAGCCTCGTCCTCCTGGTTATATGATCTGACACTGTCCTGTAGCCTCGTCCTCCTGGTTATATGATCTAACACTGTCCTGTAGCCTCGTCCTCCTGGTTATATGATCTGACACTGTTCTGTAGCCTCGTCCTCCTGGTTATATGATCTGACACTGTTCTGTAGCCTCGTCCTCCTGGTTATATGATCTGACACTGTTCTGTCGCCTCGTCCTCCTGGTTATATGATCTGACACTGTTCTGTCGCCTCGTCCTCCTGGTTATATGATCTGACACTGTCCTGTAGTCTCGTCCTCCTGGTTATATGATCTGACACTGTTCTGTCGCCTCGTCCTCCTGGTTATATGATCTGACACTGTCCTGTAGCCTCGTCCTCCTGGTTATATGATCTGACACTGTTCTGTAGCCTCGTCCTCCTGGTTATATGATCTGACACTGTTCTGTAACCTCGTCCTCCTGGTTATATGATCTGACACTGTCCTGTAGCCTCGTCCTCCTGGTTATATGATCTGACACTGTTCTGTAACCTCGTCCTCCTGGTTATATGATCTGACACTGTTCTGTAACCTCGTCCTCCTGGTTATATGATCTGACACTGTTCTGTAGCCTCGTCCTCCTGGTTATATGACCTAACATGTGTCAGACACAGCCAGTCACATGGTTGTTGTACCTATCTAGCAGACTCACTGAGTCAGACTGAGCACTGTGAGACTCTCCCTACGTCCCTATGGGGCCCTGGTCAACAGTAGTGCACTACATAGGGAATAGGGAGCCTTTAGGGACACAACCTAAAGACTTTACCACCCCCCTCCCGTCTTCTTCTACCTTGTGGTATTCTGGGTGTAATATTGTAATCGATGACATGGTCGTTGTGTTACAGCGGACCAGCCAAGACCTTGAACTGAGTTAGAAGGTGAAGGAGGAAACAGACATACTCATATTCCCACCCTGGTACACCCAGAGAGAGAGGGAGGGAGGGAGGGAGGGAGGGAGGGAGGGAGGGAGGGAGGGAGGGGGAGGGAGGGAAGGGTGTGGGAGGGAGGGAGGGAGGGAGGGGGGAAGGGCGAGGGAGGGAGGTAGGGAGGGAGGGAGGGAGGGATGGGGAGGGACCCAACCAGGGAGGGAGGGGGGAGGGAGAGGGAGAGAGGGAGGAAGGAGGTAGGGGGGAGGGAGGGAGGGAGGGAGGGAGGGAGGGAGGGAGGGAGGGAGGGAGGGAGGGAGGGTTTTCAGGAGGGAGGGAGGGAGAGGTTTCAGGAGGGAGGGAGGAAGGAGGTATGGGTTTAAGGAGGGAGGGAGGGAGGTAGGGGGGCTGGAGGCAGGGGTTTCAGGAGGGGGGAGGGAGGCAGGTGTTTAAGGAGGGAGGGAGGGAGTTAGCGGGGAGGGAGGTAAGGGTTTCAGGAAGGAAGAAGGTAGGGGGGAGGGAGGTAGGGGTGAGGGAGGTAGGGGTTTAAGGAGGGAGGGAGGTACGTGGGAGGGAGGGAGGTAGGGTTTCAGGAAGGAGGGAGGTAGGTGGGTGGGAGGGAGGTAGGTGGGAGGGAGGGAGGCAGGTGTTTCAGGAGGGAGGGAGGGAGGGAGGGGTTTAAGGAGGGAGGGAGGGAGTTAGTGGGGAGTGAGGTAGGGGGGAGTGAGGTAGGGGGGAGTGAGGTAGGGGGGAGGGAGGGAGGGAGGGAGGGGGAAGTGATATTCACCACTCATATGTTTACCAGACGTATTCTGCTAAACAGCACTGGATACAGATGGAGAGAAAAGCAACACCATATGATGGCTGCTACTGGGACTAGGGCTTTCCTCAACTCCTCACATCCTCTCTCCTTGTGTCCTATCTACTTACCTCCTTCTCAAAACACATGGCAGAAGAATGTCCAAGGAGAGGAACCTTGAAGCTTCTCCTCCAATACGGCTGAGAAGTAGGCAAGGAGATAGGATGCGAGGAGCGAGGATGCGAGGATGCGAGGACTAGCAGAAAGATAAATTGAGATGGCGCCTAGGGTGGGTATTATCGCTGACGGACAGCAGAGAATCATGGGGGAAAAGACAGCTGCCAACTGTCCCCCCGAGGAGCGACCTTTGATGTCCATAAGACATGATGTCTCTACTCCACGAAGAAGAGCAGCGCCCTAGCAACAGCCTAGCAACGCCCTGGCAACCACCCCAGCTAGCGGTACGTTAAAGATGCAGCGGACGGTCTTAAAGTGGAACAATCCAAATAATAGATGTTTAAAATGTGATTTTCTATCGAGCCTCATCCTTCCTTGTCATGGAAACTTCATTTTGTCAAGTTGCATGTTCCTTTTTCCTCAATGCTCTTTCAATCTTCTCTCTCTCTCTGTGTTTCTCTCTCTCCTTCTCCTCTTCCTCAAAGCTCCTTCCATCTCTTCCTGTCTCTCTGTCCATCTCACTCCTCTCTTCCTCTTCTTGGTTTTCTCCTGACAGCAGTTAAAAGGCCTGTTCTCTCCGTCCTGCTCCTCTTCCTCCTCCTCTCCTCCTCCTCCTCTCTTCTGTTTCCTCTGTTGACAGCAGTTAAAAGGCATGTTCTCTCCTCCTCCTCTCTTCCTCCTCCTCTCTTCCGTTTCCTCTGTTGACAGCAGTTAAAAGGCCTGTTCTCTCCTCCTTCTCCTCTCTTCCGTTTCCTCTGTTGACAGCAGTTAAAAGGCCTGTTCTCTCCTTCCTCCTCTCTTCCTCCTCCTCTCTTCCGTTTCCTCTGTTGACAGCAGTTAAAAGGCCTGTTCTCTCCTCCTTCTCCTCTCTTCCGTTTCCTCTGTTGACAGCAGTTAAAAGGCCTGTTCTCTCCTTCCTCCTCTCTTCCTCCTCCTCTCTTCCGTTTCCTCTGTTGACAGCAGTTAAAAGGCCTGTTCTCTCCTCCTTCTCCTCTCTTCCGTTTCCTCTGTTGACAGCAGTTAAAAGGCCTGTTCTCTCCTTCCTCCTCTCTTCCTCCTCCTCTCTTCCGTTTCCTCTGTTGACAGCAGTTAAAAGGCCTGTTCTCTCCTTCCTCCTCTCTTCCTCCTCCTCTCTTCCGTTTCCTCTGTTGACAGCAGTTAAAAGGCCTGTTCTCTCCTTCCTCCTCTCTTCCTCCTCCTCTCTTCCGTTTCCTCTGTTGACAGCAGTTAAAAGGCCTGTTCTCTCCTTCCTCCTCTCTTCCTCCTCCTCTCTTCCGTTTCCTCTGTTGACAGCAGTTAAAAGGCCTGTTCTCTCCTTCCTCCTCTCTTCCTCCTCCTCTCTTCCGTTTCCTCTGTTGACAGCAGTTAAAAGGCCTGTTCTCTCCTTCCTCCTCTCTTCCTCCTCCTCTCTTCCGTTTCCTCTGTTGACAGCAGTTAAAAGGCCTGTTCTCTCCTCCTTCTCCTCCTCCTCTCTTCTGTTTCCTCTGTTGACAGCAGTTAAAAGGCCTATTCTTTCTCTCTCTCTGGCCGTCTCGCTCCTCCTCTCGTGATGGCAGTTAAAGGTCAATCTCAAATTTTCTCTCTGTTACTCTCCTCCTCTCCTCCTCCTCCTCCTCTCCTCCTCCTCCTCCTCCTCCTCCTTCTCTCCTAATAGGGTTTAAGAGGCCTACTGTCCAAGTCAACCGTGGTAAATCCATTGTCTCACATGGAAAGACAGCAACAAAGCGCAGACCACCAACAGTACTAGGTAAATGCACGGCTCCCCAAATGGAAATCATCGAGCCGCCGGACTCTGGCTATCGATTCCTCTTAGACACTCGGTGCGTCCCAAAAGGAGCCCTATTCCCTTTAAAGTGCTTTTCAACAGAGCCCTGTTGCATTACATGCCTCTGGTCTGTTACTGGTGTGGAACCAGTGGTACGGTGTGTGTGGTGAGAGAGAGACACATTCAGGACAGAGAGAGAGAGAGAGAGAGAGAGACAGAGAGAGAGAGAAAGAGAGAGAGACAGAGAGAGAGAGAGAGAGAGAGAGAGAGAGAGAGAGAGAGAGAGAGAGAGAGAGAGAAAGAGAGAGAAAGAGAGAGAGAGAGAGAGACAGAGAGAGAGAGACAGAGAGAGAGAGACAGAGAGAGAGAGACAGAGAGAGAGAGCCAGAGAGAGAGAGACAGACAGACAGACACAGACAGACAGACAGACAGACAGACAGACAGACAGACAGACAGACAGACAGACAGACAGACAGACAGACAGACAGACAGACATTGAGAACAGAGAGAGAAAGAGAGAGACAGACACACACCAACACAGACTTACAGTGGCAAGAAAAAGTATGTGAACCCTTTGGAAATACCTGCATTCCTGCATAAAATGGTCAAAATTTGATCTGATCTTCATCTAGGTCACAACAACAGACAAACACAGTCTGCTTAAACTAAAAACAAACAAACGATACGTTATCATGTCTTTATTGAACACACCGTGGAATTATTCACAGTGCAGGATGGGAAAAGATCTGAACCCTTGGATTTAATAACTGGTTGACCCTCCTTTGGCAGCATTAACCTCAACCAAACGTTTTCTGTAGTTGTGGATCAGACCTGCTCAACAATCAGGAGGAGTTTTGGGACCGGTTCTCTTTACAAAACTGTTTCAGTTCAACAATATTCTTGGGATGTCTGGTGTGAACCGCTCTCTCTCTGTCTCTCTCTCTCTCTCTCTCTCTCTCTCTCTCTCTCTCTCTGTCTCTCTCTCTGTCTCTCTCTCTCTCTCTCTCTCTCTCAATTCAATTCAATTCAATTCAATTGACTTTATTGACATGGCAAGTTCATTATTACTTACATTGTCAAAGTATACATATCGAAAAATAAAAATCTAATATATATATGTATATATATACAAAATATATATATATTTATATATAAATAAATGGTGGAACCAACAGCAATAATAATAGTAGTAGTGGACATGGGATTACCATTAACAGCAACTACAACAACAATATTAATCAGAACAACAATACATTAAAGCAACAGTAGTAGACCAGTGTCAACATGACTTGAGAAGACATATGACCTGGTATGAAAGACAAAACAAAACTAAGCTAAATGGGAAATATTATCAACATTACTTTGCATTTTTCACTGGCTGTCCCTCAGGTTGTGGCAGGAGGACACATATTTGGCTGCCAAAACTGCACATTTTGGCTTTTCACCCAATAAATATTTGATTTTTTCTTCATCTTTTATAGTTTCAAATTCTTTGTATTGAGTTATAATTTTGGGAAAGAAATATGCTCTTAGGTCTGAGTATTTGTCACAGTGTAGTAGGAAATGCACCTCTGTCTCTACCTCTCCCCTGGAGCAGAGTGAGCACAGCCTGTCCTCTCTGGGCAGCCAGGTTTGTCTGTGACGACCGGTCTCTATAGCCAGACTGTGCTCACTGAGTCTGTACCTAGTCAATGTTTTCCTCAGTTTTCTATCAGTCACAGTGGTCAGATAGTCTGCCACCATGTACTGTCTGTTTAGAGACAAATAGCATTGAAGTTTACTTTGATTTTTTGTGGTGTCTTTCCAATAGGTTATATATTTTTCTTTTTGTTTTGTGATGATTTGGTTGGGCCAGATTTTCTGAGGGCTGTCCCGAGGCTCTATGGGGTTGGTTTGGGTTGGTGAACTGAGCCTCAGAACCAGCTGGCTGAGGGGACTCTTCTCTGGTTTCATCTCTTGACATTGTAGAGCTGTGTGATGGAATGTTTTGGGGTCACTTGTTTTTAGATGGTTGTAAAATTTGATGGCTCTTTTTTCTATTCGAATGAGGAGGGGGTATTGGCCCAATTCTGCCCTACATGCGTTATTTGGAGTTTTTCTTTGTACTTGCAAAACAGTCTTGCAAAACTCTGCATGCAATATTTCAATTGGATGTTTGTCCCATTTGGTAAATTCATTATTAGAGAGTGGACCCCATACTTCACTACCATATAGAGCAATTGGTTCTATAACTGATTGAAAAATTTTGAGCCAGATTCTAATTGGAATTTCAATTTTGATGTTCCTTTTAATGGCATAGAATGCTCTTCTTGCTTTGTCTCTCAGCTCATTCACAGCCATGTGAAAGCTACCTGTGTTGCTGATATTTAGTCCTAGATATGTGTAGTTTTTGGTGTGTTCTAATAGAACTGTGTCCAAATAGAATTTATATTTGTCATCCTTATTTCCCGACCTTTTTTGGAATATCATTATATTTGTTTTTTTTAGGTTAACGGTCAGAGCCCAGGTCTGACAGAACCTGTGAAGACGATCTAGGTGCTGCTGTAACCCCTCTTTAGTGGGAGACAGCAGCACCAGGTCATCTGCGTACAGCAGACACTTGATTTCAGTGTTGTGTAGGGTGATACCAGGTGCTGCCGATTCTTCTAATATTTTTGCCAATTCATTAATGTAGATGTTAAATAATGTTGGACTTATTGGGCAGCCCTGTTTCACTCCACGCCCCTGAGAGAAGAAGTCTGTTTGCTTGTTGCCAATTTTAACCGCACATTTGTTTTTAGTGTACATTGATTTAATAAAATCATATGTTTTCCCTCCAATACCACTTTCTATTAGTTTATAAAAAAGACCTTCGTGCCAAATTGAATCAAATGCTTTCTTGAAATCTACAAAACACGAGTAGAACTCTCTCTCTCTCTCTCTCTCTCTCTCTCTCTCTCTCTCTCTCTCTCTCTCTCTCTCTCTCTCTCTCTCTCTCTCTCTCTCTCTCTCTCTCTCTCTCTCTCTCTCTCTCTCTCTCTCTCTCTCTCTCTCTCTCTCTCTCTCTTTCTCTCTCTCTCTCTCTCTCTCTCTCTCTCTCTCTCTCTCTCTCTCTCTCTCTCTCTCTCTCTCTCTCTCTCTCTCTCTCTCTCTCTCTCTCAATTCAATTCAATTCAATTCAATTCAAGGGGCTTTATTGGCATGGGAAACATGTGTTAACATTGCCAAAGCAAGTGAGGTAGGTAATATACAAAAGTCAAATAAACAATAAAAATGAACAGTAAACATTACACATACAGAAGTTTCAAAACAATAAAGACATTACAAATGTCATATTATATATATACAGTGTTGTAACAATGTACAAATGGTTAAAGCACACAAGTTAAAATAAATAAACATAAATATGGGTTGTATTTACAGTGGTGTTTGTTCTTCACTGGTTGCCCTTTTCTTGTGGCAACAGGTCACAAATCTTGCTGCTGTGATGGCACACTGTGGAATTTCACCCAGTAGATATGGGAGTTTATCAAAATTGGATTTGTTTTCGAATTCTTTTTGGATCTGTGTAATCTGAGGGAAATATGTCTCTCTAATATGGTCATACATTGGGCAGGAGGTTAGGAAGTGCAGCTCAGTTTCCACCTCATTTTGTGGGCAGTGTGCACATAGCCTGTCTTCTCTTGAGAGCCATGTCTGCCTACGGCGGCCTTTCTCAATAGCAAGGCTATGCTCACTGAGTCTGTACATAGTCAAAGCTTTCCTTAAGTTTGGGTCAGTCACAGTGGTCAGGTATTCTGCCACTGTGTACTCTCTGTTTAGGGCCAAATAGCATTCTAGTTTGCTCTGTTTTTTTGTTAATTCTTTCCAATGTGTCAAGTAATTATCTTTTTGTTTTCTCATGATTTGGTTGGGTCTAATTGTGCTGTTGTCCTGGGGCTCTGTGGGGTGTGTTTGTGTTTGTGAACAGAGCCCTAGGACCAGCTTGCTTAGGGGACTCTTCTCCAGGTTCATCTCTCTGTAGGTGATGGCTTTGTTATGGAAGGTTTGGGAATCGCTTCCTTTTAGGTGGTTGTAGAATTTAACGGCTCTTTTCTGGATTTTGATAATTAGTGGGTATCGGCCTAATTCTGCTCTGCATGCATTATTTGGTGTTCTACGTTGTACACGGAGGATATTTTTGCAGAATTCTGCATGCAGAGTCTCAATTTGGTGTTTGTCCCATTTTGTGAAATCTTGGTTGGTGAGCGGACCCCAGACCTCACAACCATCTCTCTCTCTCTCCCTCCCTCCCTCTCTCTCTCTCTGGAGGTCATGCCACAGCATCTCAATCAGGTTGAGGTCAGGACTCTGACTGGGCCGCTCCAGAAGGTGTATTTTCTTCTGTTGAAGCCATTCTGTTGTTGATTTACTTCTGTGTTTTGGGTCGTTGTCCTGTTGCATCATCCAACTTCTGCTGAACTTCAATTGGCGAACAGATAGTCGAACATTCTCCTGCAAAATGTCTTGATAAACTTGGGAATTCATTTTTTCCCGTCGACGATAGCAAGCTGTCCAGGCCCTGAGGCAGCAAAGCAGCCCCAAACCCTCCAACATAGTTTATAGTTGGGGATGAGGTTTTGATGTTGGTGTGCTTTGCCTTTTTTTCCTCCACACAGTGTTATGTGTTCCTTCCAAATAACTGAACTGTAGTTTCATCTGTCCACAGAATATTCTGCCAGCAGCGCTGTGGAACATCCAGGTGCTCTTTTGAAAACTTCAGAAGTGCAGCAATGTTGTTTTGTTGGACAGCAGTGGCTCCTTCCGTGGTGTCCTCCCATGAACACTATTCCAGTCAGCTTTGCAGGACGGCCACTCCTAGGGAGAGTAGCAACGGGGCTGCCACTCCTAGGGAGAGTAGCAACGGGGCTGCCACTCCTAGGGAGAGTAGCAACGGGGCTGAACTTTCTCCATTTACAGACAATTTGTTTTACCGTGGACTGATGAACATCAAGGCTTTGAGAGATACTTTTGTAACCCTCTCCAGCTTTAATGCAAGTCAACAATTCTTAATCTTAGGTCTTCTGAGATCTCTTTTGTTCAAAATGTGTTTCACATCAGGCAATGCTTCTTGTGAACAGCAAACTCAAATTTGTGAGTGTTGTTTATAGGGCAAGGCAGCTCTAACCAACATCTCCAATCTCATCTCATTGATTGGACTCCAGGTCAGCTGACTCCTGACTCCAATTAGCTTTTGGAGAAGTCATTAGCCTTGGAGTTCACATACTTTTCCAACCTACACTGTGAAGGTTTTACATTTTTTTACCTTTATTAAACTAGGCAAGTCAGTTAAGAACAAATTCTTATTTACAATGACGGCCTAGGAACAGTGGGTTAACTGCCTTGTTCAGGGGCAGAACGACAGAGTTTTACCTTGTCAGCTCGGGGAATTGGATCTAGCAACCTTTTGGTTACTGGTCCAACACTCTAACCACTAGGCTACCTTCCTCCCCCTCTACCCACTAGGCTACCTGCCTCCCCCTCTACCCACTAGACTACCTGCCTCCCCCTCTACCCACTAGGCTACCTGCCTCCCCCTCTACCCACTAGGCTACCTGCCTCCCCCTCTACCCACTAGGCTACCTGCCTCCCCCTCTACCCACTAGGCTACCTGCCTCCCCCTCTAACCACTAGGCTACCTGCCTCCCCCTCTACCCACTAGGCTACCTGCCTCCCCCTCTAACCACTAGGCTACCTGCCTCCCCCTCTAACCACTAGGCTACCTGCCTCCCCCTCTAACCACTGGGCTACCTGCCTCTCCCCTCTAACCACTAGGCTACCTGCCTCCCCCTCTACCCACTAGGCTACCTGCCTCCCCCTCTAACCACTGGGCTACCTGCCTCTCCCCTCTAACCACTAGGCTACCTGCCTCCCCCCTCTAACCACTAGGCTACCTGCCTCCCCCCTCTAACCACTAGGCTACCTGCCTCTCCCCTCTAACCACTAGGCTACCTGCCTCCCCCTCTAACCACTAGGCTACCTGCCTCCCCCTCTAACCACTAAGCTACCTGCCTCCCCCCTCTAACCACTAGGCTACCTGCCTCCCCCCTCTAACCACTAGGCTACCTGCCTCCCCCTCTAACCACTGGGCTACCTGCCTCTCCCCTCTAACCACTAGGCTACCTGCCTCCCCCCTCTAACCACTAGGCTACCTGCCTCCCCCCTCTAACCACTAGGCTACCTGCCTCTCCCCTCTAACCACTAGGCTACCTGCCTCCCCCTCTAACCACTAGGCTACCTGCCTCCCCCTCTAACCACTAAGCTACCTGCCTCCCCCCTCTAACCACTAGGCTACCTGCCTCCCCCTCTAACCACTAGGCTACCTGCCTCCCCCCTCTAACCACTAGGCTACCTGCCTCCCCCCTCTAACCACTAGGCTACCTGCCTCCCCCTCTAACCACTAGGCTACCTGCCTCCCCCTCTAACCACTAGGCTACCTGCCTCCCCCTCTAACCACTAGGCTACCTGCCTCCCCCCCTCTAACCACTAGGCTACCTGCCTCCCCCCTCTAACCACTAGGCTACCTGCCTCCCCCCTCTAACCACTAGGCTACCTGCCTCCCCCCCTCTAACCACTAGGCTACCTGCCGCCCCCCTCTAACCACTAGGCTACCTGCCTCCCCCCTCTAACCACTAGGCTACCTGCCTCCCCCCTCTAACCACTAGGCTACCTGCCTCCCCCCCTCTAACCACTAGGCTACCTGCCTCCCCCCTCTAACCACTAGGCTACCTGCCTCCCCCCTCTAACCACTAGGCTACCTGCCTCCCCCCTCTAACCACTAAGCTACCTGCCTCCCCCCTCTAACCACTAGACTACCTGCCTCCCCCCTCTAACCACTAGGCTACCTGCCGCCCCCCTCTAACCACTAGGCTACCTGCCTCCCCCCTCTAACCACTAGGCTACCTGCCTCCCCCCTCTAACCACTAGGCTACCTGCCTCCCCCCTCTAACCACTAGGCTACCTGCCGCCCCCCTCTAACCACTAGGCTACCTGCCTCCCCCCTCTAACCACTAGGCTACCTGCC
>NC_092095.1:76007415-76034915 GCF_045679555.1 Salvelinus alpinus
TATCTGTGTCTCTACACCAGTCTGTACACCATGGGTCTGTACCCTGATTGAATATCCCTGTGTTTTCCTGTGACCTGCTGGTGTCGAAACGATTTCCTCCACAGAGCACGTTCTACCTCTCAGCAGGCAGGGGGGGGGGGCACATTGGCCGCGTCTCACTCTGAAATTAAAGAGAAATACATCCCGAATGGCATCCTATTCCCTAAGGAGTCAGGAAGAGCCCAATGGACCCCTGGTCTAAAGTAGTGCACTATATACGGAATAGGGTTCTATAGGGCTCTGGTCTAAAGTAGTGCACTATATATAGGGAATAGGGTTCTATAGGGCTCTGGTCTAAAGTAGTGCACTATATATAGGGAATAGGGTTCTATAGGGCTCTGGTCTAAAGTAGTGCACTATATAGGGAATAGGGTTCCATAGGGCTCTGGTCTAAAGTAGTGCACTATATAGGGAATAGGGTTCTATAGGGCTCTGGTCTAAAGTAGTGCACTATATAGGGAATAGAGTTCTATAGGGCCCTGGTCTAAAGTAGTGCACTATATAGGGAATAGGGTTCTATAGGGCTCTGGTCTAAAGTAGTGCACTATATAGGGAATAGGGTTCTATAGGGCTCTGGTCTAAAGTAGTGCACTATATAGGGAATAGGGTGCTGTTTGTTTGATGGGCAACGACAAGCGACTGGGGAGGGATCAGATATTACAGGGAAATGAAACCATATTAATGAAACCTCATGCTTCCTGTTATTCCATCTCCATCCGTTTATTTTAAAAGCAGGACAGGATATGACTGTGAAGGAACGTTGTGAGAGTCTTGATTGGTGCATTTTTTAATTCTAACTCCTTTTTTTCTCGTTCTTTCTGCTCTCTACCAGTCGTACTCAGTCAACGACAGGAAGTCATCCAGCTATACAGTGGAATTATTATGACCAGTAGTGAATTCCCCACCCTAAAGGTCATGTCCTCTTCCTGAACCCACCTCAGACCATTATAACAGTAGTAAAGGACTGGACCCACCTCAGACCATTATAACAGTAGTAAAGGACTGGACCCACCTCAGACCATTATAACAGTAGTAAAGGACTGGACCCACCTCAGACCATTATAACAGTAGTAAAGGACTGGACCCACCTCAGACCATTATAACAGTAGTAAAGGACTGGACCCACCTCAGACCATTATAACAGTAGTAAAGGACTGGACCCACCTCAGACCAGTATAACAGTAGTAAAGGACTGGACCCACCTCAGACCATTATAACAGTAGTAAAGGACTGGACCCACCTCAGACCATTATAACAGTAGTAAAGGACTGGACCCACCTCAGACCATTATAACAGTAGTAAAGGACTGGACCCACCTCAGACCATTATAACAGTAGTAAAGGACTGGACCCACCTCAGACCATTATAACAGTAGTAAAGGACTGGACCCACCTCAGACCATTATAACAGTAGTAAAGGACTGGACCCACCTCAGACCATTATAACAGTAGTAAAGGACTGGACCCACCTCAGACCATTATAACAGTAGTAAAGGACTGGACCCACCATCAGACCATTATAACAGTAGTAAAGGACTGGACCCACCTCAGACCATTATAACAGTAGTAAAGGACTGGACCCACCTCAGACCATTATAACAGTAGTAAAGGACTGGACCCACCTCAGACCATTATAACAGTAGTAAAGGACTGGACCCACCTCAGACCATTATAACAGTAGTAAAGGACTGAACCCACCTCAGACCATTATAACAGTAGTAAAGGACTGGACCCACCTCAGACCATTATAACAGTAGTAAAGGACTGGACCCACCTCAGACCATTATAACAGTAGTAAAGGACTGGACCCACCTCAGACCATTATAACAGTAGTAAAGGACTGGACCCACCTCAGACCATTATAACAGTAGTAAAGGACTGGACCCACCTCAGACCATTATAACAGTAGTAAAGGACTGGACCCACCTCAGACCATTATAACAGTAGTAAAGGACTGGACCCACCTCAGACCATTATAACAGTAGTAAAGGACTGGACCCACCTCAGACCATTATAACAGTAGTAAAGGACTGGACCCACCTCAGACCATTATAACAGTAGTAAAGGACTGGACCCACCTCAGACCATTATAACAGTAGTAAAGGACTAGACCCACCTCAGACCATTATAACAGTAGTAAAGGACTGGACCCACCTCAGACCATTATAACAGTAGTAAAGGACTGGACCCACCTCAGACCATTATAACAGTAGTAAAGGACAGGACCCACCTCAGACCAGTATAACAGTAGTAAAGGACTGGACCCACCTCAGACCATTATAACAGTAGTAAAGGACTGGACCCACCTCAGACCATTATAACAGTAGTAAAGGACTGGACCCACCTCAGACCATTATAACAGTAGTAAAGGACTGGACCCACCTCAGACCATTATAACAGTAGTAAAGGACTGGACCCACCTCAGACCATTATAACAGTAGTAAAGGACTGGACCCACCTCAGACCATTATAACAGTAGTAAAGGACTGGACCCACCTCAGACCATTATAACAGTAGTAAAGGACTGGACCCACCTCAGACCATTATAACAGTAGTAAAGGACTGGACCCACCTCAGACCATTATAACAGTAGTAAAGGACTGGACCCACCTCAGACCATTATAACAGTAGTAAAGGACTGGACCCACCTCAGACCATTATAACAGTAGTAAAGGACTGGACCCACCTCAGACCATTATAACAGTAGTAAAGGACTGGACCCACCTCAGACCATTATAACAGTAGTAAAGGACTGGACCCACCTCAGACCATTATAACAGTAGTAAAGGACTGGACCCACCTCAGACCATTATAACAGTAGTAAAGGACTAGACCCACCTCAGACCATTATAACAGTAGTAAAGGACTGGACCCACCTCAGACCATTATAACAGTAGTAAAGGACTGGACCCACCTCAGACCAGTATAACAGTAGTAAAGGACTGGACCCACCTCAGACCATTATAACAGTAGTAAAGGACTGAACCCACCTCAGACCATTATAACAGTAGTAAAGGACTGGACCCACCTCAGACCATTATAACAGTAGTAAAGGACTGGACCCACCTCAGACCATTATAACAGTAGTAAAGGACTGGACCCACCTCAGACCATTATAACAGTAGTAAAGGACTGGACCCACCTCAGACCATTATAACAGTAGTAAAGGACTGGACCCACCTCAGACCATTATAACAGTAGTAAAGGACTGGACCCACCTCAGACCATTATAACAGTAGTAAAGGACTGAACCCACCTCAGACCATTATAACAGTAGTAAAGGACTGGACCCACCTCAGACCATTATAACAGTAGTAAAGGACTGGACCCACCTCAGACCATTATAACAGTAGTAAAGGACTGGACCCACCTCAGACCATTATAACAGTAGTAAAGGACTGGACCCACCTCAGACCATTATAACAGTAGTAAAGGACTGGACCCACCTCAGACCATTATAACAGTAGTAAAGGACTGGACCCACCTCAGACCATTATAACAGTAGTAAAGGGCTGGACCCACCTCAGACCATTATAACAGTAGTAAAGGACTGAACCCACCTCAGACCATTATAACAGTAGTAAAGGACTGGACCCACCTCAGACCATTATAACAGTAGTAAAGGACTGGACCCACCTCAGACCATTATAACAGTAGTAAAGGACTGGACCCACCTCAGACCATTATAACAGTAGTAAAGGACTGGACCCACCTCAGACCATTATAACAGTAGTAAAGGACTGGACCCACCTCAGACCATTATAACAGTAGTAAAGGACTGGACCCACCTCAGACCATTATAACAGTAGTAAAGGACTGGACCCACCTCAGACCATTATAACAGTAGTAAAGGACTGGACCCACCTCAGACCATTATAACAGTAGTAAAGGACTGGACCCACCTCAGACCATTATAACAGTAGTAAAGGACTGGACCCACCTCAGACCATTATAACAGTAGTAAAGGACTGGACCCACCTCAGACCATTATAACAGTAGTAAAGGACTGGACCCACCTCAGACCATTATAACAGTAGTAAAGGACTGGACCCACCTCAGACCATTATAACAGTAGTAAAGGACTGGACCCACCTCAGACCATTATAACAGTAGTAAAGGACAGGACCCACCTCAGACCAGTATAACAGTAGTAAAGGACTGGACCCACCTCAGACCATTATAACAGTAGTAAAGGACTGGACCCACCTCAGACCATTATAACAGTAGTAAAGGACTGGACCCACCTCAGACCATTATAACAGTAGTAAAGGACTGGACCCACCTCAGACCATTATAACAGTAGTAAAGGGCTGGACCCACCTCAGACCATTATAACAGTAGTAAAGGACTGGACCCACCTCAGACCATTATAACAGTAGTAAAGGACTGAACAGTATCTATTAATTCTATTCCTCTGCTTCAGGCCCTGTAAAATGACGGACCAATAGGAATCTCTCCAGGCGATGAGTCAGCGATGACGAAGCGGTAGTTAATAGAGACAGATTCCAACGGGTCACTAGAGCCTTAACATAACCTTAGGGCCATGGTGAAAAAACACCCCATTAATCTGACAGAGAGAGAGAGAGAGAGAGAGAGAGAGAGAGAGAGGGAGAGAGAGAGAGAGAGAGAGAGAGAGAGAGAGAGAGAGAGAGAGAGAGAGAGAGAGAGAGAGAGAGAGAGAGAGAGAGAGGGAGAGAGAGAGAGAGAGAGAGAGAGAGAGAGAGAGAGAGAGAGAGAGAGAGAGAGAGAGAGAGAGAGGAGAGAGGGGGAGAGAGAGAGAGAGAGAGAGAGAGAGAGAGAGAGAGAGAGAGAGAGAGAGAGAGAGAGGAGAGAGGGGGGGAGAGAGAGAGAGAGAGAGAGAGAGAGAGAGAGAGAGAGAGAGAGAGAGAGAGAGAGAGAGAGAGAGAGAGAGAGAGAGAGAGAGAGAGAGAGAGAGAGAGAGAGAGAGAGAGAGAGAGAGAGAGAGAGAGAGAGAGAGAGAGATAAAATGGGGAGATAGAGATGGACACAGGAAGTGGCAAGAGAGAAACAGTGACAGTGAAATTGAGCTTAACGCAGTCTTTTGATATTTTGACCCCAATCAGTCACAATTCATTCTGTTGAAATCCATTTTAAAGATAGCATCCCATTCTCCCAATGCTTCTCTCTTTCTCTCTCTCTCTCTCTCTCTCTCTCTCTCTCTCTCTCCCACACTCACTCACTCTCTCTCTCTCTCTCTCTCTCTCTCTCTCTCACACTCACTCACTCTCTCTCTCTCTCTCAAATTCAAATTCAAATTCAAATTCAAGCTGCTTTATTGGCATGAAAAACATTGTGTCAATATTGCCAAAGCAACAATGTATACAATATACATTGTAATACAATTAAAACAATGACAAATAATAATATAGAATGGCAGTAAATAATAATACAAAATTAAATATAAAAAATAGTAACAATAAAATGGTAACAGTCAATAGTCGAATGTAATGTATGGTGTAATGCACCACTACCACCACCACTATCATTAAACTGCTATCATTACCATTACCACCCATACCATTACTATTTGGAATGATAAACAACAATAATAATACTAATAACAATAACAGTAATAACAATAACAGTCATAATAAGTAAGTTACTGCTTACTATGCAGATGTTATTATTCAGTGTCCCTCAGGCTATGGCAGGCAAATACATATTTGGCTGCAAGAGGAGCCATTGCTCCTTCGCCCATGAGTATTTTTAGTTTTTCCTCTGAGTTTAATAAGTTAAAATTTGGAATAAATGTAGTCATTTCTGTGAATAATGAATCTCTTGGTGAGGAATATTTATCACAGTAAAGGAGAAAGTGCATCTCTGTTTCTACCTCCCCTGTGGTGCAGTGACCACATACACGCTCCTCTTTGGGTAGCCATGTCTTTTTATGTCTGCCGGTTTCTATTGCCAATCGGTGGTCACTCAGCCTGTACTTGGTAAGGATCTGTCTCTGCTTCGAATCTCTGACAGAGTAGAGATATTCAGCCAATTCATATTCTCTGTTTAGGTTTTCTCTCTCAATTCAATTCAATTCAATTCAAGGGGCTTTATTGGCATGGGAAACATGTGTTAACATTGCCAAAGCAAGTGAGGTAGGTAATATACAAAAGTCAAATAAACAATAAAAATGAACAGTAAACATTACACATACAGAAGTTTCAAAACAATAAAGACATTACAAATGTCATATTATATATATGCAGTGTTGTAACAATGTACAAATGGTTAAAGCACACAAGTTAAAATAAATAAACATAAATATGGGTTGTATTTACAGTGGTGTTTGTTCTTCACTGGTTGCCCTTTTCTTGTGGCAACAGGTCACAAATCTTGCTGCTGTGATGGCACACTGTGGAATTTCACCCAGTAGATATGGGAGTTTATCAAAATTGGATTTGTTTTCGAATTCTTTGTGGATCTGTGTAATCTGAGGGAAATATGTCTCTCTAATATGGTCATACATTGGGCAGGAGGTTAGGAAGTGCAGCTCAGTTTCCACCTCATTTTGTGGGCAGTGTGCACATAGCCTGTCTTCTCTTGAGAGCCATGTCTGCCTACGGCGGCCTTTCTCAATAGCAAGGCTATGCTCACTGAGTCTGTACATAGTCAAAGCTTTCCTTAAGTTTGGGTCAGTCACAGTGGTCAGGTATTCTGCCACTGTGTACTCTCTGTTTAGGGCCAAATAGCATTCTAGTTTGCTCTGTTTTTTTGTTAATTCTTTCCAATGTGTCAAGTAATTATCTTTTTGTTTTCTCATGATTTGGTTGGGTCTAATTGTGCTGTTGTCCTGGGGCTCTGTGGGGTGTGTTTGTGTTTGTGAACAGAGCCCTAGGACCAGCTTGCTTAGGGGACTCTTCTCCAGGTTCATCTCTCTGTAGGTGATGGCTTTGTTATGGAAGGTTTGGGAATCGCTTCCTTTTAGGTGGTTGTAGAATTTAACGGCTCTTTTCTGGATTTTGATAATTAGTGGGTATCGGCCTAATTCTGCTCTGCATGCATTATTTGGTGTTCTACGTTGTACACGGAGGATATTTTTGCAGAATTCTGCATGCAGAGTCTCAATTTGGTGTTTGTCCCATTTTGTGAAATCTTGGTTGGTGAGCGGACCCCAGACCTCACAACCATAAAGGGCAATGGGCTCTATGACTGATTCAAGTATTTTTAGCCAGATCCTAATTGGTATGTTGAAATTTATGTTCCTTTTGATGGCATAGAAGGCCCTTCTTGCCTTGTCTCTCAGATCGTTCACAGCTTTGTGGAAGTTACCTGTGGTGCTGATGTTTAGGCCGAGGTATGTATAGTTTTTTGTGTGCTCTAGGGCAACGGTGTCTAGATGGAATTTGTGGTCCTGGTGACTGGACCTTTTTTGGAACACCATTATTTTGGTCTTACTGAGATTTACTGTCAGGGCCCAGGTCTGACAGAATCTGTGCAGAAGATCTAGGTGCTGCTGTAGGCCCTCCTTGGTTGGTGACAGAAGCACCAGATCATCAGCAAACAGTAGACATTTGACTTCGGATTCTAGTAGGGTGAGACCGGGTGCTGCAGACTGTTCTAGTGCCCGCGCCAATTCGTTGATATATACAGTGGGGAGAACAAGTATTTGATACACTGCCGATTTTGCAGGTTTTCCTACTTACAAAGCATGTAGAGGTCTGTAATTTTTATCATAGGTACACTTCAACTATGAGAGACGGAATCTAAAACAAAAATCCAGAAAATCACATTGTATGATTTTTAAATAATTAATTTGCATTTTATTGCATGAAATAAGTATTTGATACATCAGAAAAGCAGAACTTAATATTTGGTACAGAAACCTTTGTTTGCAATTACAGAGATCATACGTTTCCTGTAGTTCTTGACTAGGTTTGCACACACTGCAGCAGGGATTTTGGCCCACTCCTCCCTACAGATCTTCTCCAGATCCTTCAGGTTTCGGGGCTGTCGCTGGGCAATACGGACTTTCAGCTCCCTCCAAAGATTTTCTATTGGGTTCAGGTCTGGAGACTGGCTAGGCCACTCCAGGACCTTGAGATGCTTCTTACGGAGCCACTCCTTAGTTGCCATGGCTGTGTGCTTCGTGTCGTTGTCATGCTGGAAGACCCAGCCACGACCCATCTTCAATGCTCTTACTGAGGGAAGGAGGTTGTTGGCTAAGATCTCGCGATACATGGCCCCATCCATCCTCCCCTCAATACGGTGCAGTCGTCCTGTCCCCTTTGCAGAAAAGCATCCCCAAAGAATGATGTTTCCACCTCCATGCTTCACGGTTGGGATGGTGTTCTTGGGGTTGTACTCATCCTTCTTCTTCCTCCAAACACGGCGAGTGGAGTTTAGACCAAAAAGCTCTATTTTTGAATCATCAGACCACATGACCTTCTCTCATTCCTCCTCTGGATCATCCAGATGGTCATTGGCAAACTTCAGACGGGCCTGGACATGCGCCTGCTTGAGCAGGGGGACCTTGTGTGCGCTGCAGGATTTTAATCCATGACGGCGTAGTGTGTTACTAATGGTTTTCTTTGAGACTGTGGTCCCAGCTCTCTTCAGGTCATTGACCAGGTCCTGCCGTGTAGTTCTGGGCTGATCCCTCACCTTCCTCATGATCATTGATGCCCCACGAGGTGAGATCTTGTATGGAGCCCCAGACCGAGGGTGATTGACCATCATCTTGAACTTCTTCTATTTTCTTCTATTTTCTAATAATTGCGCCAACAGTTGTTGCCTTCTCACCAAGCTGCTTGCCTATTGTCCTGTAGCCCATCCCAGCCTTGTGCAGGTCTACAATTTTATCCCTGATGTCCTTACACAGCTCTCTGGTCTTGGCCATTGTGGAGAGGTTGGAGTCTGTTTGATTGAGTGTGTGGACAGGTGTCTTTTATACAGGTAACGAGTTCAAACAGGTGCAGTTAATACAGGTAATGAGTGGAGAACAGGAGGGCTTCTTAAAGAAAAACTAACAGGTCTGTGAGAGCCGGAATTCTTACTGGTTGGTAGGTGATCAAATACTTATGTCATGCAATAAAATGCAAATGAATTACTTAAAAATCATACAATGTGATTTTCTGGATTTTTGTTTTAGATTCCGTCTCTCACAGTTGAAGTGTACCTATGATAAAAATTACAGACCTCTACATGCTTTGTAAGTAGGAAAACCTGCAAAATCGGCAGTGTATCAAATACTTGTTCTCCCCACTGTATGTTGAAGAGGGTGGGGCTTAAGCTGCATCCCTGTCTCACCCCACGACCCTGTGTGAAGAAATGTGTGTGTTTTTTGCCAATTTTAACCGCACACTTGTTGTTTGTGTACATGGATTTTATAATGTCGTATGTTTTACCCCCAACACCACTTTCCATCAATTTGTATAGCAGACCCTCATGCCAAATTGAGTCGAAGGCTTTTTTGAAATCAACAAAGCATGAGAAGACTTTGCCTTTGTTTTGGTTTGTTTGGTTGTCAATTAGGGTGTGTAGGGTGAATACATGGTCTGTTGTACGGTAATTTGGTAAAAAGCCAATTTGACATTTGCTCAGTACATTGTTTTCATTGAGGAAATGTACGAGTCTGCTGTTAATGATAATGCAGAGTATTTTCCCAAGGTTACTGTTGACGCATATTCCACGGTAGTTATTGGGGTCAAATTTGTCTCCACTTTTGTGGATTGGGGTGATCAGTCCTTGGTTCCAAATATTGGGGAAGATGCCAGAGCTAAGGACGATGTTAAAGAGTTTTAGTATAGCCAATTGGAATTTGTTGTCTGTATATTTGATCATTTCATTAAGGATACCATCAACACCACAGGCCTTTTTGGGTTTGAGGGTTTTTATTTTGTCCTGTAACTCATTCAAGGTAATTGGAGAATCCAATGGGTTCTGGTAGTCTTTAATAGTTGATTCTAGGATTTGTATTTGATCATGTATATGTTTTTGTTCTTTATTCTTTGTTATAGAGCCAAAAAGATTGGAGAAGTGGTTTACCCATACATCTCCATTTTGGATAGATAATTCTTCGTGTTGTTGTTTGTTTAGTGTTTTCCAATTTTCCCAGAATTGGTTAGAGTCTATGGAGTCTTCAATTACATTGAGCTGATTTCTGACGTGCTGTTCCTTCTTTTTCCGTAGTGTATTTCTGTATTGTTTTAGTGATTCGCCATAGTGAAGGCGTAGACTCAGGTTTTCCGGGTCTCTATGTTTTTGGTTGGACAGGTTCCTCAATTTATTTCTTAGATTTTTGCATTCTTTATCAAACCATTTGTCATTGTTGTTCATTTTCTTCGGTTTTCTATTTGAGATTTTTAGATTTGATAGGGAAGCTGAGAGGTCAAATATACTGTTAAGATTTTCTACTGCCAAGTTTACACCTTCACTATTGCAGTGGAACATTTTACCCAGGAAGTTGTCTAAAAGGGATTGACTGTGAACGCTCTGAGAGACTCTGGGTTGAGGTCAGTGATAAAGTAGTCTACAGTGCTACTGCCAAGAGATGAGCTATAGGTGAACCTACCATAGGAGTCCCCTCGAACCCTACCATTGACTATGTACATACCCAGCGTGCGACAGAGCTGCAGGAGTTGTGACCCGTTTTTGTTGGTTATGTTGTCATAGTTGTGCCTAGGGGGGCATATGGGGGAGGGAATGCTGTCACCTGCAGGCAGGTGTTTGTCCCCCTGTGTGCTGAGGGTGTCAGGTTCTTGTCCAGTTCTGGCATTTAGGTCGCCACAGACTAATACATGTCCCTGGGCCTGGAAATGATTGATTTCCCCCTCCAGGATGGAGAAGCTGTCTTTATTAAAGTATGGGGATTCTAGTGGGGGGATATAGGTAGCACACAGGAGGACATTTTTCTCTGTTAAGATAATTTCCTTTTGAATTTCTAGCCAAATGTAAAATGTTCCTGTTTTGATTAATTTAATGGAGTGAGTTAGGTCTGCTCTATACCAAATTAGCATTCCCCCTGAGTCCCTTCCCTGTTTCACACCTGGTAGTTTGGTGGATGGGACTACCAGCTCTCTGTAACCTAGAGGGCAACCAGTGGGTCCGTCTCCGCTATACCATGTTTCTTGCAGGATGACAATGTCTGCATTACCGATTTCTTTGGTGAAGTCCGTGTTCCTGCTCTTTAGGCCAAAGGCAGATGACCTCAGGCCTTGGATATTCCAGGATGATATAGTGAAGGCTTTTTGTTCCATAAAGTGTCCAATGTTGTTGGCCGTGTGGTTTGGCCTCAGGCCAGTAAGTGTGAGCAGAGCCTGCTGAGCATCTGGTACATGCCGTTGGCTTGGGCGAGTGTAAGAGTGGGGGTTGGGCCTGTTTGCCCGCTCACTACCTGGGCGTATGTGTGACTTCCATGTTGATGCTCTCTTTGCGGGGGTGGGGTGCATGGGGTGGGCAGGAGTGGCATAGGTCTGATCTGAGGGGGCCTAAATGGGGTGTGGGCATGGTTGATGTGGGGGGGTGTTGATTGGTTGGGGTGGGGGTGTGGATGTGTCTGGGGGTGCTGTGGTCTGGATGTAAGTCCTCTTGGCGTGGGTCCTCTATGTGTAGGTCCACGGGGGGGTCCTGCAGGTCTTGGAGGGTGTCTCGCTGGTCTGGGTGGGGTGTCTATTGATCTGTTGCTCCTGTGTGAAGTGTTGGGGCTGCGTTTGAGAGCGATGTCCTTTAGAGTCCGGACAAAGGTGGGCACTGCTGCCTTATAGAGGTGGACCTGGTCATAGAGGCTGTTCAAGTCCAGGGTGGAGTGGTGGGCCAGGAAAACATTTGGTTTTGAGGCACAGTCACGGGAAATGCTTGCGTTTACCCGCTGTATTGTAGCAGGGTGGAAGTCTTTTCGTGGTAGCAGGGTGGAGATAACCACTTGTGCATTGGGGAAAGTAGAAGAAGCTTTTTCAATCACTCCCTTCAGTGCTGTGGCCACCCTTTCCTGCTTTGCTCTCAGGTCGTTTGTGCCTGTGTGTATTATTATGTGGCTAGGTGAGCCTAGTTTGTCCTCAGACAGAAGGTCTAGGGCGCGCTGGGTGTTTGGACACCAGAGTTTAGACACACTGTGTTTGGGAAAAAGTTTTTTTCTTCTATACATTTCCCATTTGAGTCCATAAGGAGAACAATCTGTGTCTTGTGTTTGTTCTCAGTGGGTGTGGGGGGGTTGTCAGGAGGGCTATCAGGGTGGCTGACAGGGGGGGTGCTCAGGGGGGGTGAGAGCTGCTGGGCTTGGGTTTTTTCTTTTGTCTGTTCTGCTGTGATGTTGACTCTATGGTCAGGGTCTGGTGTGGACTGTTCTGCTGTGGTGTCGAGACTTTTGTCCGGTGCTGAGGTGGGCTGTTCTGCTGGCGTCTCTGTGGGGATGGCCACCTCCCTAGTGGGTTGTTCTCTGTCACATGCCATCCCCCTCAACCTCTCCTCCAGCAGTCTGATCCTCTCCTCCATCCCCCTCTCCCTCTCCTCCAGCAGTCTGATCCTCTCCTCTAGTGCTTTGTTCTGCTCCTGCTTCTGCTCTTTCTCCTGTTGAAGTTGTCTCACCACTGTCCAGAGTGCAGATATGTCTCTCTCCACCTCCAGCTCTCCTGGTCTGGTTAAGGGGTTGTTGTGCTGGACTGTTGTCTGGGTCTGTGCTGACTGGAGTGTAATCACCTGCTGTTCCAGCTCCACCTGCCTTACCTCCAGCTGGGTGAATTTATCCTTCATTTCAATGAGGGAGAAGTGCTCTGTACTGGGAGGTTGACTGTCTGCTGAGGGTTGCTCGTCTGTGGGGTTATATGATGAAGAGGTCTGGTCTGACCCGCTTGGGGTGGGGGTATCTTTATCAAGGGAGAGCTTCTCCTGCTGGGCTAATTCTTTGATTAGGTGAAAGTCCAGCTGAAACTGTTTGGGGTTGCCCTGTACCAATACTGTTCCAGACTTATATAGATTTATGTTAGCTGACTCAGAGTCCTCGTTGTCAAGTATCCTGAGTTTCCACCCCTCGTTAACCCCCCCTCTCTTAACAGAGGGGTAGTGTGCTAATATAGCACTGTGCCATGCCAGGGGATGGTTTGTGTGGAAGATAAGGTTGCTGATGTTCCCATTTTTGTAATAGTCAGCAAAAAGTGTCTCTTGATTTTCCATAAGGAGCTTCATTTTGTGCTCTTTTCTTGCCTTATCATTCTTTACACTCACAGGGTACTGTATTTTAATTACCTCTGAACAGCAGGAGGGAGCTTCTAAGGCCTCTCCATTTGGTTGGGGTAGACTATTCGACTCTCCTGCCATTGTTGGGCTAATGGTCTTTGACACCTCTCACTTGACACGTCAGTGCTAGTTGAAGCTGTATCAAGTCAGTTACAGTTGAATACAGTTGAAGCTGTATCTCTCTCAGTTCCACAAAAAATCCAAGTTTAACTAACTCTAAATCTATCTTTTTTAAAGAAAATGCTGAAAAATGCAGGAGCTCATCTGATCATCTGATCATGACCTCTCTCTCTCTCTCTCTCCTTGTTAGCTAGCTAGCTTCTTTCAGGAGAGTCCCTAGCAACTGCCTAGCAACAGGTAAACAACTTAGCTAGCTAAGAAAATTGTATAATTTTACTTTTTTCGAAAGCCTTTCTTCTTTGTTTGCTGCTTGTTTGGTCTCCTAATCAGTCTTGCAGTTTTCTTTTGCTTTTTTTCGATATACTTTCCTCTAAAAACCATGTAAAATTCAATATTTTTAGGAGCTCATCTTTTCAGCTGTTGCTGCTTAATTTGGAACTCCGGAACTCTCTCTCTCTCTCTCTCTCTCTCTCTCTCTCTCTCCCTCTCTCTCTCTCTCTCTCTCTGTCTCTCTCTCTCTCTCCCTCTCTCCCTCCGTCCCTCTCTCTCTCTCTACAGGATGTTAATTCAGAGCAGTGTAACTATCTTGATGTAACAGAAAGAGGTGAAGAATAATGGCTTCAGACCATAAAAACCCAGATCAATTATAAAGATGATATTTTGCGGGTTGCAACAAACAGCGATTCATATTTTGCCAGTTCATCCTCCTCTCGTGTCCTCCCCCCCCCCCCATGGCCAGGGGTGGCAGAGAAATGCTCAGTGTGGACGTCCCTGGAAGGGTTATTTCACATGATAAATAATAGACGGTGTTTTAAAAAGGTTTCAAAAGGTTACGTTAATGACCTGCTAGTGTGTCTGTAACACCAGAGCTGTTCACACCGAGAGCTGCAGGTGCAGGCTGGGAGATGGAGGGGGACGAGGAGTAAGGGAGAGAGAGGGAGGTATTTCACTCCTCGAGTGGCTCATTTTATATCATATATATTTATATCAGTACTCAGGCGTTTTCTGGTTGTATCCGTCTGTCTGTTCTCTTTCCGAGCCTCATTAAATAAGGATTTTGTTCCTAGTCTTTTTCGTCTTGTGCGTTTTCCTGTTAAACAAGTCACAGAAAGAGACTTGCCATTCTGGTAACCTTCCATTAATTCCCGGGGGGGTTTTCCCAGAAATCCTGATTGGAAGGTTCTGGAATCAGGAGGGATTCAGCAGGACATCTGGGAAAACTTCTACCTTTCTGGAAAACCGGGGACTTTTGGGGGAAAGTTACTAAAATGTTGTAACTCTGTAACAGACAGAGAGACTGATGGATGGACGGACGGACGCCGGCAGAAAGACAAACAGGTATTTATGCCAGTTGAAATCCAATGGCTACTAATGTCATCTATTGTTTTGAGATAGATTTCCACCAGGTAGCCTGATGGTCATGTAGCCTGATGGCCATGTAGCCTGATGGTAATGTAGCCTGATGGTCATGTAGCCTGACGGTTATGTAGCCTGATGGTCATGTAACCAGACGGTCATGGTCATGCAGCCTGACGGTCATGTAGCCTGAAGGTCATGTAGTCTGACAGTCATGTAGCCTGATGGTCATGTAGCCTGATGGTCAGGTAGCCTGACGGTTATGTAGCCTGATGGTCATGTAACCAGACGGTCATGGTAATGTAGCCTGACGGTCATGTAGCCTGACGGTCATGTAGTCTGACGGTCATGTAGCCTGACGGTCATGTAGCCTAAAGGTCATGTAGCCTGATGGTCATGTAGCCTGATGGTCATAGTAATGTAGCCTGATGGTCATGTAGCCTGATGGTCATGTAGCCTGACGGTCATGTAGCCTGATGGTCATGTAGCCTGATGGTCATTGTCATGTAGCCTGATGGTCATGTAACCAGACGGTCATGGTAATGTAGCCTGACGGTCATGTAGCCTGATGGTCATGTAGCCTGACGGTCATGTAGTCTGACGGTCATGTAGCCTGACGGTCATGTAGCCTAAAGGTCATGTAGCCTGATGGTCATGTAGCCTGATGGTCATAGTCATGTAGCCTGATGGTCATGTAGCCTGATGGTCATGTAGCCTGACGGTCATTGTCATGTAGCCTGATGGTCATGTAGCCTGATGGTCATGTAGCCTGATGGTCATGGTAATGTAGCCTGATGGTCATGTAGTCTGATGGTCCTGGTCAGGTAGCCTGATGGCCATGCAGCCTGATGGTCATGTAGCCTGATGGTCATGTAGCCTGGCGGTCATGGTCATGTAGCCTGATGGTCATGTAGCCTGATGGTCATGTAGCCTGATGGTCATGTAGCCTGATGGTCATGTAGCCTGTTGGTCATGTAGCCTGATGGTCATGTAGCCTGTTGGTCATGTAGCCTGATGGTCATGGTCCTGTAGCCTGATGGTCATGTAGCCTGATGGTCATGGTCCTGTAGCCTGATGGTCATGTAGCCTGATGGTCATGTAGCCTGATGGT
This sequence comes from Salvelinus alpinus, assembly GCF_045679555.1. Classification (NCBI taxonomy): domain Eukaryota; kingdom Metazoa; phylum Chordata; class Actinopteri; order Salmoniformes; family Salmonidae; genus Salvelinus; species Salvelinus alpinus. The sequence goes on from NC_092095.1 coordinate 76,023,229, forward strand.
CATGTAGCCTGATGGTCATGTAGCCTGATGGTCATGTAGCCTGTTGGTCATGTAGCCTGATGGTCATGTAGACTGATGGTCATGTAGCCAGATGGTCATGGTCCTGTAGCCTGATGGTCATGTAGCCTGATGGTCATGTAGCCTGATGGTCATGTAGCCTGATGGTCATGTAGCCTGATGGTCATGTAGCCTGTTGGTCATGTAGCCTGATGGTCATGTAGCCTGATGGTCATGTAGCCTGATGGTCATGTAGCCTGATGGTCATGTAGCCTGTTGGTCATGTAGCCTGATGGTCATGTAGCCTGTTGGTCATGTAGCCTGTTGGTCATGTAGCCTGATGGTCACCACAGCGGTTAAGGTCCCATGTCACGTCCTCGGTTTCATTACCAACTAATCCTCTGTCCTCTGGTTCTGGACGGACCTCGGTTTCATTACCAACTAATCCTCTGTCCTCTGGTTCTGGACTGACCTCGGTTTCATTACCAACTAATCCTCTGTCCTCTGGTTCTGGACTGACCTCGGTTTCATTACCAACTAATCCTCTGTCCTCTGGTTCTGGACTGACCTCGGTTTCATTACCAACTAATCCTCTGTCACGTCCTCTGGTTCTGGACGGACCTCGGTTTCATGACCAACTAATCCTCTGTCCTCTGGTTCTGGACTGACCTCGGTTTCATTACCAACTAATCCTCTGTCACGTCCTCTGGTTCTGGACTGACCTCGGTTTCATTCCCAACTAATCCTCTGTCCTCTGGTTCTGGACTGACCTCGGTTTCAGTACCAACTAATCCTCTGTCCTCTGGTTCTGGACTGACCTCGGTTTCATTACCAACTAATCCTCTGTCCTCTGGTTCTGGACTGACCTCAGTTTCATTACCAACTAATCCTCTGTCCTCTGGTTCTGGACTGACCTCGGTTTCATTACCAACTAATCCTCTGTCCTCTGGTTCTGGACTGACCTCGGTTTCATTACCAACTAATCCTCTGTCCTCTGGTTCTGGACTGACCTCAGTTTCATTACCAACTAATCCTCTGTCACGTCCTCTGGTTCTGGACTGACCTCGGTTTCATTACCAACTAATCCTCTGTCACGTCCTCTGGTTCTGGTCCGACCTCGGTTTCATTACCAACTAAACCTCTGTCCTCTGGTTCTGGACTGACCTCGGTTTCATTACCAACTAATCCTCTGTCCTCTGGTTCTGGACTGACCTCAGTTTCATTACCAACTAATCCTCTGTCCTCTGGTTCTGGACTGACCTCGGTTTCATTACCAACTAATCCTCTGTCCTCTGGTTCTGGACTGACCTCGGTTTCATTACCAACTAATCCTCTGTCCTCTGGTTCTGGACTGACCTCGGTTTCATTACCAACTAATCCTCTGTCCTCTGGTTCTGGACTGACCTCGGTTTCATTACCAACTAATCCTCTGTCCTCTGGTTCTGGACTGACCTCGGTTTCATTACCAACTAATCCTCTGTCCTCTGGTTCTGGACTGACCTCGGTTTCATTACCAACTAATCCTCTGTCCTCTGGTTCTGGACCCGACCTCGGTTTCATTACCAACTAATCCTCTGTCCTCTGGTTCTGGACTGACCTCGGTTTCATTACCAACTAATCCTCTGTCACGTCCTCTGGTTCTGGACTGACCTCGGTTTCATTACCAACTAATCCTCTGTCACGTCCTCTTGGTCTCAAAAGGAGATTAAGTGGCTTAAAAAGAAGATTTAAAAAAACGCTGTACCTCTAAACAGCCAGGATCTCTCTCTCTCTTTCTCCCTAAACAGGCAGGATCTCTCTCTCTCTCTCCCTAAACAGGCAGGATCTCTCTCTCTCTTTCTCCCTAAACAGGCAGGATATCTCTCTCTCTTTCTCCCTAAACAGGCAGGATCTCTCTCTCTCTTTCTCCCTAAACAGGCAGGATATCTCTCTCTCTCTTTCTCCCTAAACAGGCAGGATCTCTCTCTGTATTTCTCCCTAAACAGGCAGGATCTCTCTCTCTCCCTTTCTCCCTAAACAGGCAGGATCTCTCTCTGTATTTCTCCCTAAACAGGCAGGATCTCTCTCTCTCCGTTTCTCCCTAAACAGGCAGGATCTCTCTCTCTCTCTTTCTCCCTAAACAGGCAGGATCTCTCTCTGTATTTCTCCCTAAACAGGCAGGATCTCTCTCTCTCCGTTTCTCCCTAAACAGGCAGGATCTCTCTCTCTCTTTCTCCCTAAACAGGCAGGATCTCTCTCTCTCTCTTTCTCCCTAAACAGGCAGGATCTCTCTTTCTCCCTAAACAGGCAGGATCTCTCTCTCTCTTTCTCCCTAAACAGGCAGGATCTCTCTTTCTCCCTAAACAGGCAGGATCTCTCTCTCTCTCTTTCTCCCTAAACAGGCAGGATCTCTCTCTCTCCCTAAACAGGCAGGATCTCTCTTTCTCCCTAAACAGGCAGGATCTCTCTCTCTTTCTCCCTAAACAGGCAGGATCTCTCTCTCTCTCTTTCTCCCTAAACAGGCAGGATCTCTCTCTCTCCCTAAACAGGCAGGATCTCTCTTTCTCCCTAAACAGGCAAGATCTCTCTCTCTCCCTAAACAGGCAGGATCTCTCTTTCTCCCTAAACAGGCAGGATCTCTCTCTCTCTCTCTTTCTCCCTAAACAGGCAGGATCTCTCTCTCTCTCTCCCTAAACAGGCAGGATCTCTCTTTCTCCCTAAACAGGCAGGATCTCTCTTTCTCCCTAAACAGACAGGATCTCTCTTTCTCCCTAAACAGACAGGATCTCTCTTTCTCCCTAAACAGGCAGGATTTACACCCGTCTGGTTCTCCTGTTCTTGGAAGCTCCAGTTTAGTTGTTGGCCACCAGTCAAAGATAACAGCTGTACACTTTGTAGGTTCAGTGATCTCTAGTCCCTGGCAGCAGCCCGCTATCACTACCCACGGGACACAGCCATAATTAAACAACGCTTTGGGTCATCTTGAGGAGACAGGGAGGGAGGGAGGGAGGGAGGGAGGGAGGGAAGGAAGGAAGGGAGGGAGGGAGGGAGGGAGGGAGGGAGGGAGGGAGGGAGGGAGGGAGGGAGGGAGGGAGGGAGGTGGAAGTAGCAATATAGATCAAGATAGATAGAGAGAGATGGAGGGGTTTGAGAATGTGTGGCGAACGTGTGGAGAATGTGTAACAGAGTGTTGTGAGTGAGAATCAAAATGGCCTCTCTGAAGATAGTGTCCAAGGCCTCTGGTAATTCAACAGAACATCTCCGCTCTGTGTCGCTGTCTCTGTCTCTCTGTCTGTGTCTGTGTCTCTGTCTGTGTCTCTGTCTGTGTCTCTGTCTGTGTCTCTGTGTCTCTGTCTGTGTCTCTGTGTGTCTGTCTGTGTCTCTGTCTGTGTCTCTGTCTGTGTCTCTGTGTCTCTGTCTGTGTCTCTGTGTGTCTGTCTGTGTCTCTGTGTGTCTGTCTGTGTCTGTGTGTCTGTCTGTGTCTCTGTGTCTGTGTCTCTGTGTCTCTGTGTCTCTGTGTCTCTGTCTGTGTCTCTGTCTGTCTGTGTCTCTGTGTCTCTGTCTGTGTCTCTGTCTGTGTCTCTGTCTGTGTCTCTGTGTCTCTGTGTCTCTGTCTGTGTCTCTGTGTCTCTGTCTGTGTCTCTGAGTCTCTGTCTCTGTCTCTGTGTCTCTGTGTCTCTGTGTCTCTGTGTCTCTGTGTCTCTGTGTCTCTGTCTCTCTGTGTCTCTGTGTCTCTGTCTGTGTCTCTGTCTGTGTCTCTGTCTCTGTGTCTCTGTCTGTGTCTCTGTCTGTGTCTCTGTCTCTGTGTCTCTGTGTCTCTGTGTCTCTGTGTCTCTGTCTGTGTCTCTGTGTCTCTGTCTGTGTCTCTGTCTCTGTGTCTCTGTCTGTGTCTCTGTGTCTCTGTCTGTGTCTCTGTCTGTGTCTCTGTCTCTGTGTCTCTGTGTCTCTGTGTCTCTGTCTGTGTCTCTGTGTCTCTGTCTGTGTCTCTGTCTGTCTGTGTCTCTGTGTCTCTGTCTGTGTCTCTGTGTCTCTGTCTGTGACTCTGTCTGTGTCTCTGTGTCTCTGTGTCTCTGTGTCTCTGTCTGTGTCTCTGTGTCTCTGTCTGTGTCTCTGTGTCTCTGTCTCTGTGTCTCTGTGTCTCTGTGTCTCTGTGTCTCTGTGTCTCTGTGTCTCTGTCTCTCTGTGTCTCTGTGTCTCTGTCTGTGTCTCTGTCTGTGTCTCTGTCTCTGTGTCTCTGTCTCTGTCTGTGTCTCTGTCTGTGTCTCTGTCTCTGTGTCTCTGTGTCTCTGTGTCTCTGTCTGTGTATCTGTGTCTCTGTCTGTGTCTCTGTCTCTGTGTCTCTGTCTGTGTCTCTGTGTCTCTGTCTGTGTCTCTGTCTGTGTCTCTGTCTCTGTGTCTCTGTGTCTCTGTGTCTCTGTCTGTGTCTAGGGACAGTTTGAAGGGCTCTGGTCCAAAGTGGTGTAGTACACTATAAAGGGAATAGGGAGTAATTTGAGACACATCTGTTGGCCTAAACAGTCTGCCTTCTGGTGATTCAATTAGAAATGTGAATATTTCTCTTGAGTGTGTTTTTTTGTGGTAATCTTGTATATTTGTAATATGTGGTATTTGTGAAGTACAGTTGAAGTCGGAAGTTTACATCCACCTTGGCCAAATCCGTTTTTCACAATTCCTGACATTTAATCCGAGTAAAAATGCCCTGTCTTTGGTCAGTTAGGATCACCACTTTATTTTAAGAATGTGAAATGTCAGAATAATAGTAAAGGGATTTATTTCAGATTTTGTTTCTTTCATCACATTCCCAGTGGGTCAGAAGTTTACATACACTCAATTATTATTTGGTAGCATTGCCTTTAAAATGTTTAACTTGGGTCAAACGTTTCGGGTAGCCTTCCACAAGCTTCCCACAATAAGTTGGGTGAATTTTGGCCCATTCCTCCTGACAGAGCTGGTGTAACTGAGTCAGGTTTGTAGGCCTCCTTTCTCCCACACGCTTTTTCAGTTCTGCCCACACATTTTCTATAGGATTGAGATCAGGGCTTTGTGATGGCCACTCCAATACCTTGACTTTGTTGTCCTTAAGCCATTTTGCCACAACTTTGGAAGTATGCTTGGGGTCATTGTCCATTTGGAAGACCCATTTGCGGCCAAGCTTTAACTTCCTGACTGATGTCATGAGATGTTGCTTCAATATATCTACATAATTTTCCATCCTCATGATGCAATCTATTTTGTGAAGTGCACCAGTCCCTCCTGCAGCAAAGCACCCCCACAACATGATGCTGCCACCCCCGTGCTTCACGGTTGGGATGGTGTTCTTCGACTTGCAAGCCTCCCCCTTTTTCCTCCAAACATAACGATGGTCATTATGGCCAAACAGTTATATTTTTGTTTCATCAGACCAGAGGACATTTCTCCAAAAAGTGCGATCTTTGTCCCCATGTGCAGTTTTGGAGCAGTGGCTTCTTCCTTGTTGAGCGGCCTTTCAGATTATGTCGATATAGGATTCGTTTTACTGTGGATATAGATACTTTTGTGGAGGTTTACAATTTATTTTCTGAGGTCTTGGCTGATTTCTTTAGAATTTCCCATGATGTCAAGCAAAGAGGCACTGAGTTTAAAGGTAGGCCTTGAAATACATCCACAGGTACACCTCCAATTGACTCAAATGATGTCAATTAGCCTATCAGAAGCTTCTAAAGCCATGACGTCATTTTCTGGAATTTTCCAAGCTATTTAAAGGCACAGTCAACTTAGTGTATGTAAACTTCTGACCCACTGGAATTGTGATACAGTGAATTATAAGTTAAATAATCTGTCTGTAAACAATTTTTGGAAAAATTACTTGTGTCATGCGCAAAGTAGATGTCCTAACAGACTTGCCAAAACTATAGTTTGTTAACAAGACATGTGTCATGTACAATGGGACTCTCTGCTAAATTAAAAGGTAAAAAAAAGAGAAGCCCCCTCTCTGTGTGTCTCTGTGTGTCTCTGTGTGTCTCTGTGTGTCTCTGTGTGTCTCTGTCTGTCTCTGTGTGTCTCTGTCTCTGTGTGTCTCTGTGTCTCTGTGTGTCTCTGTGTGTCTCTGTGTGTCTCTTTGTGTCTCTGTGTGTCTCTGTGTGTCTCTGTGTGTCTCTGTCTCTGTGTGTCTCTGTGTCTCTGTGTGTCTCTGTGTGTCTATGTCTGTCTCTGTCTGTCTCTGTCTGTCTCTGAGTGTCTCTGTGTGTCTCTGTCTCTGTGTGTGTCTCTGTCTCTGTGTCTCTGTCTCTGTGTCTCTGTCTCTGTGTGTCTCTATGTGTATCTGTATCTCTGGCTGTGTTTGTCTCTGTGTCTTTGTGTGTGTCTCTCTCTCTCTCTCTCTCCTCCCCATTATCTATATTAATAGAGTGTAGAAGGTAATAGTCCCTATCGCCCGTTGAACTGGTAATGCTCTACGTAATTGAATTGATCATTAACATGCGCCTGGTTTGTGTTCTTATCGTCTGTGCTGATGACATTGTTCTAATGTGTTTTATGTTCTGGAAGGTCAAAACATTAACTCATTCAAGGATTCATTTTCACCCACTGAACACGTCTGCTAATAACCACATGAAAACACGAGGCTGTCTGTGAGAGCATGCATCCAGGGAGAACATTTTACATGTGATTTATAGTGTAATAAATTCATCACATTTTCCATTGTGAGCGCACCTATTCTTATTACAAGTGTCCTATTGGCCAGTTTGTGTTGTGGGAGGTTAGGGACCTCCTGACGGGAGTGGAAGAACCCTGGAACCAGCCACTCAGGTTGTCATGGCAGTGAGAGTAACATGTTGTCATGGCAGTGAGAGTAACATGTTGCCATAGCAGTGAGAGTAACATGTTGTCATAGCAGTGAGAGCAACATGTTGTCATAGCAGTGAGAGCAACATGTTGCCATAGCAGTGAGAGTAACATGTTGTCATGGCAGTGAGAGCAACATGTTGTCATAGCAGTGAGAGCAACATGTTGTCATAGCAGTGAGAGCAACATGTTGTCATGGCAGTGAGAGTAACATGTTGTCATAGCAGTGAGAGCAACATGTTGTCATGGCAGTGAGAGCAACATGTTGTCATAGCAGTGAGAGCAACATGTTGTCATGGCAGTGAGAGCAACATGTTGTCATAGCAGTGAGATTTAAATGTTGTCATAGCAGTGAGATTGACATGTTGTCATGGCAGTGAGAGCAACATGTTGTCATGGCAGTGAGAGCAACATGTTGTCATAGCAGTGAGAGCAACATGTTGTCATGGCAGTGAGAGCAACATGTTGTCATGGCAGTGAGAGCAACATGTTGTCATAGCAGTGAGATTGAAATGTTGTCATAGCAGTGAGAGCAACATGTTGTCATAGCAGTGAGATCGACATGTTGTCATAGCAGTAAGAGCAACATGTTGTCATAGCAGTGAGAGCAACATGGTGTCATAGCAGTGAGAGCAACATGTTGTCATAGCAGTGAGAGCAACATGTTGTCATAGCAGTGAGAGCTGAGAGCAACGTGTTGTCATGGCAGTGAGAGCTGAGAGCAAAATGTTGTCATGGCAGTGAGAGCTGAGAGCAACATGTTGTCATAGCAGTGAGAGCAACATGTTGTCATAGCAGTGAGAGCAACATGTTGTCATAGCAGTGAGAGCTGAGAGCAACATGTTGTCATGGCAGTGAGAGCTGAGAGCAACATGTTGTCATGGCAGTGAGAGCTGAGAGCAACATGTTGTCATAGCAGTGAGAGCAACATGTTGTCATGGCAGTGAGAGCAACATGTTGTCATGGCAGTGAGAGCAACATGTTGTCATAGCAGTGAGAACAACATGTTGTCATAGCAGTGAGAGCAACATGTTGTCATAGCAGCGAGAGCAACATGTTGTCATAGCAGTGAGAGCAACATGTTGTCATAGCAGTGAGAGCAACATGTTGTCATAGCAGTGAGATTGACATGTTGTCATGGCAGTGAGAGCAACATGTTGTCATGGCAGTGAGAGCAACATGTTGTCATAGCAGTGAGAGCAACATGTTGTCATAGCAGTGAGAGCAACATGTTGTCATTGCAGTGAGAGCAACATGTTGTCATAGCAGTGAGAGCAACATGTTGTCATAGCAGCGAGAGCAACATGTTGTCATAGCAGCGAGAGCAACATGTTGTCATGGCAGTGAGAGCTGAGAGCAACATGTTGTCATAGCAGTGAGAGCAACATGTTGTCATAGCAGTGAGAGCAACATGTTGCCATAGCAGTGAGAGCAACATGTTGCCATAGCAGTGAGAGCAACATGTTGTCATGGCAGTGAGAGCAACATGTTGTCATGGCAGTGAGAGCAACATGTTGTCATAGCAGTGAGAGCAACATGTTGTCATGGCAGTGAGAGCAACATGTTGTCATGGCAGTGAGAGCAACATGTTGTCATAGCAGTGAGATCAACAAGTTGTCATAGCAGTGAGAGCAACATGTTGTCATAGCAGTGAGAGCATCATGTTGTCATAGCAGTGAGAGCAACATGTTGTCATGGCAGTGAGAGCATCATGTTGTCATAGCAGTGAGAGCATCATGTTGTCATAGCAGTGAGAGCATCATGTTGTCATGGCAGTGAGAGCAACATGTTGTCATAGCAGTGAGAGCAACATGTTGTCATAGCAGTGAGATCAACATGTTGTCATGGCAGTGAGATCAACATGTTGTCATGGCAGTGAGAGCATCATGTTGTCATAGCAGTGAGAGCTGAGAGCAACTTGTTGTCATGGCAGTGAGATCATCATGTTGTCATGGCAGTGAGAGCATCATGTTGTCATAGCAGTGAGAGCAACATGTTGTCATAGCAGTGAGAGCAACATGTTCACTCCATTCAACATTCTGACAATTCTAAATGTCGGGTTCCAGAATGTTCTGACAGCGTATGAAGCCCGTGTCAGTGAATGCCGGTATCGAGATCAATCCTCAGATTATGTTTTACTTCTTTGTCTCTTTAGCTGTTGTTGTTCTGTCTCAACAGCTTCACCGCAAAAATATTGATCTTACCTAGATATCTCTTAATAATGCATCGACTTGCAGTTTTACCGAGGTACATTATCTTGAGCACTGGCAGATAATATTGCACATTTTTACCTCAAAAAAAAGACTTGGTACAAGTCAGAATATCTTAAACAAGACATATTATCTTGGAGCATTTTCTGGGTGATCGAGATCAAAACAAATCATTTTACCTTTATTATCTCGATACAGTACATAACAATCTGGGTACGATCTATCTGTTATTAGTGTTGAACTTGGTGATATAATCATGTTCTGTTCCCTCTCTTCTCTCAGCCCTTCAATCCATTCTGTCCTCTATCCATCCCTCCTCCATACTGTCTCTTCTTTCAGTCCTTCAATCCTTTCTGTCCCTTATCCAGCCCTCCTCCATACTGTCTCTTCTCTCAGTCCTTCAATCCATTCTGTCCTCTATCCAGCCCTCCTCCATACTGTCTCTTCTCTCAGTCCTTCAATCCATTCTGTCCTCTATCCATCCCTCCTCCATACTCTCTTCTCTCAGTCCTTCAATCCATTCTGTCCTCTATCCAGCCCTCCTCCATACTGTCTCTTCTCTCAGTCCTTCAATCCATTCTGTCCTCTATCCAGCCCTCCTCCATACTGTCTCTTCTCTCAGTCCTTCAATCCATTCTGTCCCTTATCCATCCCTCCTCCATACTGTCTCTTCTTTCAGTCCTTCAATCCATTCTGTCCCTTATCCATCCCTCCTCCATACTGTCTCTTCTCTCAGTCCTTCAATCCATTCTGTCCCTTATCCAGCCCTCCTCCATACTGTCTCTTCTCTCTGTCCCTTATCCATCCCTCCTCCATACTGTCTCTTCTCTCAGTCCTTCAATCCATTCTGTCCCTTATCCATCCCTCCTCTGTTCCCTCCATCACCCCATTGTACCCTTTATTAAAGGTTTTTCTAGTCTGATTGAATACTGAATCACACATATTCTACATTCTGCCAGGAAAGGTCTGTGTCCCCAATGGCAGCCTAGTCCCTCTACAGTGCACTACAGAGGAGGCTGCTGAAGGGTGGACGGCTCATAATAACGGTGAGAATGGTATCAGATGTTGTTTCCTGTCGTACCCTGATCTGTTTCACCTGTCTTTGTGCTCGTCTCCACCCCTCCTTCCAGGTGACGCCCATCTTCCCTTCATTATCCCCTGGGTATTTATACCTGTGTTCTCTGGTTGTCTGTTGCCAGTTTCGTTTTGTTTCGTCAAGCCTACCAGCGTTTTTCCCCCTTTCCTCAGTCTCCACTGGGACACTGCTGTTGACCCAGAGGCTACCTCAGTCTCCACTGGGACACTGCTGTTGACCCAGAGGCTACCTCAGTCTCCACTGGGACACTGCTGTTGACCCAGAGGCTACCTCAGTCTCCACTGGGACACTGCTGTTGACCCAGAGGCTACCTCAGTCTCCACTGGGACACTGCTGTTGACCCAGAGGCTACCTCAGTCTCCACTGGGACACTGCTGTTGACCCAGAGGCTACCTCAGTCTCCACTGGGACACTGCTGTTGACCCAGAGGCTACCTCAGTCTCCACTGGGACACTGCTGTTGACCCAGAGGCTACCTCAGTCTCCACTGGGACACTGCTGTTGACCCAGAGGCTACCTCAGTCTCCACTGGGACACTGCTGTTGACCCAGAGGCTACCTCAGTCTCCACTGGGACACTGCTGTTGACTCAGAGGCTACCTCAGTCTCCACTGGGACACTGCTGTTGACCCAGAGGCTACCTCAGTCTCCACTGGGACACTGCTGTTGACCCAGAGGCTACCTCAGTCTCCACTGGGACACTGCTGTTGACTCAGAGGCTACACATGGTGCATAAACAGAGGGATCCAACAGCATTGGGACAGTGACACATTTTCTGTTGTTTTTGGCTCTGTACTCCAGCACTTTACATTTGAAATGATACAATGACTATGAGGATAAAGTGCAAACTTTAATTTCAGGATAATTTGATCCATATCGGGTGAACCGTTTAGAAATTACAACACTTTTTGTAAATAGTCCTCCCAATTTCAATTTTTTTTATTTAACCTTTATTTTTAACTAGGCAAGTCAGTTTTAAGAACAAATTCTTATTTACATGGACGGCCTGCCCCGGCCAAACCCGGACGACGCTGGGCCAATCGTGCGCCACCCTATGGGACTCCCAATCACGGCCGGTTGTGATACAGCCTGCATTCGAACCGGGGTGTCTGTAGTGGCGTCTCAACCACTGAGATGCAGTGCCTGAGACCTCTGCACCACTCGGGAGCCCAATACGTGTATTATATGTGTATTAAAGTAGTTAAACGTTTAGTATTTGGTCCCATCTTCCTATCCCACAATGATTACATCAAACTTGTAACTCGACAAACTTGTTGGATGCATTTCCTGTTTGTTTTGGTTATTTGTTTTCAGATTATTTTGTGCCAAATAAAAATTGATGGTAAATAATGTATTGTTTCATTTTAGAATAACTTTTATTCTTAATAAGAATCGAATACGTTTCCAAACACTTCTACATGATTGTGGACGCTACCGTGGTTACGGATAACCCTGGATGAATCTTAAATAATGACGAGTGAGAAAGTTACAGATACACAAATATCATACCTCCAAGACATGCTAACCTCTTACCATTAGAATAACAGGGGGAGGTTAGCATACCACCAAGACATGCTAACCTCTT
>NC_092095.1:76039915-76064915 GCF_045679555.1 Salvelinus alpinus
TCTTTGCCTCTGGTCTCCTCTCTCTGCCTCTGGTCTCCTCTCTCTGTCTCTGCCTCTGGTCCCCTCTCTCTGCCTCTGGTCCCTTCTCTCTGCCTCTGGTCCCCTCTCTCTGCCTCTGGTCTCCTCTCTCTGCCTCTGGTCCCCTCTCTCTGCCTCTGGTCTCCTCTCTTTGCCTCTGGTCCCCTCTCTTTGCCTCTGGTCCCCTCTCTCTGCCTCTGGTCTCCTCTCTCTGTCTCTGCCTCTGGTCCCCTCTCTCTGCCTCTGGTCTCCTCTCTCTGCCTCTGGTCCCCTCTCTCTGCCTCTGGTCCCCTCTCTCTGCCTCTGGTCCCCTCTCTCTACCTCTGGTCCCCTCTCTCTACCTCTGGTCTCCTCTCTCTGCCTCTGGTCCCCTCTCTCTACCTCTGGTCTCCTCTCTCTGCCTCTGGTCTCCTCTCTCTGCCTCTGGTCCCCTCTCTCTACCTCTGGTCTCCTCTCTCTGCCTCTGGTCCCCTCTCTCTACCTCTGGTCTCCTCTCTCTGCCTCTGGTCTCCTCTCTCTGCCTCTGGACTCCTCTCTCTGCCTCTGGTCTCCTCTCTCTGCTTCTCTGTGTGTTAGAAACAGAGGGAGGGGAGGGTTGTAATGTTCACCTGCAGCCTTCTGCTAACTCTACCTCCTCCACATGAATAACAGCATAATATAACACTCAACATTTAACACCGTGCCTGACTCTCAATTCTCCACCCAAATACTAACACCAATCCAATGATTTTAAGTCTGTGACGGGGAGTGTGCAAAGTGTACACTTTGGGAGAAGGGTGGAGAATTGGGCCCTTGACTACAATAAGACTACACTGTAAAGTCTTGGGTGTTAAGACGATGTGTGAGACGACAGACAGTTTGACTCCTCAGTTCATTAGTCTCTCGTCCACTGAGCTGGATCGATTTCCTGGACCACTCCATCACCGTCACCGCCGGCAACGGACACCCACCCTCCTCCGCATCACCACGGCAATCAAAGGTCACTGCGGTCAAACGGGCTCGCCGCCCGACTCCTGATATAACATTGGATCCTGAAGCACAGGGCTTGCAGTCTCTCTCTCTGTCTCTCTGTCTCTCTGTCTCTCTCTCTCTCTCTCTCTCTCTCTCTCTCTCTCTCTCTCTCTCTCTCTCTCTCTCTCTCTCTCTCTCTCTCTCTCTCTCTCTCTCTCTCTCTCTCTCTCTCTCTCTCTCTCTCTCTCTCTCTCTCTCTCTCTCTCTCTCTGTCAATTCAATTCAATTCAAGGGGCTTTATTGTCATGGGAAACATGTGTTAACATTGCCAAAGCAAGTGAGGTAGATAATATACAAAAGTGAAATAAACAATAAAAATTAACAGTAAACATTACACAACAGAAGTTTCAAAACAATAAAGACATGACAAATGTCATATTATATATATACAGTGTTGTAACAATGTACAAATGGTTAAAGCACACAAGTTAAAATAAATAAACATAAATATGGGTTGTATTTACAATGGTGTTTGTTCTTCACTGGTTGCCCTTTTCTTGTGGCAACAGGTCACAAATCTTGCTGCTGTGATGGCACACTGTGGAATTTCACCCAGTAGATATGGGAGTTTATCAAAATTGGATTTGTTTTCGAATTCTTTGTGGATCTGTGTAATCTGAGGGAAATATGTCTCTCTAATATGGTCATACATTGGGCAGGAGGTTAGGAAGTGCAGCTCAGTTTCCACCTCATTTTGTGGGCAGTGTGCACATAGCCTGTCTTCTCTTGAGAGCCATGTCTGCCTACGGCGGCCTTTCTCAATAGCAAGGCTATGCTCACTGAGTCTGTACATAGTCAAAGCTTTCCTTAAGTTTGGGTCAGTCACAGTGGTCAGGTATTCTGCCACTGTGTACTCTCTGTTTAGGGCCAAATAGCATTCTAGTTTGCTCTGTTTTTTTGTTAATTCTTTCCAATGTGTCAAGTAATTATCTTTTTGTTTTCTCATGATTTGGTTGGGTCTAATTGTGCTGTTGTCCTGGGGCTCTGTGGGGTGTGTTTGTGTTTGTGAACAGAGCCCTAGGACCAGCTTGCTTAGGGGACTCTTCTCCGGGTTCATCTCTCTGTAGGTGATGGCTTTGTTATGGAAGGTTTGGGAATCGCTTCCTTTTAGGTGGTTGTAGAATTTAACGGCTCTTTTCTGGATTTTGATAATTAGTGGGTATCGGCCTAATTCTGCTCTGCATGCATTATTTGGTGTTCTACGTTGTACACGGAGGATATTTTTGCAGAATTCTGCATGCAGAGTCTCAATTTGGTGTTTGTCCCATTTTGTGAAATCTTGGTTGGTGAGCGGACCCCAGACCTCACAACCATAAAGGGCAATGGGCTCTATGACTGATTCAAGTATTTTTAGCCAGATCCTAATTGGTATGTTGAAATTTATGTTCCTTTTGATGGCATAGAAGGCCCTTCTTGCCTTGTCTCTCAGATCGTTCACAGCTTTGTGGAAGTTACCTGTGGTGCTGATGTTTAGGCCGAGGTATGTATAGTTTTTTGTGTGCTCTAGGGCAACGGTGTCTAGATGGAATTTGTGGTCCTGGTGACTGGACCTTTTTTGGAACACCATTATCTCTCTCTCTCTCTTTTTCTCTACCACCACAATGAATAATTCAACTTTTCCGAACGGTCCCTCCCTCAGGCTCTCAGGCCAGGGCACTGTGCCTCACATCAGACCAAACGTCTGAAGGGCTGGCACCAACTAGTGCTCCCCAAGCCCCTCCTCTCCCCTCTCACATGGTGTATGTGTCCCAGATAACACCCTATTCCCTACTTAGTGCACTACTTTTGACCAGGGCCCATAGGGAATAGGGTGCACTACTTTAGACCAGGGCCCATAGGGGATAGGGTGCACTACATTAGACCAGGGCCCATAGGGAATAGGGTGCACTACTTCAGACCAGGGCCCATAGGGAATAGGGTACACTACTTTAGACCAGGGCCCATAGGGAATAGGGTACACTACTTTAGACCAGGGCCCATAGGGGATAGGGTGCACTACATTAGACCAGGGCCCATAGGGAATAGGGTGCACTACTTCAGACCAGGGCCCATAGGGAATAGGGTACACTACTTTAGACCAGGGCCCATAGGGGATAGGGTGCACTACATTAGACCAGGGCCCATAGGGAATAGGGTGCACTACTTCAGACCAGGGCCCATAGGGAATAGGGTACACTACTTTAGACAAGGGCCCATAGGGAATAGGGTACACTACTTCAGACCAGGGCCCATAGGGAATAGGGTACACTACTTTAGACCAGGGCCCATAGGGAATAGGGTACACTACTTTAGACCAGGGCCCATAGGGAATAGGGTGCACTACTTCAGACCAGGGCCCATAGGGAATAGGGTACACTACTTTAGACCAGGGCCCATAGGGAATAGGGTACACTACTTCAGACCAGGGCCCATAGGGAATAGGGTATACTACTTCAGACCAGGGCCCATAGGGAATAGGGTACACTACTTCAGACCAGGGCCCATAGGGAATAGGGTGCCATTTGGGATGTAAATCTGATTCCTATCTATTTTATAGCGTCCTTCCAAAAACAGCAGCGATTGGAGAAATGTTTCCCCTCTCCACTGGTCTCTGATAATAAAATGATTTGTAGAATACGTGATTCATGGCTGGGTTCTGGTCTACAGGTCTGCTGGTTCTATTGCAGGGCAGGTACCTGGCTGGGTTCTGGTCTACAGGTCTGCTGGTTCTATTGCAGGGCAGGTACCTGGCTGGGTTCTGGTCTACAGGTCTGCTGGTTCTGTTGCAGGGCAGGTACCTGGCTGGGTTCTGGTCTACAGGTCTGCTGGTTCTATTACAGGGCAGGTACCTGGCTGGGTTCTGGTCTACAGGTCTGCTGGTTCTATTGCAGGGCAGGTACCTGGCTGGGTTCTGGTTTACAGGTCTGCTGGTTCTATTGCAGGGCAGGTACCTGGCTGGGTTCTGGTCTACAGGTCTGCTGGTTCTATTGCAGGGCAGGTACCTGGCTGGGTTCTGGTCTACAGGTCTGCTGGTTCTATTGCAGGGCAGGTACCTGGCTGGGTTCTGGTCTACAGGTCTGC
Source organism: Salvelinus alpinus (assembly GCF_045679555.1). Lineage (NCBI taxonomy): Eukaryota > Metazoa > Chordata > Actinopteri > Salmoniformes > Salmonidae > Salvelinus > Salvelinus alpinus. The sequence continues at coordinate 76,044,005 of NC_092095.1, forward strand.
TGGTCTGCTGGTTCTATTGCAGGGCAGATACCTGGCTGGTAGTGATCGATGTTGATTGGCTCTCCTGTCCTCCCCACTACTCTCTTCCCCTGCCCTCCCATTCCCTTCCCAACTCCTCTCTTCCCCTGCCCTCCCCTCCTTTCCCCCCACTCTGCTCTCCTCTGCCACTAAAACTATAAACACTAAAACTATAAACACTAAAACTATAAACACTAAAACTATAAACCCTAAAACTATAAACCCTAAAACTATAAACACTAAAACTATAAACACTAAAACTATAAACCCTAAAACTATAAACCCTAAAACTATAAACACTAAAACTATAAACCCTAAAACTATAAACACTAAAACTACACAGTAAAACTATAAACACTAAAACTACAAACAGTAAAACTATAAACCCTAAAACTATAAACCCTAAAACTATAAACCCTAAAACTATAAACACTAAAACTATAAACCCCAAAACTACACAGTAAAACTATAAACCCTAAAACTATAAACCCTAAAACTATAAACCCTAAAACTACACAGTAAAACTATAAACACTAAAACTACACAGTAAAACTATAAACCCTAAAACTACACAGTAAAATACAGTTAATACTGTATTCTTAAAGTATGATCCATGTTAAACAGGCTAACAGGGAAAGAGGGAAGGAATTCCTCCCAAATGACAGCCTAGTCCCTATATAGTGCACTACTTTTGACCAGGGCCCATAGGGTCCTACACAGTGAATAGGGATCCATTTTGGATACAGACGGAGCTGTTTAGCCAGGTACTTATCTTGCTGTTAACCTCACTTCACATCAACACTGTTACTGTGTATTCATCTACCTGTAGAACGACTGTCTGTCAACCTGTCATTCAACACACCACGGCTCACAATGGTCCAGCCACACAATGAACGGACCACATCAGACGGCCCAAATGAAACCCTATTCCCTATGTAGTACACTACCTGCCCTGTGGATCCTGGTCAAAAGTAATCCACAATATTATGGAATAGGGTTCCATTTGGAACACAGATGGGTTCTTACCTATCTGTCTCCCTCTCTCTCTGTCTCTCTTCTCCCTCTCTTTCGCACTCTCTCTCTCTCTCTCGCTCTCTCCCCCCTCTCTCTCCGTCTCCCTTCAATCTCTCTCTCTCTGTTCACTCCCTCTCTCTGTTCTCTCACTCTGTCCCTCTCTCTGTTCTCTCTCTCTGTTCTCTCTCTCTCTCTCTGTTCTCTCTCTCTCTCTCTGTTCTCTCACTCTGTCCCTCTCTCTGTTCTCTCTCTCTGTTCTCTCTCTCTCTGTCTGTCCCTCTCTCTGTTCTCTCTCTCTGTTCTCTCTCCCTGTCGTCATTGGTATTCCCGTGCCATCGCTAGTCTCTGAAAACCAGACAAAGGCATTGGTGGCACAATGGAGGGAGGGAGTGTGTCCATGAAGTGGTTCTGGGAGGCTGGACAAACACTGATAAAGTCATCGGTGAAGCGTGTTCAAATGCCGGCCACCGTTGCTACAAAACCACAGGACAGAGACCAAAGGGATGGGTGAGGGGGTATGGGAGGAGAGCAGAGGGATGGGTGAGGGGGTATGGGAGGAGGACAGAGGGATGGGTGAGGGGGTATGGGAGGAGAGCAGAGGGATGGGTGAGGGGGTATGGGAGGAGGGCAGAGGGATGGGTGAGGGGGTATGGGAGGAAGGCAGAGGGATGGGTGAGGGGGTATGGGAGGAGGGCAGAGGGATGGGTGAGGGGGTATGGGAGGAGGGCAGAGGGATGGGTGAGGGGGTATGGGAGGAGGGCAGAGGGATGGGTGAGGGGGTATGGGAGGAGGGCAGAGGGATGGGTGAGGGGGTATGGGAGGAGGGCAGAGGGATGGGTGAGGGGGTATGGGAGGAGGGCAGAGGGATGGGTGAGGGGGTATGGGAGGAGGGCAGAGGGATGGGTGAGGGGGTATGGGAGGAGGGCAGAGGGATGGGTGAGGGGGTATGGGAGGAGGGCAGAGGGATGGGTGAGGGGGTATGGGAGGAGGGCAGAGGGATGGGTGAGGGGGTATGGGAGGAGGGCAGAGGGATGGGTGAGGGGGTATGGGAGGAGGGCAGAGGGATGGGTGAGGGGGTATGGGAGGAGGGCAGAGGGATGGGTGAGGGGGTATGGGAGGAGGGCAGAGGGATGGGTGAGGGGGTATGGGAGGAGGGCAGAGGGATGGGTGAGGGGGTATGGGAGGAGGGCAGAGGGATGGGTGAGGGGGTATGGGAGGATGGTAGAGGGATGGGTGAGGGGGTATGGGAGGAGGGCAGAGGGATGGGTGAGGGGGTATGGGAGGAGGGCAGAGGGATGGGTGAGGGGGTATGGGAGGAGGGCAGAGGGATGGGTGAGGGGGTATGGCTGGAGGGCAGAGGGATGGGTGAGGGGGTATGGGTGGAGGACAGAGGGATGGGCGAAGGGCAGAGGGATGGGTGAGGGGGTATGGGAGGAGGGCAGAGGGATGGGTGAGGGGGTATGGGTGGAGGGCAAAGGGATGGGTGAGGGGGTATGGGAGGAGGACAGAGGGATGGGTGAGGGGGTATGGGAGGAGGGCAGAGGGATGGGTGAGGGGGTATGGGAGGAGGGCAGAGGGATGGGTGAGGGGGTATGGGAGGAGGGCAGAGGGATGGGTGAGGGGGTATGGGAGGAGGGCAGAGGGATGGTGAGGGGGTATGGGAGGAGGGCAGAGGGATGGGTGAGGGGGTATGGGAGGAGGGCAGAGGGATGGGTGAGGGGGTATGGGAGGAGGGCAGAGGGATGGGTGAGGGGGTATGGGAGGAGGGCAGAGGGATGGGTGAGGGGGTATGGGAGGAGGGCAGAGGGATGGGTGAGGGGGTATGGGAGGAGGGCAGAGGGATGGGTGAGGGGGTATGGGAGGAGGGCAGAGGGATGGGTGAGGGGGTATGGGAGGAGGGCAGAGGGATGGGTGAGGGGGTATGGGAGGAGGGCAGAGGGATGGGTGAGGGGGTATGGGAGGAGAGCAGAGGGATGGGTGAGGGGGTATGGGAGGAGGGCAGAGGGATGGGTGAGGGGGTATGGGAGGAGGGCAGAGGGATGGGTGAGGGGGTATGGGAGGAGGGCAGAGGGATGGGTGAGGGGGTATGGGAGGAGGGCAGAGGGATGGGTGAGGGGGTATGGGAGGAGGGCAGAGGGATGGGTGAGGGGGTATGGGAGGAGGGCAGAGGGATGGGTGAGGGGGTATGGGAGGAGGGCAGAGGGATGGGTGAGGGGGTATGGGAGGAGGGCAGAGGGATGGGTGAGGGGGTATGGGAGGAGGGCAGAGGGATGGGTGAGGGGGTATGGGAGGAGGGCAGAGGGATGGGTGAGGGGGTATGGGAGGAGGGCAGAGGGATGGGTGAGGGGGTATGGGAGGAGGGCAGAGGGATGGGTGAGGGGGTATGGGAGGAGGGCAGAGGGATGGGTGAGGGGGTATGGGAGGAGGGCAGAGGGATGGGTGAGGGGGTATGGGAGGAGGGCAGAGGGATGGGTGAGGGGGTATGGGAGGAGCGCAGAGGGATGGGTGAGGGGGTATGGGAGGAAGGCAGAGGGATGGGTGAGGGGGTATGGGAGGATGGTAGAGGGATGGGTGAGGGGGTATGGGAGGAGGGCAGAGGGATGGGTGAGGGGGTATGGGAGGAGGGCAGAGGGATGGGTGAGGGGGTATGGGAGGAGGGCAGAGGGCAGAGGGATGGGTGAGGGGGTATGGCTGGAGGGCAGAGGGATGGGTGAGGGGGTATGGGTGGAGGACAGAGGGATGGGCGAAGGGCAGAGGGATGGGTGAGGGGGTATGGGAGGAGGGCAGAGGGATGGGTGAGGGGGTATGGGTGGAGGGCAGAGGGATGGGTGAGGGGATATGAGAGGAGGGCAGAGGGATGGGTGAGGGGGTATGGGAGGAGGGCAGAGGGATGGGTGAGGGGGTATGGGAGGAGGGCAGAGGGATGGGTGAGGGAATATGGGTGGAGGGCAGAGGGATGGGTGAGGGAGTATGGGAGGAGGGCAGAGGGATGGGTGAGGGGGTATGGGTGGAGGGCAGAGGGATGGGTGAGGGGGTATGGGAGGAGGACAGAGGGATGGGTGAGGGGGTATGGGAGGAGGGCAGAGGGATGGGTGAGGGGGTTTGGGAGGAGGGCAGAGGGATGGGTGAGGGGGTATGGGAGGAGGGCAGAGGGATGGGTGAGGGGGTATGGGAGGAGGGCAGAGGGATGGGTGAGGGGGTATGGGAGGAGGGCAGAGGGATGGGTGAGGGGGTATGGGTGGAGGGCAGAGGGATGGGTGAGGGGGTATGGGAGGAGGACAGAGGGATGGGTGAGGGGGTATGGGAGGAGGGCAGAGGGATGGGTGAGGGGGTATGGGAGGAGGGCAGAGGGATGGGTGAGGGGGTATGGGAGGAGGGCAGAGGGATGGGTGAGGGGGTATGGGAGGAGGGCAGAGGGATGGGTGAGGGGGTATGGGAGGAGGGCAGAGGGATGGGTGAGGGGGTATGGGAGGAGGGCAGAGGGATGGGTGAGGGGGTATGGGAGGAGGGCAGAGGGATGGGTGAGGGGGTATGGGAGGAGGGCAGAGGGATGGGTGAGGGGGTATGGGAGGAAGGCAGAGGGATGGGTGAGGGGGTATGGGAGGATGGTAGAGGGATGGGTGAGGGGGTATGGGAGGAGGGCAGAGGGATGGGTGAGGGGGTATGGGAGGAGGGCAGAGGGATGGGTGAGGGGGTATGGGAGGAGGGCAGAGGGATGGGTGAGGGGGTATGGGAGGAGGGCAGAGGGCAGAGGGATGGGTGAGGGGGTATGGCTGGAGGGCAGAGGGATGGGTGAGGGGGTATGGGTGGAGGACAGAGGGATGGGCGAAGGGCAGAGGGATGGGTGAGGGGGTATGGGAGGAGGGCAGAGGGATGGGTGAGGGGGTATGGGTGGAGGGCAGAGGGATGGGTGAGGGGATATGAGAGGAGGGCAGAGGGATGGGTGAGGGGGTATGGGAGGAGGGCAGAGGGATGGGTGAGGGGGTATGGGAGGAGGGCAGAGGGATGGGTGAGGGAATATGGGTGGAGGGCAGAGGGATGGGTGAGGGGGTATGGGAGGAGGGCAGAGGGATGGGTGAGGGGGTATGGGTGGAGGGCAGAGGGATGGGTGAGGGGGTATGGGAGGAGGACAGAGGGATGGGTGAGGGGGTATGGGAGGAGGGCAGAGGGATGGGTGAGGGGGTTTGGGAGGAGGGCAGAGGGATGGGTGAGGGGGTATGGGAGGAGGGCAGAGGGATGGGTGAGGGGGTATGGGAGGAGGGCAGAGGGATGGGTGAGGGGGTATGGGAGGAGGGCAGAGGGATGGGTGAGGGGGTATGGGAGGAGGGCAGAGGGATGGGTGAGGGGGTATGGGAGGAGGGCAGAGGGATGGGTGAGGGGGTATGGGAGGAGGGCAGAGGGATGGGTGAGGGGGTATGGGAGGAGGGCAGAGGGATGGGTGAGGGGGTATGGGAGGAGGGCAGAGGGATGGGTGAGGGGGTATGGGAGGAGGGCAGAGGGATGGGTGAGGGGGTATGGGAGGAGGGCAGAGGGATGGGTGAGGGGGTATGGGAGGAGGGCAGAGGGATGGGTGAGGGGGTATGGGAGGAGGGCAGAGGGATGGGTGAGGGGGTATGGGAGGAGGGCAGAGGGATGGGTGAGGGGGTATGGGAGGAGGGCAGAGGGATGGGTGAGGGGGTATGGGAGGAGGGCAGAGGGATGGGTGAGGGGGTATGGGAGGAGGGCAGAGGGATGGGTGAGGGGGTATGGGAGGAGGGCAGAGGGATGGGTGAGGGGGTATGGGAGGAGGGCAGAGGGATGGGTGAGGGGGTATGGGAGGAGGGCAGAGGGATGGGTGAGGGGGTATGGGAGGAGGGCAGAGGGATGGGTGAGGGGGTATGGGAGGAGGGCAGAGGGATGGGTGAGGGGGTATGGGAGGAGGGCAGAGGGATGGGTGAGGGGGTATGGGAGGAGGGCAGAGGGATGGGTGAGGGGGTATGGGAGGAGGGCAGAGGGATGGGTGAGGGGGTATGGGAGGAGGGCAGAGGGATGGGTGAGGGGGTATGGGAGGAGGGCAGAGGGATGGGTGAGGGGGTATGGGAGGAGGGCAGAGGGATGGGTGAGGGGGTATGGGAGGAGGGCAGAGGGATGGGTGAGGGGGTATGGGAGGAGGGCAGAGGGATGGGTGAGGGGGTATGGGAGGAAGGCAGAGGGATGGGTGAGGGGGTATGGGAGGATGGCAGAGGGATGGGTGAGGGGGTATGGGAGGAGGGCAGAGGGATGGGTGAGGGGGTATGGGAGGAGGGCAGAGGGATGGGTGAGGGGGTATGGGAGGAGGGCAGAGGGATGGGTGAGGGGGTATGGGAGGAGGGCAGAGGGATGGGTGAGGGGGTATGGGAGGAGGGCAGAGGGCAGAGGGATGGGTGAGGGGGTATGGCTGGAGGGCAGAGGGATGGGTGAGGGGGTATGGGTGGAGGACAGAGGGATGGGCGAAGGGCAGAGGGATGGGTGAGGGGGTATGGGAGGAGGGCAGAGGGATGGGTGAGGGGGTATGGGTGGAGGGCAGAGGGATGGGTGAGGGGATATGAGAGGAGGGCAGAGGGATGGGTGAGGGGGTATGGGAGGAGGGCAGAGGGATGGGTGAGGGGGTATGGGAGGAGGGCAGAGGGATGGGTGAGGGAATATGGGTGGAGGGCAGAGGGATGGGTGAGGGGGTATGGGAGGAGGGCAGAGGGATGGGTGAGGGGGTATGGGTGGAGGGCAGAGGGATGGGTGAGGGGGTATGGGAGGAGGACAGAGGGATGGGTGAGGGGGTATGGGAGGAGGGCAGAGGGATGGGTGAGGGGGTTTGGGAGGAGGGCAGAGGGATGGGTGAGGGGGTATGGGAGGAGGGCAGAGGGATGGGTGAGGGGGTATGGGAGGAGGGCAGAGGGATGGGTGAGGGGGTATGGGAGGAGGGCAGAGGGATGGGTGAGGGGGTATGGGAGGAGGGCAGAGGGATGGGTGAGGGGGTATGGGAGGAGGGCAGAGGGATGGGTGAGGGGGTATGGGAGGAGGGCAGAGGGATGGGTGAGGGGGTATGGGAGGAGGGCAGAGGGATGGGTGAGGGGGTATGGGAGGAGGGCAGAGGGATGGGTGAGGGGGTATGGGAGGAGGGCAGAGGGATGGGTGAGGGGGTATGGGAGGAGGGCAGAGGGATGGGTGAGGGGGTATGGGAGGAGGGCAGAGGGATGGGTGAGGGGGTATGGGAGGAGGGCAGAGGGATGGGTGAGGGGGTATGGGAGGAGGGCAGAGGGATGGGTGAGGGGGTATGGGAGGAAGGCAGAGGGATGGGTGAGGGGGTATGGGAGGATGGTAGAGGGATGGGTGAGGGGGTATGGGAGGAGGGCAGAGGGATGGGTGAGGGGGTATGGGAGGAGGGCAGAGGGATGGGTGAGGGGGTATGGGAGGAGGGCAGAGGGATGGGTGAGGGGGTATGGGAGGAGGGCAGAGGGCAGAGGGATGGGTGAGGGGGTATGGCTGGAGGGCAGAGGGATGGGTGAGGGGGTATGGGTGGAGGACAGAGGGATGGGCGAAGGGCAGAGGGATGGGTGAGGGGGTATGGGAGGAGGGCAGAGGGATGGGTGAGGGGGTATGGGTGGAGGGCAGAGGGATGGGTGAGGGGATATGAGAGGAGGGCAGAGGGATGGGTGAGGGGGTATGGGAGGCGGGCAGAGGGATGGGTGAGGGGGTATGGGAGGAGGGCAGAGGGATGGGTGAGGGAATATGGGTGGAGGGCAGAGGGATGGGTGAGGGGGTATGGGAGGAGGGCAGAGGGATGGGTGAGGGGGTATGGGTGGAGGGCAGAGGGATGGGTGAGGGGGTATGGGAGGAGGACAGAGGGATGGGTGAGGGGGTATGGGAGGAGGGCAGAGGGATGGGTGAGGGGGTTTGGGAGGAGGGCAGAGGGATGGGTGAGGGGGTATGGGAGGAGGGCAGAGGGATGGGTGAGGGGGTATGGGAGGAGGGCAGAGGGATGGGTGAGGGGGTATGGGAGGAGGGCAGAGGGATGGGTGAGGGGGTATGGGTGGAGGGCAGAGGGATGGGTGAGGGGGTATGGGAGGAGGACAGAGGGATGGGTGAGGGGGTATGGGAGGAGGGCAGAGGGATGGGTGAGGGGGTATGGGAGGAGGGCAGAGGGATGGGTGAGGGGGTTTGGGAGGAGGGCAGAGGGATGGGTGAGGGGGTATGGGAGGAGGGCAGAGGGATGGGTGAGGGGGTATGGGTGGAGGGCAAAGGGATGGGTGAGGGGGTATGGGAGGAGGACAGAGGGATGGGTGAGGGGGTATGGGAGGAGGGCAGAGGGATGGGTGAGGGGGTATGGGAGGAGGGCAGAGGGATGGGTGAGGGGGTATGGGAGGAGGGCAGAGGGATGGGTGAGGGGGTATGGGAGGAGGGCAGAGGGATGGGTGAGGGGGTATGGGTGGAGGGCAGAGGGATGGGCGAGGGGGTATGGGTGGAGGGCAAAGGGATGGGTGAGGGGGTATGGGAGGAGGACAGAGGGATGGGTGAGGGGGTATGGGAGGAGGGCAGAGGGATGGGTGAGGGGGTATGGGAGGAGGGCAGAGGGATGGGGGTATGGGTGAGGGGGTATGGGTGAGGGGGTATGGGAGGAGGGCAGAGGGATGGGTGAGGGGGTATGGGAGGAGGGCAGAGGGATGGGTGAGGGGGTATGGGAGGAGGGCAGAGGGATGGGTGAGGGGGTATGGGAGGAGGGCAGAGGGATGGGTGAGGGGGTATGGGAGGAGGGCAGAGGGATGGGTGAGGGGGTATGGGAGGAGGGCAGAGGGATGGGTGAGGGGGTATGGGAGGAGGGCAGAGGGCAGAGGGATGGGTGAGGGGGTATGGCTGGAGGGCAGAGGGATGGGTGAGGGGGTATGGGTGGAGGACAGAGGGATGGGCGAAGGGCAGAGGGATGGGTGAGGGGGTATGGGAGGAGGGCAGAGGGATGGGTGAGGGGGTATGGGTGGAGGGCAGAGGGATGGGTGAGGGGATATGAGAGGAGGGCAGAGGGATGGGTGAGGGGGTATGGGAGGAGGGCAGAGGGATGGGTGAGGGGGTATGGGAGGAGGGCAGAGGGATGGGTGAGGGGGTATGGGAGGAGGGCAGAGGGATGGGTGAGGGGGTATGGGTGGAGGGCAGAGGGATGGGTGAGGGGGTATGGGAGGAGGACAGAGGGATGGGTGAGGGGGTATGGGAGGAGGGCAGAGGGATGGGTGAGGGGGTATGGGAGGAGGGCAGAGGGATGGGTGAGGGGGTATGGGAGGAGGGCAGAGGGATGGGGGTATGGGTGAGGGGGTATGGGTGAGGGGGTATGGGAGGAGGGCAGAGGGATGGGTGAGGGGGTATGGGAGGAGGGCAGAGGGATGGGTGAGGGGGTATGGGAGGAGGGCAGAGGGATGGGTGAGGGGGTATGGCTGGAGGGCAGAGGGATGGGTGAGGGGGTATGGGTGGAGGACAGAGGGATGGGCGAAGGGCAGAGGGATGGGTGAGGGGGTATGGGAGGATGGCAGAGGGATGGGTGAGGGGGTATGGGTGGAGGGCAGAGGGATGGGTGAGGGGATATGAGAGGAGGGCAGAGGGATGGGTGAGGGGGTATGGGAGGAGGGCAGAGGGATGGGTGAGGGGGTATGGGAGGAGGGCAGAGGGATGGGTGAGGGGGTATGGGAGGAGGGCAGAGGGATGGGTGAGGGGGTATGGGAGGAGGGCAGAGGGATGGGTGAGGGGGTATGGGAGGAGGGCAGAGGGATGGGTGAGGGGGTATGGGAGGAGGGCAGAGGGATGGGTGAGGGGGTATGGGAGGAGGGCAGAGGGATGGGTGAGGGGGTATGGGAGGAGGGCAGAGGGATGGGTGAGGGGGTATGGGAGGAGGGCAGAGGGATGGGTGAGGGGGTATGGGAGGAGGGCAGAGGGATGGGTGAGGGGGTATGGGAGGATGGTAGAGGGATGGGTGAGGGGGTATGGGAGGAGGGCAGAGGGATGGGTGAGGGGGTATGGGAGGAGGGCAGAGGGATGGGTGAGGGGGTATGGGAGGAGGGCAGAGGGATGGGTGAGGGGGTATGGCTGGAGGGCAGAGGGATGGGTGAGGGGGTATGGGTGGAGGACAGAGGGATGGGCGAAGGGCAGAGGGATGGGTGAGGGGGTATGGGAGGAGGGCAGAGGGATGGGTGAGGGGGTTTGGGTGGAGGGCAGAGGGATGGGTGAGGGGATATGAGAGGAGGGCAGAGGGATGGGTGAGGGGGTATGGGAGGAGGGCAGAGGGATGGGTGAGGGGGTATGGGAGGAGGGCAGAGGGATGGGTGAGGGAATATGGGTGGAGGGCAGAGGGATGGGTGAGGGGGTATGGGAGGGGGGCAGAGGGATGGGTGAGGGGGTATGGGTGGAGGGCAGAGGGATGGGTGAGGGGGTATGGGAGGAGGACAGAGGGATGGGTGAGGGGGTATGGGAGGAGGGCAGAGGGATGGGTGAGGGGGTTTGGGAGGAGGGCAGAGGGATGGGTGAGGGGGTATGGGAGGAGGGCAGAGGGATGGGTGAGGGGGTATGGGAGGAGGGCAGAGGGATGGGTGAGGGGGTATGGGAGGAGGGCAGAGGGATGGGTGAGGGGGTATGGGTGGAGGGCAGAGGGATGGGTGAGGGGGTAAGGGAGGAGGACAGAGGGATGGGTGAGGGGGTATGGGAGGAGGGCAGAGGGATGGGTGAGGGGGTATGGGAGGAGGGCAGACGGATGGGTGAGGGGGTATGGGAGGAGGGCAGAGGGATGGGTGAGGGGGTATGGGAGGAGGGCAGAGGGATGGGTGAGGGGGTATGGGTGGAGGGCAAAGGGATGGGTGAGGGGGTATGGGAGGAGGACAGAGGGATGGGTGAGGGGGTATGGGAGGAGGGCAGAGGGATGGGTGAGGGGGTATGGGAGGAGGGCAGAGGGATGGGTGAGGGGGTATGGGAGGAGGGCAGAGGGATGGGTGAGGGGGTATGGGAGGAGGGCAGAGGGATGGGTGAGGGGGTATGGGTGGAGGGCAGAGGGATGGGCGAGGGGGTATGGGTGGAGGGCAAAGGGATGGGTGAGGGGGTATGGGAGGAGGACAGAGGGATGGGTGAGGGGGTATGGGAGGAGGGCAGAGGGATGGGTGAGGGGGTATGGGAGGAGGGCAGAGGGATGGGGGTATGGGTGAGGGGGTATGGGTGAGGGGGTATGGGAGGAGGGCAGAGGGATGGGTGAGGGGGTATGGGAGGAGGGCAGAGGGATGGGTGAGGGGGTATGGGAGGAGGGCCGAGGGATGGGTGAGGGGGTATGGCTGGAGGGCAGAGGGATGGGTGAGGGGGTATGGGTGGAGGACAGAGGGATGGGCGAAGGGCAGAGGGATGGGTGAGGGGGTATGGGAGGAGGGCAGAGGGATGGGTGAGGGGGTATGGGAGGAGGGCAGAGGGATGGGTGAGGGGGTATGGGAGGAGGGCAGAGGGCAGAGGGATGGGTGAGGGGGTATGGGAGGAGGGCAGAGGGATGGGTGAGGGGGTATGGGAGGAGGGCAGAGGGATGGGTGAGGGGGTATGGGAGGAGGGCAGAGGGATGGGTGAGGGGGTATGGGAGGAGGGCAGAGGGATGGGTGAGGGGGTATGGGAGGAGGGCAGAGGGATGGGAGAGGGGGAATGGGTGGATGGCAGAGGGATGGGTGAGGGCGTATGGGAGGAGGGCAGAGGGATGGGTGAGGGGGTATGGGAGGAGAGCAGAGGGATGGGTGAGGGGGTATGGGAGGAGGGCAGAGGGATGGATGAGGGGGTATGGGAGGAGAGCAGAGGGATGGGTGAGGGCAGAGGGATGGGTGAGGGGGTATGGGAGGAGGGCAGAGGGATGGGTGAGGGGGTATGGGAGGAGGGCAGAGGGATGGGTGAGGGGGTATGGGAGGAGAGCAGAGGGATGGGTGAGGGCAGAGGGATGGGTGAGGGGGTATGGGAGGAGGGCAGAGGGATGGGTGAAGGGGTATGGGAGGAGGGCAGAGGGATGGGTGAGGGGGTATGGGAGGAGGGCAGAGGGATGGGTGAGGGGGTATGGGGGGAGGGCAGAGGGATGGGTGAGGGGGTATGGGTGGAGGGCAGAGGGATGGGTGAGGGGGTATGGGAGGAGGGATGGGTGAGGGGGTATGGGAAGAGGGCAGAGGGATGGGTGAGGTGGTATGGGAGGAGGGCAGAGGGATGGGTGAGGGGGTATGGGAGGAGGGCAGAGGGATGGGTGAGGGGGTATGGGAGGAGGGCAGAAGGATGGGTGAGGGGGTATGGGAGGAGGGCAGAGGGATGGGTGAGGGGGTATGGGTGGAGGGCAGAGGGATGGGTGAGGGGGTATGGGAGGAGGGCAGAGGGATGGGTGAGGGGGTATGGGAGGAGGGCAGAGGGATGGGTGAGGGGGTATGGGAGGAGGGCAGAGGGATGGGTGAGGGGGTATGGGAGGAGGGCAGAGGGATGGGTGAGGGGGTATGGGAGGAGGGCAGAGGGATGGGTGAGGGGGTATGGGAGGAGGGCAGAGGGATGGGTGAGGGGGTATGGGAGGAGGGCAGAGGGATGGGTGAGGGGGTATGGGAGGAGGGCAGAGGGATGGGTGAGGGGGTATGGGAGGAGAGCAGAGGGATGGGTGAGGGGGTATGGGAGGAGGGCAGAGGGATGGGTGAGGGGGTATGGGAGGAGGGCAGAGGGATGGGTGAGGGGGTATGGGAGGAGGGCAGAGGGATGGGTGAGGGGGTATGGGTGGAGGGCAGAGGGATGGGTGAGGGGGTATGGGTGGAGGGAGGAGGGCAGAGGGATGGGTGAGGGGGTATGGGAGGAGGGCAGAGGGATGGGTGAGGGGGTATGGGAGGAGGACAGAGGGATGGGTGAGGGGGTATGGGAGGAGGGCAGAGGGATGGGTGAGGGGGTATGGGAGGAGGGCAGAGGGATGGGTGAGGGGGTATGGGAGGAGGGCAGAGGGATGGGTGAGGGGGTATGGGAGGAGGGCAGAGGGATGGGTGAGGGGGTATGGCAGGAGGGCAGAGGGATGGGTGAGGGGGTATGGGAGGAGGGCAGAGGGATGGGTGAGGGGGTATGGGTGGATGGCAGAGGGATGGGTGAGGGGGTATGGGTGGATGGCAGAGGGATGGGTGAGGGGGTATGGGAGGAGGGCAGAGGGATGGGTGAGGGGGTATGGGAGGAAGGCAGAGGGATGGGTGAGGGGGTATGGGAGGAGGGCAGAGGGATGGGTGAGGGGGTATGGGAGGAGGGCAGAGGGATGGGTGAGGGGGTATGGGAGGAGGACAGAGGGATGGGTGAGGGGGTATGGGAGGAGGGCAGAGGGATGGGTGAGGGGGTATGGGAGGAGGGCAGAGGGATGGGTGAGGGGGTATGGGAGGAGGGCAGAGGGATGGGTGAGGGGGTATGGGAGGAGGGCAGAGGGATGGGTGAGGGGGTATGGGAGGAGGGCAGAGGGATGGGTGAGGGGGTATGGGAGGAGGGCAGAGGGATGGGTGAGGGGGTATGGGAGGAGGGCAGAGGGATGGGTGAGGGGGTATGGGAGGAGGGCAGAGGGATGGGTGAGGGGGTATGGGAGGAGGGCAGAGGGATGGGTGAGGGGGTATGGGAGGAGGGCAGAGGGATGGGTGAGGGGGTATGGGTGGATGGCAGAGGGATGGGTGAGGGGGTATGGGTGGATGGCAGAGGGATGGGTGAGGGGGTATGGGAGGAGGGCAGAGGGATGGGTGAGGGGGTATGGGAGGAGGGCAGAGGGATGGGTGAGGGGGTATGGGTGGAGGGCAGAGGGATGGGTGAGGGGGTATGGGAGGAGGGCAGAGGGATGGGTGAGGGGGTATGGCAGGAGGGCAGAGGGATGGGTGAGGGGGTATGGGAGGAGGGCAGAGGGATGGGTGAGGGGGTATGGGTGGATGGCAGAGGGATGGGTGAGGGGGTATGGGTGGATGGCAGAGGGATGGGTGAAGGGGTATGGGAGGAGGGCAGAGGGATGGGTGAGGGGGTATGGGAGGAGGGCAGAGGGATGGGTGAGGGGGTATGGGAGGAGGGCAGAGGGATGGGTGAGGGGGTATGGGAGGAGGGCAGAGGGATGGGTGAGGGGGTATGGGTGGAGGGCAGAGGGATGGGTGAGGGGGTATGGGAGGAGGGATGGGTGAGGGGGTATGGGAAGAGGGCAGAGGGATGGGTGAGGGGGTATGGGAGGAGGGATGGGTGAGGGGGTATGGGAGGAGGGCAGAGGGATGGGTGAGGTAGATGGAATATAGGACAAAATAAGATTCTAGACATATTGGTGAACCAGGATGGGCCCAGATTCTAGACATCTTAATGAACCAGGATGGGCCCAGATTCTAGACATCTTGGTGAACCAGGATGGGCCCAGATTCTAGACATCTTGGTGAACCAGGATGGACCCAGATTCTAGACATCTTGGTGAACCAGGATGGGCCCAGATTCTAGACATCTTGGTGAACCAGGATGGGCCCAGATTCTAGACATCTTGGTGAACCAGGATGGGCCCTAATTCTAGACATATTGGTGAACCAGGATGGGCCCATATTCTAGACATCTTGGTGAACCAGGATGGGCCCTAATTCTAGACATATTGGTGAACCAGGATGGGCCCAGATTCTAGACATCTTAATGAACCAGGATGGGCCCAGATTCTAGACATCTTGGTGAACCAGGATGGGCCCAGATTCTAGACATCTTGGTGAACCAGGATGGACCCAGATTCTAGACATCTTGGTGAACCAGGATGGGCCCAGATTCTAGACATCTTGGTGAACCAGGATGGGCCCAGATTCTAGACATCTTGGTGAACCAGGATGGGCCCAGATTCTAGACATCTTGGTGAACCAGGATGGGCCCAGATTCTAGACATATTGGTGAACCAGGATGGGCCCAGATTCTAGACATATTGGTGAACCAGGATGGGCCCAGATTCTAGACATATTGGTGAACCAGGATGGGCCCAGATTCTAGACATATTGGTGAACCAGGATGGGCCCATATTCTAGACATCTTGGTGAACCAGGATGGGCCCAGATTCTAGACATATTGGTGAACCAGGATGGGCCCAGATTCTAGACATCTTAATGAACCAGGATGGGCCCAGATTCTAGACATCTTGGTGAACCAGGATGGGCCCAGATTCTAGACATATTGGTGAACCAGGGTGGGCCCAGATTCTAGACATCTTGGTGAACCAGGATGGACCCAGATTCTAGACATATTGGTGAAAATGTATGGGCCCAGATTCTAGACATATTGGTGAACCAGGATGGGCCCAGATTCTAGACATCTTGGTGAACCAGGATGGGCCCAGATTCTAGACATATTGGTGAACCAGGATGGGCCCAGATTCTAGACATATTGGTGAACCAGGATGGGCCCAGATTCTAGACATCTTGGTGAACCAGGATGGGCCCAGATTCTAGACATCTTGGTGAACCAGGATGGGCCCAGATTCTAGACATCTTGGTGAACCAGGATGGGCCCAGATTCTAGACATCTAGGTGAACCAGGATGGGCCCAGATTCTAGACATCTAGGTGAACCAGGATGGGCCCAGATTCTAGACATCTAGGTGAACCAGGATGGGCCCAGATTCTAGACATATTGGTGAACCAGGATGGGCCCAGATTCTAGACATCTAGGTGAACCAGGATGGGCCCAGATTCTAGACATCTTGGTGAACCAGGATGGGCCCAGATTCTAGACATATTGGTGAACCAGGATGGGCCCAGATTCTAGACATATTGGTGAACCAGGATGGGCCCAGATTCTAGACATATTGGTGAACCAGGATGGGCCCAGATTCTAGACATATTGGTGAACCAGGATGGGCCCATATTCTAGACATCTTGGTGAACCAGGATGGGCCCAGATTCTAGACATATTGGTGAACCAGGATGGGCCCAGATTCTAGACATCTTAATGAACCTGTATGGGCCCAGATTCTAGACATCTTGGTGAACCAGGATGGGCCCAAATTCTAGACATATTGGTGAACCAGGGTGGGCCCAGATTCTAGACATCTTGGTGAACCAGGATGGACCCAGATTCTAGACATATTGGTGAAAATGTATGGGCCCAGATTCTAGACATATTGGTGAACCAGGATGGGCCCAGATTCTAGACATCTTGGTGAACCAGGATGGGCCCAGATTCTAGACATATTGGTGAACCAGGATGGGCCCAGATTCTAGACATATTGGTGAACCAGGATGGGCCCAGATTCTAGACATCTTGGTGAACCAGGATGGGCCCAGATTCTAGACATCTTGGTGAACCAGGATGGGCCCAGATTCTAGACATATTGGTGAACCAGGATGGGCCCAGATTCTAGACATCTTGGTGAACCAGGATGGGCCCAGATTCTAGACATATTGTTGAACCAGGATGGGCCCAGATTCTAGACATATTGGTGAACCAGGATGGGCCCAGATTCTAGACATCTTGGTGAACCAGGATGGGCCCAGATTCTAGACATATTGGTGAACCAGGATGGGCCCAGATTCTAGACATCTTAATGAACCAGGATGGGCCCAGATTCTAGACATATTGGTGAACCAGGATGGGCCCAGATTCTAGACATCTTGTGAACCAGGATGGGCCTAATGTAGGCCTACTAAATGATGAGCTACATTTAGATTTAGGCCCAAATGGCATCCTATACCCACAGGGCTCTAATGTAGTGCACTATATAGGGAATAGGGTTCTATAGGGTTCTGGTCTAAAGTAGTGCCCTATTAGGGAATAGGGTTCTATAGGGCTCTGGTCTAAAGTAGTGCACTATATAGGGAATAGGGTTCTATAGGGCTCTGGTCAAAAGTAGTGCACTATATAGGGAATATTTTAGGCCTATTCCTCGGCAGCACTGTGTGTGTGTGTGTGTGTGTGTGTGTGTGTGTGTGTGTGTGTGTGTGTGTGTGTGTGTGTGTGTGTGTGTGTGTGTGTGTGTGTGTGTGTGTGTGTGTGTGTGTGTGTGTGTGTGTTGAAACACTCTCTCCTCAACAACGTTATTAAGGGGGATTACATGTAACATGAGAATAGCATTAAACCTCCTCCATCTTATTCTAACACACACACACACACACACACACACACACACACACACACACACACACACACACACACACACAGTCCCCGGGGACTGATCCAGTAACCATTAGATCCCCAGGTCACATGTCCCCGGGGACTGATCCAGTAACCATTAGATCCCCAGGTCACATGTCCCCGGGGACTGATCCAGTAACCATTAGATCCCCAGGTCACATGTCCCCGGGGACTGATCCAGTAACCATTAGATCCCCAGGTCACATGTCCCCGGGGACTGATCCAGTAACCATTAGATCCCCAGGTCACATGTCCCCGGGGACTGATCCAGTAACCATTAGATCCCCAGGTCACATGTCCCCGGGGACTGATCCAGTAACCATTAGATCCCCAGGTCACATGTCCCCGGGGACTGATCCAGTAACCATTAGATCCCCAGGTCACATGTCCCCGGGGACTGATCCAGTAACCATTAGATCCCCAGGTCACATGTCCCCGGGGACTGATCCAGTAACCATTAGATCCCCAGGTCACATGTCCCCGGGGACTGATCCAGTAACCATTAGATCCCCAGGTCACATGTCCCCGGGGACTGATCCAGTAACCATTAGATCCCCTGGTCACATGTCCTCGGGGACTGATCCAGTAACCATTAGATCCCCAGGTCACATGTCCCCGGGGACTGATCCAGTAACCATTAGATCCCCAGGTCACATGTCCCCGGGGACTGATCCAGTAACCATTAGATCCCCAGGTCACATGTCCCCGGGGACTGATCCAGTAACCATTAGATCCCCAGGTCACATGTCCCCGGGGACTGATCCAGTAACCATTAGATCCCCAGGTCACATGTCCCCGGGGACTGATCCAGTAACCATTAGATCCCCAGGTCACATGTCCCCGGGGACTGATCCAGTAACCATTAGATCCCCAGGTCACATGTCCCCGGGGACTGCTCCAGTAACCATTAGATCCCCAGGTCACATGTCCCCGGGGACTGATCCAGTAACCATTAGATCCCCAGGTCACATGTCCCCGGGGACTGATCCAGTAACCATTAGATCCCCAGGTCACATGTCCCCGGGGACTGATCCAGTAACCATTAGATCCCCAGGTCACATGTCCCCGGGGACTGATCCAGTAACCATTAGATCCCCAGGTCACATGTCCCCGGGGACTGATCCAGTAACCATTAGATCCCCAGGTCACATGTCCCCGGGGACTGCTCCAGTAACCATTAGATCCCCAGGTCACATGTCCCCGGGGACTGATCCAGTAACCATTAGATCCCCAGGTCACATGTCCCCGGGGACTGCTCCAGTAACCATTAGATCCCCAGGTCACATGTCCCCGGGGACTGATCCAGTAACCATTAGATCCCCAGGTCACATGTCCCCGGGGACTGCTCCAGTAACCATTAGATCCCCAGGTCACATGTCCCCGGGGACTGATCCAGTAACCATTAGATCCCCAGGTCACATGTCCCCGGGGACTGATCCAGTAACCATTAGATCCCCAGGTCACATGTCCCCGGGGACTGATCCAGTAACCATTAGATCCCCAGGTCACATGTCCCCGGGGAAAACACATGGAGGCAGATGTTATATTCTTTATTTAACCTTTATTTCACCTTTATTTAACTAGGCAAGTTAGGTTAAGAACAAATTATTATTTTACAATGACGGCCTACACCGGTTAAAACCCTCCCCTAACC
The DNA here is from genome assembly GCF_045679555.1 of Salvelinus alpinus. Classification (NCBI taxonomy): domain Eukaryota; kingdom Metazoa; phylum Chordata; class Actinopteri; order Salmoniformes; family Salmonidae; genus Salvelinus; species Salvelinus alpinus. The sequence continues at coordinate 76,062,812 of NC_092095.1, forward strand.
CGGACGACTCTGGGCCAATTGTGCACCGCCTTATGGGACATCCCGATCACGGCCGGTTGTGATACAGCCCGGGATCGAATCAGGGTCTGTAGTGACCAGCCTCAGGCACTGAGATGCTGTGCCACTCGGGAGCCCAGGATGTGAGGCCAGGCTTTATGTAAAACAATGAAAGAGAACAAGGGGGGGGGGGATGGAGAGAGAGGGGGGAGAGGGATAGAGAGATGGGGGGAGGGGATGGAGAGAGGGGGGGAGGGGATGGAGAGAAAGAAACAAAGAGATGCAGAGAGAGAGAGAAAGAGTCATATTTACTGTTAACTTTTTATTGTTTATTTCACTTGCTTTGGCAATGTAAACATATGTTTCTCCCATGCCAATAAAGCCCTTAAATTGAATTGAGAGAGAAAGAGAGCGAGACAGAGAGAGAGAGAGAAAGAGGGCGAGAGAGAGCGAGAGAGAGAGAGAGAGAGAGAGAGAGAGAGAGAGAGAGAGAGAGAGAGAGAGAGAGAGAGAGAGAGAGAGAGAGAGAGAAAGAGAGCGAGAGAGAGAGAGAGAGAGAGAGAGAGAGAGAGAGAGAGAGAGAGAGAGAGAGAGAGAGAGACAGAGAGAGAGAGAGAGAGAGAAAGAGAGCGAGACAGAGGGAGAGAGAGAGAGAGAGAGAGAAAGAGCGAGAGAGAGAGCGAGAGAGAGAGAGAGAGAGAGAGAGAGAGAGAGAGAGAGAGAGAGAGAGAGAGAGAGAGAGAGAGAGAGAGAGAGAGAGAGAGAGAGAGAGAGAGAGAGAGAGAGAGAGAGAAAGAGAGCGAGACAGAGAGAGAGAGAGAGAGAGAGAGGGGGACAAACACCTGCCTGCAGGTGACAGCATTCCCTCCCCCATATGCCCCCCTAGGCACAACTATGACAACATAACCAACAAAAACGGGTCACAACTCCTGCAGCTCTGTCGCACGCTGGGTATGTACATAGTCAATGGTAGGCTTCGAGGGGACTCCTATGGTAGGTTCACCTATAGCTCATCTCTTGGCAGTAGCACTGTAGACTACTTTATCACTGACCTCAACCCAGAGTCTCTCAGAGCGTTCACAGTCAGCCCACTGACACCCCTATCAGACCACAGCAAAATCACAGTCTACTTGAACAGAGCAATACTCAATCATGAGGCATCAAAGCCAAAGGAACTGAGTAACATTAAGAAATGCTATAGATGGAAGGAATGCAGTTTGGAAACCTACCAAAAAACAATTAGGCAACAGCAAATTCAATCCCTTTTAGACAACTTCCTGGGTAAAATGTTCCACTGCAATAGTGAAGGTGTAAACTTGGCAGTAGAAAATCTTAACAGTATATTTGACCTCTCAGCTTCCCTATCAAATCTAAAAATCTCAAATAGAAAACCGAAGAAAATGAACAACAATGACAAATGGTTTGATAAAGAATGCAAAAATCTAAGAAATAAATTGAGGAACCTGTCCAACCAAAAACATAGAGACCCGGAAAACCTGAGTCTACGCCTTCACTATGGCGAATCACTAAAACAATACAGAAATACACTACGGAAAAAGAAGGAACAGCACGTCAGAAATCAGCTCAATGTAATTGAAGACTCCATAGACTCTAACCAATTCTGGGAAAATTGGAAAACACTAAACAAACAACAACACGAAGAATTATCTATCCAAAATGGAGATGTATGGGTAAACCACTTCTCCAATCTTTTTGGCTCTATAACAAAGAATAAAGAACAAAAACATATACATGATCAAATACAAATCCTAGAATCAACTATTAAAGACTACCAGAACCCATTGGATTCTCCAATTACCTTGAATGAGTTACAGGACAAAATAAAAACCCTCAAACCCAAAAAGGCCTGTGGTGTTGATGGTATCCTTAATGAAATGATCAAATATACAGACAACAAATTCCAATTGGCTATACTAAAACTCTTTAACATCGTCCTTAGCTCTGGCATCTTCCCCAATATTTGGAACCAAGGACTGATCACCCCAATCCACAAAAGTGGAGACAAATTTGACCCCAATAACTACCGTGGAATATGCGTCAACAGTAACCTTGGGAAAATACTCTGCATTATCATTAACAGCAGACT
>NC_092095.1:76072415-76082415 GCF_045679555.1 Salvelinus alpinus
CTCCTCCTCCTCTACCCAACCTCCTCCTCCTCTACCTCCTCTACCCAACCTCCTCCTCCTCTACCCAACCTCCTCCTCCTCTACCCTACCTCCTCTACTCTACCCTCCTCTACTCAACCTCCTCCTCCTCCTCTACCCTCCTCTACCCTCCTCTATCCTCCTCTACCCAACCTCCTCCTCCTCTACCCAAACTCCTCCTCCTCTACCCTCCTCTACCCAACCTCTACCCTCCTCTACCCAACCTCCACCTCCTCTTCTACCTCCTCTACCCAACCTCCTCCTCCTCTACCCAACCTCCTCCTCCTCTACCCAACCTCCTCTACCCTCCTCTACCCAACCTCCTCCTCCTCTACCTCCTCTACCCAACCTCCTCCTCCTCTACCCAACCTCCTCCTCCTCTACCCAACCTCTACCTCCTCTACCCAACCTCCTCCTCCTCTACCCAACCTCCACCTCCTCTACCTAACCTCCTCCTCTTCCCAACCTCCTCCTCCTCTACCCAACCTCCTCCTCCTCTACCCAACCTCCTCCTCCTCTACCTCCTCTACCCAACCTCCTCCTCCTCTACCCAACCTCCTCCTCCTCTACCCAACCTCCTCCTCCTCTACCCTACCTCCTCTACTCTACCCTCCTCTACTCAACCTCCTCCTCCTCCTCTACCCTCCTCTACCCTCCTCTATCCTCCTCTACCCAACCTCCTCCTCCTCTACCCAACCTCCTCCTCCTCTACCCTCCTCTACCCAACCTCTACCCTCCTCTACCCAACCTCCACCTCCTCTACCCTCCTCTACCCAACCTCCACCTCCTCTACCCTCCTCTACCCTCCTCTACCCTTCTCTACCCAATCTCCACCTCCTCTACCCTCCTCTACCCAACCTCCACCTCCTCTACCCTCCTCTACCCTCCTCTACCCTTCTCTACCCAACCTCCTCCTCCTCTACCCTCCTCTACCCTTCTCTACCCTCCTCTACCCAACCTCTACCCTCCTCTACCCAACCTCCACCTCCTCTACCCTCCTCTACCCAACCGGTGTGTGTGTGTGTGTGTGTGTGTGTGTGTGTGTGTGTGTGTGTGTGTGTGTGTGTGTGTGTGTGTGTGTGTGTGTGTGTGTGTGTGTGTGTGTGTGTGTGTGTGTGTGTGTGTGTGTGTGTGTGTGTGTGTGTGTGTGTGTGTGTGTGTGTGTGTGTTGCAGCAGCGGTGGTGGTGTTGCTGGGTATTTTGATATGTACAGAGCTGAGTACAGACGGGTCTTATCGTAACTGGGATCTATGTTGTACCAAGCATCCTTCACCTAGCAGCAGATATGGACACCGCTTTTCACTGATAGCTGTAGGAAGGATGAAGGGAGGGAGGGATGGAGAGGAGAGGGCCTGGAGATTAGCTGAGAGAGAGAGAGGGGGGAGAGAGAGAGAGAGTGGGGGAGAGAGAGAGAGCGAGTGAGCGAGAGAGGGGGAGAGAGCAAAAGAGAGAGAAAGAGAGAGGTGGAGAGAGCGAGAGAAAGAGAGAGAGGAGAGAGAGCGAGGGGGGAGAGAGAGAGAGGGGAAGAGAGAGAGAGAGAGAGGAGAGGAGGGAGAGAGAGAGAGGGGGGGGAGAGGGGAGGGAGAGAGAGAGGGGGGGGAGAGAGAGAGAGAGAGAGAGAGAGAGAGAGAGGGCAGTACTACCTATATATGTGCCTCTGATTAGATGCTGGTTATCTTCATGTCTCTCTACAGGTTGAATTAAGAAAAATACCTGTAGCTCAGGGAGACATACACACACAGACTGACTGATGCAGCAGGCTCAGGGAGACATACACACACAGACTGACTGATGCAGCAGGCTCAGGGAGTTTATTTGAAGAACTCATATTTAAACGCAAGGAGAGTTGAACCACTAGAATAACAGACATTATCCCTCAGACCCCCCCGTCCTCATTGTCTTTCTACTGAGAGAGGTGAGCAACACAGCCACTAGAATAACAAACATTATCCCTCAGACCCCCCCGTCCTCATTGTCTTTCTACTGAGAGAGGTGAGCAACACAGCCACTAGAATAACAGACATTATCCCTCAGACCCCCCCCCGTCCTCATTGTCTTTCTACTGAGAGAGGTGACCAACACAGCCACTAGAATAACACACATTATCCCTCAGACCCCCCGTCCTCATTGTCTTTCTACTGAGAGAGGTGACCAACACAGCCACTAGAATAACACACATTATCCCTCAGACCCCCCGTCCTCATTGTCTTTCTACTGAGAGAGGTGACCAACACAGCCACTAGAATAACACACATTATCCCTCAGACCCCCCCGTCCTCATTGTCTTTCTACTGAGAGAGGTGACCAACACAGCCACTAGAATAACACACATTATCCCTCAGACCCCCCCGTCCTCATTGTCTTTCTACTGAGAGAGGTGACCAACACAGCCACTAGAATAACACACATTATCCCTCAGACCCCCCCGTCCTCATTGTCTTTCTACTGAGAGAGGTGACCAACACAGCCACTAGAATAACACACATTATCCCTCAGACCCCCCCGTCCTCATTGTCTTTCTACTGAGGGAGGTGAGCAACACAGCCACTAGAATAACTAACATTATCCCTCAGACCCCCCATCCTCATTGTCTTTCTACTGAGAGAGGTGACCAACACAGCCACTAGAATAACACACATTATCCCTCAGACCCCCCGTCCTCATTGTCTTTCTACTGAGAGAGGTGACCAACACAGCCACTAGAATAACACACATTATCCCTCAGACCCCCCCGTCCTCATTGTCTTTCTACTGAGAGAGGTGACCAACACAGCCACTAGAATAACACACATTATCCCTCAGACCCCCCCGTCCTCATTGTCTTTCTACTGAGAGAGGTGACCAACACAGCCACTAGAATAACACACATTATCCCTCAGACCCCCCCGTCCTCATTGTCTTTCTACTGAGAGAGGTGACCAACACAGCCACTAGAATAACACACATTATCCCTCAGACCCCCCCGTCCTCATTGTCTTTCTACTGAGGGAGGTGAGCAACACAGCCACTAGAATAACTAACATTATCCCTCAGACCCCCCGTCCTCATTGTCTTTCTACTGAGAGAGGTGAGCAACACAGCCACTAGAATAACTAACATTATCCCTCAGACCCCCCGTCCTCATTGTCTTTCTACTGAGGGAGGTGAGCAACACAGCCACTAGAATAACTAACATTATCCCTCAGACCCCCCGTCCTCATTGTCTTTCTACTGAGAGAGGTGAGCAACACAGCCACTAGAATAACACACAGTATCCCTCAGACCCCCCCGTCCTCACTGTCTCATTACTGAGAGAGGTGAGCAACACAGCCACTAGAATAACACACATTATCCCTCAGACCCCCCCGTCCTCATTGTCTTTCTACTGAGAGAGGTGAGTAACACAGCCACTAGAATAACAAACATTATCCCTCAGACCCCCCCGTCCTCATTGTCTTTCTACTGAGAGAGGTGAGTAACACAGCCACTAGAATAACAAACATTATCCCTCAGACCCCCCCGTCCTCATTGTCTTTCTACTGAGAGAGGTGAGTAACACAGGGTGGGTGGAGTGTGTGTGTTTAAAAGGGGAATGATGAGCTTTATTGATTGGTGTGTGATATCCAGGGACTTTCTACTGCATAACACAGCAAAACACATCGCTACTCTCAATCAGCCAGACCAACCATTACACCTATTCAAGGAAAGCTGAAGGCAGGCAGTACTGAAAGCTGAATGTAGGCAGGTACTGAAAGCTGAAGGCAGGCAGTACTGAAAGCTGAATGTAGGCAGGTACTGAAAGCTGAAGGCAGGCAGTACTGAAAGCTGAAGGCAGGTACTGAAAGCAGAAGGCAGGCAGGTACTGAAAGCTGAAGGCAGGCAGGTACTGAAAGCTGAAGGTAGGCAGGTACTGAAAGCTGAAGGTAGGCAGGTACTGAAAGCTGAAGGCAGGCAGTACTGAAAGCTGAAGGCAGGTACTGAAAGCTGAAGGCAGGCAGGTACTGAAAGCTGAAGGTAGGCAGGTACTGAAAGCTGAAGGCAGGCAGTACTGAAAGCTGAAGGCAGGTACTGAAAGCTGATGGTAGGCAGGTACTGAAAGCTGAAGGCATGTACTGAAAGCAGAAGGCAGGTACTGAAAGCAGAAGGCAGGCAGGTACTGAAAGCTGAAGGCAGGTACTGAAAGCTGTAGGCAGGAAGTACTGAAAGCTGTAGGCAGGAAGTACTGAAAGCTGAAGGCAGGAAGTACTGAAAGCTGAAGGCAGGAAGTACTGAAAGCTGAAGGCAGGAAGTACTGAAAGCTGAGGGCAGGAAGTACTGAAATAAACAAAGTGATCCTCTTCAGTCTATGGAACTAAACGTTAATATCATTAAACAGTGAAGGAGCTGGTGTCCTTCATTCACATTGACTCACATTATCCTCTCCCTGATGACCGCGTGGGGGGGGGGGGGGGGGCTACTCTATATGTCTCAGATTACACACTGTGCCCAACACATCATGATGTGTTTGGTTTCACTTAGGGGGGGACGGGGGGCGGACTCAGGAGTTAGGAGTGGTGACAGTGGACTGTGTCCATTCAATCATTGTATTTAGAGAGGCTGTGTAGCTTATTGAATGGTCAGGGGCTGAACGTACGTTACAGGGACAGTGCTGTGGTCTGTAACTACGATGCATGGGATTTGTTAGCAGGTTTGTATCTCTGTGTGTGTGTGTGCGTGCGTGCGTGCGTGCGTGTGTGTGTATGCGTGCGTGCGTGCGTGTGTGTGTATGCGTGCGTGCGTGTGTGTGTGTGTGATAGCAGGGTATATATCCTTCTACAACTTGTCGTGTATTTGAGGTTTAAAAAGGCTTCTGAAGTTTGTAATTTCACCTTTTTAAACTTCAGACTTCCTCTACAAATGATTTATAATCCACATAATCCACGATGGACACCATAGCGTTGCCTGGCCGATGGACACCATAGCGACACAGCCACTAGAATAACACACATTATCCCTCAGACCCCCCCGTCCTCATTGTCTTTCTACTGAGAGAGGTGAGCAACACAGCCACTAGAATAACAAACATTATCCCTCAGACCCCCCCGTCCTCATTGTCTTTCTACTGAGAGAGGTGAGTAACACAGCCACTAGAATAACAAACATTATCCCTCAGACCCCCCCGTCCTCATTGTCTTTCTACTGAGAGAGGTGAGTAACACAGCCACTAGAATAACAAACATTATCCCTCAGACCCCCCCGTCCTCATTGTCTTTCTACTGAGAGAGGTGAGTAACACAGGGTGGGTGGAGTGTGTGTGTTTAAAAGGGGAATGATGAGCTTTATTGATTGGTGTGTGATATCCAGGGACTTTCTACTGCATAACACAGCAAAACACATCGCTACTCTCAATCAGCCAGACCAACCATTACACCTATTCAAGGAAAGCTGAAGGCAGGCAGTACTGAAAGCTGAATGTAGGCAGGTACTGAAAGCTGAAGGCAGGCAGTACTGAAAGCTGAATGTAGGCAGGTACTGAAAGCTGAAGGCAGGCAGTACTGATGGACACCATAGCACTACCTGGCTGATGGACACCATAGCACTACCTGGCTGATGGACACCATAGCGTTACCTGGCTGATGGACACCATAGCGTTACCTGGCTGATGGACACCATAGCGTTACCTGGCTGATGGACACCATAGCGTTACCTGGCTGATGGACACCATAGCACTACCTGGCTGATGGACACCATAGCATTACCTGGCTGATGGACACCATAGCGTTACCTGGCTGATGGACACCATAGCGTTACCTGGCTGATGGACACCATAGCATTACCTGGCTGATGGACACCATAGCGTAACCTGGCTGATGGACACCATAGCGTAACCTGGCTGATGGACACCATAGCGTTACCTGGCTGATGGACACCATAGCATTACCTGGCTGATGGACACCATAGCGTTGCCTGGCTGATGGACACCATAGCGTAACCTGGCTGATGGACACCATAGCGTTACCTGGCTGATGGACACCATAGCGTTACCTGGCTGATGGACACCATAGCGTTACCTGGCTGATGGACACCATAGCGTTACCTGGCTGATGGACACCATAGCGTTACCTGGCTGATGGACACCATAGCGTTACCTGGCTGATGGACACCATAGCGGTGCATAGTTAGTGAGGATAATGGCTTAGGCACGTACACACGTACCTGTGTGTATGTGTGTGTGTTCCCCTCTCATTAAGTGTTGTAAACAGGATAATGATTCCCCCGTGGTTCTTCACAGACGCTCTGCAGGTGCACACACACACACACACACACACACACACACACACACACACACACACACACACACACACACACACACACACACACACACACACACACACACACACACACACACACACACACACACACACACACACACACACACACACACACACACACACACACACACACAACAAGACATTCCCCGTCACTGTCACAGCGCCCTCGCCATGGTGATCAAAGCCAACCACTTCCTGTCTCGCCCCCAAACAAAGCGGCTCCTGTGAGACACACACACACACACAACAACAAAGCAATGCTGAGCCAGCTCGTGTTCTTACTGTTCTGCTGCCGTAGCGACCCTGCGGGAACGCAGAAAGAGTTCAACAACAACAACAGAACATCAAGGTCCTGACTGTCTAGAGGATGTTTAGCTGCTACACAGACAGACAGGATATTAGTGACAGGCCAGTCCTGTCTAGAGGATGTTTAGCTGCTACACAGACAGGATATTAGTGACAGCCCAGTCCTGTCTAGAGGATGTTTAGCTGCTACACAGACAGACAGGATATTAGTGACAGGCCAGTCCTGTCTAGAGGATGTTTAGCTGCTACACAGACAGGATATTAGTGACAGCCCAGTCCTGTCTAGAGGATGCTTAGCTGCTACACAGACAGACAGGATATTAGTGACAGCCCAGTCCTGTCTAGAGGATGTTTAGCTGCTACACAGACAGACAGGATATTAGTGACAGTCCTGTCTAGAGGATGTTTAGCTGCTACACAGACAGACAGGATATTAGTGACAGTCCTGTCTAGAGGATGTTTAGCTGCTACACAGACAGGATATTAGTGACAGCCCAGTCCTGTCTAGAGGATGTTTAGCTGCTACACAGACAGACAGGATATTAGTGACAGCCCAGTCCTGTCTAGACGATGTTTAGCTGCTACACAGACAGACAGGATATTAGTGACAGGCCAGTCCTGTCTAGAGGATGTTTAGCTGCTACACAGACAGGATATTAGTGACAGCCCAGTCCTGTCTAGAGGATGCTTAGCTGCTACACAGACAGACAGGATATTAGTGACAGCCCAGTCCTGTCTAGAGGATGTTTAGCTGCTACACAGACAGACAGGATATTAGTGACAGTCCTGTCTAGAGGATGTTTAGCTGCTACACAGACAGACAGGATATTAGTGACAGTCCTGTCTAGAGGATGTTTAGCTGCTACACAGACAGGATATTAGTGACAGCCCAGTCCTGTCTAGGGGATGTTTAGCTGCTACACAGACAGGATATTAGTGACAGCCCAGTCCTGTCTAGAGGATGCTTAGCTGCTACACAGACAGACAGGATATTAGTGACAGCCCAGTCCTGTCTAGGGGATGTTTAGCTGCTACACAGACAGGATATTAGTGACAGCCCAGTCCTGTCTAGAGGATGTGTAGCTGCTACACAGACAGGATATTAGTGACAGCCAAGTCCTGTCTAGAGGACGTTTATCTGCTACACAGACAGACAGGATATTAGTGACAGCCCAGTCCTGTCTAGAGGATGTTTAGCTGCTACACAGACAGTATATTAGTGACAGCCCAGTCCTGTCTAGACGATGTTTAGCTGCTACACAGACAGACAGGATATTAGTGACAGCCCAGTCCTGTCTAGAGGATGTTTAGCTGCTACACAGACAGGATATTAGTGACAGCCCAGTCCTGTCTAGAGGATGTTTAGCTGCTACACAGACAGACAGGATATTAGTGACAGCGCCAGTCCTGTCTAGGGGATGTTTAGCTGCTACACAGACAGACAGGACATTCGTGACAGCCCAGTCCTGTCTAGAGGATGTTTAGCTGCTACACAGACAGGATATTAGTGACAGCCCAGTCCTGTCTGTCTACGGACCTCGTAGGGTCAGAGTTGAATACCCCTGGAATAGAGGAATGTTTAGCTGCTACACAGGATTGGTCACAACAGTGTGACAACCAGGATAGAAGTGATACCTGCTGTTCTGAGTGACAGGTTGTTTAGCTAGTTAAGAGCTTAGGGACACAGATAGACTGTACACCACCACATCCAGAACGGTTACAGAACCTTTAGGCACGCCTAGGACCCCTAGACGTAGAGAGAGCGGCCATAGAAGTAGACCTAGGACCCCTAGACGTAGAGAGAGCGGCCATAGAAGTAGACCTAGGACCCCTTGACGTAGAGAGAGCGGCCATAGAAGTAGACCTAGGACCCCTAGACGTAGAGAGAGCGGCCATAGAAGTAGACCTAGGACCCCTTGACGTAGAGAGAGCGGCCATAGAAGTAGACCTAGGACCCCTAGACGTAGAGAGAGCGGCCATAGAAGTAGACCTAGGACCTCTAGACGTAGAGAGAGCGGCCATAGAAGTAGACCTAGGACCCCTAGACGTAGAGAGAGCGGCCATAGAAGTAGACCTAGGACCCCTAGACGTAGAGAGAGCGGCCATAGAAGTAGACCTAGGACCCCTTGACGTAGAGAGAGCGGCCATAGAAGTAGACCTAGGACCCCTAGACGTAGAGAGAGCGGCCATAGAAGTAGACCTAGGACCCCTAGACGTAGAGAGAGCGGCCATAGAAGTAGACCTAGGACCCCTAGACGTAGAGAGAGCGGCCATAGAAGTAGACCTAGGACCCCTAGACGTAGAGAGAGCGGCCATAGAAGTAGACCTAGGACCCCTAGACGTAGAGAGAGCGGCCATAGAAGTAGACCTAGGACCCCTTGACGTAGAGAGAGCGGCCATAGAAGTAGACCTAGGACCTCTAGACGTAGAGAGAGCGGCCATAGAAGTAGACCTAGGACCTCTAGACGTAGAGAGAGCGGCCATAGAAGTAGACCTAGGACCCCTTGACGTAGAGAGAGCGGCCATAGAAGTAGACCTAGGACCCCTAGACGTAGAGAGAGCGGCCATAGAAGTAGACCTAGGACCCCTAGACGTAGAGAGAGCGGCCATAGAAGTAGACCTAGGACCCCTTGGCGTAGAGAGAGCGGCCATAGAAGTAGACCTAGGACCCCTAGACGTAGAGAGAGCGGCCATAGAAGTAGACCTAGGACCCCTAGACGTAGAGAGAGCGGCCATAGAAGTAGACCTAGGACCCCTTGACGTAGAGAGAGCGGCCATAGAAGTAGACCTAGGACCCCTAGACGTAGAGAGAGCGGCCATAGAAGTAGACCTAGGACCCCTTGACGTAGAGAGAGCGGCCATAGAAGTAGACCTAGGACCCCTAGACGTAGAGAGAGCGGCCATACAAGTAGACCTAGGACCCCTAGACGTAGAGAGAGCGGCCATAGAAGTAGACCTAGGACCCCTAGACGTAGAGAGAGCGGCCATAGAAGTAGACCTAGGACCCCTTGACGTAGAGAGAGCGGCCATAGAAGTAGACCTAGGACCCCTAGACGTAGAGAGAGCGGCCATAGAAGTAGACCTAGGACCCCTAGACGTAGAGAGAGCGGCCATAGAAGTAGACCTAGGACCCCTAGACGTAGAGAGAGCGGCCATAGAAGTAGACCTAGGACCACTAGACGTAGAGAGAGCGGCCATAGAAGTAGACCTAGGACCCCTTGACGTAGAGAGAGCGGCCATAGAAGTAGACCGCCCAGTCGGTTTTATCAGATTTCTCTCACAGCTGATCGAATGTAGTTTTATCATCATTTTAGATCCTGAATCCTAAATGGAATCCTATTCCCTATATAGTGCACTACTTTTGACCAGGGCCCATAAGGGTCAGT
>NC_092095.1:76087415-76097702 GCF_045679555.1 Salvelinus alpinus
AACTACACTGTGGTCTGTTAGTATCTAGAGGATAACTACACTGTGGTCTGTTAGTATCTAGAGGATAACTACACTGTGGTCTGTTAGTATCTAGAGGATAACTACACTGTGGTCTGTTAGTATCTAGAGGATAACTACACTGTGGTCTGTTAGTATCTAGAGGATAACTACACTGTGGTCTGTTAGTATCTAGAGGATAACTACACTGTGGTCTGTTAGTATCTAGAGGATAACTACACTGTGGTCTGTTAGTATCTAGAGGATAACTACACTGTGGTCTGTTAGTATCTAGAGGATAACTACACTGTGGTCTGTTAGTATCTAGAGGATAACTACACTGTGGTCTGTTAGTATCTAGAGGATAACTACACTGTGGTCTGTTAGTATCTAGAGGATAACTACACTGTGGTCTGTTAGTATCTAGAGGATAACTACACTGTGGTCTGTTAGTATCTAGAGGATAACTACACTGTGGTCTGTTAGTATCTAGAGGATAACTACACTGTGGTCTGTTAGTATCTAGAGGATAACTACACTGTGGTCTGTTAGTATCTAGAGGATAACTACACTGTGGTCTGTTAGTATCTAGAGGATAACTACACTGTGGTCTGTTAGTATCTAGAGGATAACTACACTGTGGTCTGTTAGTATCTAGAGGATAACTACACTGTGGTCTGTTAGTATCTAGAGGATAACTACACTGTGGTCTGTTAGTATCTAGAGGATAACTACACTGTGGTCTGTTAGTATCTAGAGGATAACTACACTGTGGTCTGTTAGTATCTAGAGGATAACTACACTGTGGTCTGTTAGTATCTAGAGGATAACTACACTGTGGTCTGTTAGTATCTAGAGGATAACTACACTGTGGTCTGTTAGTATCTAGAGGATAACTACACTGTGGTCTGTTAGTATCTAGAGGATAACTACACTGTGGTCTGTTAGTATCTAGAGGATAACTACACTGTGGTCTGTTAGTATCTAGAGGATAACTACACTGTGGTCTGTTAGTATCTAGAGGATAACTACACTGTGGTCTGTTAGTATCTAGAGGATAACTACACTGTGGTCTGTTAGTAACTAGAGGATAACTACACTGTGGTCTGTTAGTATCTAGAGGATAACTACACTGTGGTCTGTTAGTATCTAGAGGATAACTACACTGTGGTCTGTTAGTATCTAGAGGATAACTACACTGTGGTCTGTTAGTATCTAGAGGATAACTACACTGTGGTCTGTTAGTATCTAGAGGATAACTACACTGTGGTCTGTTAGTATCTAGAGGATAACTACACTGAGACTGAGGTCTGTTAGTATCTAGAGGATAACTACACTGTGGTCTGTTAGTATCTAGAGGATAACTACACTGTGGTCTGTTAGTATCTAGAGGATAACTACACTGTGGTCTGTTAGTATCTAGAGGATAACTACACTGTGGTCTGTTAGTATCTAGAGGATAACTACACTGTGGTCTGTTAGTATCTAGAGGATAACTACACTGAGGTCTGTTAGTATCTAGAGGATAACTACACTGAGGTCTGTTAGTATCTAGAGGATAACTACACTGTGGTCTGTTAGTATCTAGAGGATAACTACACTGTGGTCTGTTAGTATCTAGAGGATAACTACACTGTGGTCTGTTAGTATCTAGAGGATAACTACACTGTGGTCTGTTAGTATCTAGAGGATAACTACACTGTGGTCTGTTAGTATCTAGAGGATAACTACACTGTGGTCTGTTAGTATCTAGAGGATAACTACACTGTGGTCTGTTAGTATCTAGAGGATAACTACACTGTGGTCTGTTAGTATCTAGAGGATAACTACACTGTGGTCTGTTAGTATCTAGAGGATAACTACACTGTGGTCTGTTAGTATCTAGAGGATAACTACACTGAGGTCTGTTAGTATCTAGAGGATAACTACACTGAGGTCTGTTAGTATCTAGAGGATAACTACACTGTGGTCTGTTAGTATCTAGAGGATAACTACACTGTGGTCTGTTAGTATCTAGAGGATAACTACACTGTGGTCTGTTAGTATCTAGAGGATAACTACACTGTGGTCTGTTAGTATCTAGAGGATAACTACACGGTGGTCTGTTAGTATCTAGAGGATAACTACACTGTGGTCTGTTAGTATCTAGAGGATAACTACACTGTGGTCTGTTAGTATCTAGAGGATAACTACACTGTGGTCTGTTAGTATCTAGAGGATAACTACACTGTGGTCTGTTAGTATCTAGAGGATAACTACACTGTGGTCTGTTAGTATCTAGAGGATAACTACACTCTGGTCTGTTAGTATCTAGAGGATAACTACACTGTGGTCTGTTAGTATCTAGAGGATAACTACACTGAGACTGAGGTCTGTTAGTATCTAGAGGATAACTACACTGTGGTCTGTTAGTATCTAGAGGATAACTACACTGTGGTCTGTTAGTATCTAGAGGATAACTACACTGTGGTCTGTTAGTATCTAGAGGATAACTACACTGTGGTCTGTTAGTATCTAGAGGATAACTACACTGTGGTCTGTTAGTATCTAGAGGATAACTACACTGTGGTCTGTTAGTATCTAGAGGATAACTACACTGTGGTCTGTTAGTATCTAGAGGATAACTACACTGTGGTCTGTTAGTATCTAGAGGATAACTACACTGTGGTCTGTTAGTATCTAGAGGATAACTACACTGTGGTCTGTTAGTATCTAGAGGATAACTACACTGTGGTCTGTTAGTATCTAGAGGATAACTACACTGAGACTGTGGTCTGTTAGTATCTAGAGGATAACTACACTGTGGTCTGTTAGTATCTAGAGGATAACTACACTGTGGTCTGTTAGTATCTAGAGGATAACTACACTGTGGTCTGTTAGTATCTAGAGGATAACTACACTGTGGTCTGTTAGTATCTAGAGGATAACTACACTGTGGTCTGTTAGTATCTAGAGGATAACTACACTGAGGTCTGTTAGTATCTAGAGGATAACTACACTGAGGTCTGTTAGTATCTAGAGGATAACTACACTGTGGTCTGTTAGTATCTAGAGGATAACTACACTGTGGTCTGTTAGTATCTAGAGGATAACTACACTGTGGTCTGTTAGTATCTAGAGGATAACTACACTGTGGTCTGTTAGTATCTAGAGGATAACTACACTGTGGTCTGTTAGTATCTAGAGGATAACTACACTGTGGTCTGTTAGTATCTAGACGATAACTACACTGTGGTCTGTTAGTATCTAGAGGATAACTACACTGTGGTCTGTTAGTATCTAGAGGATAACTACACTGTGGTCTGTTAGTATCTAGAGGATAACTACACTGTGGTCTGTTAGTATCTAGAGGATAACTACACTGAGGTCTGTTAGTATCTAGAGGATAACTACACTGAGGTCTGTTAGTATCTAGAGGATAACTACACTGTGGTCTGTTAGTATCTAGAGGATAACTACACTGTGGTCTGTTAGTATCTAGAGGATAACTACACTGTGGTCTGTTAGTATCTAGAGGATAACTACACTGTGGTCTGTTAGTATCTAGAGGATAACTACACTGTGGTCTGTTAGTATCTAGAGGATAACTACACTGTGGTCTGTTAGTATCTAGAGGATAACTACACTGTGGTCTGTTAGTATCTAGAGGATAACTACACTGTAGTCTGTTAGTATCTAGAGGATAACTACACTGTGGTCTGTTAGTATCTAGAGGATAACTACACTGTGGTCTGTTAGTATCTAGAGGATAACTACACTGTGGTCTGTTAGTATCTAGAGGATAACTACACTGTGGTCTGTTAGTATCTAGAGGATAACTACACTGTGGTCTGTTAGTATCTAGAGGATAACTACACTGTGGTCTGTTAGTATCTAGAGGATAACTACACTGTGGTCTGTTAGTATCTAGAGGATAACTACACTGTGGTCTGTTAGTAACTAGAGGATAACTACACTGTGGTCTGTTAGTATCTAGAGATAACTACACTGTGGTCTGTTAGTATCTAGAGGATAACTACACTGTGGTCTGTTAGTATCTAGAGGATAACTACACTGTGGTCTGTTAGTATCTAGAGGATAACTACACTGTGGTCTGTTAGTATCTAGAGGATAACTACACTGTGGTCTGTTAGTATCTAGAGGATAACTACACTGTGGTCCGTTAGTATCTAGAGGATAACTACACTGAGACTGAGGTCTGTTAGTGTCTAGAGGATAACTACACTGTGGTCTGTTAGTATCTAGAGGATAACTACACTGTGGTCTGTTAGTATCTAGAGGATAACTACACTGTGGTCTGTTAGTATCTAGAGGATAACTACACTGTGGTCTGTTAGTAACTAGAGGATAACTACACTGTGGTCTGTTAGTATCTAGAGGATAACTACACTGAGACTGAGGTCTGTTAGTATCTAGAGGATAACTACACTGTGGTCTGTTAGTATCTAGAGGATAACTACACTGTGGTCTGTTAGTATCTAGAGGATAACTACACTGAGGTCTGTTAGTATCTAGAGGATAACTACACTGAGGTCTGTTAGTATCTAGAGGATAACTACACTGTGGTCTGTTAGTATCTAGAGGATAACTACACTGTGGTCTGTTAGTATCTAGAGGATAACTACACTGTGGTCTGTTAGTATCTAGAGGATAACTACACTGTGGTCTGTTAGTATCTAGAGGATAACTACACTGTGGTCTGTTAGTATCTAGAGGATAACTACACTGTGGTCTGTTAGTAACTAGAGGATAACTACACTGTGGTCTGTTAGTATCTAGAGGATAACTACACTGTGGTCTGTTAGTATCTAGAGGATAACTACACTGTGGTCTGTTAGTATCTAGAGGATAACTACACTGTGGTCTGTTAGTATCTAGAGGATAACTACACTGTGGTCTGTTAGTATCTAGAGGATAACTACACTGTGGTCTGTTAGTATCTAGAGGATAACTACACTGAGACTGAGGTCTGTTAGTATCTAGAGGATAACTACACTGTGGTCTGTTAGTATCTAGAGGATAACTACACTGTGGTCTGTTAGTATCTAGAGGATAACTACACTGTGGTCTGTTAGTATCTAGAGGATAACTACACTGTGGTCTGTTAGTATCTAGAGGATAACTACACTGTGGTCTGTTAGTATCTAGAGGATAACTACACTGAGGTCTGTTAGTATCTAGAGGATAACTACACTGTGGTCTGTTAGTATCTAGAGGATAACTACACTGTGGTCTGTTAGTATCTAGAGGATAACTACACTGTGGTCTGTTAGTATCTAGAGGATAACTACACTGTGGTCTGTTAGTATCTAGAGGATAACTACACGGTGGTCTGTTAGTATCTAGAGGATAACTACACTGTGGTCTGTTAGTATCTAGAGGATAACTACACTGTGGTCTGTTAGTATCTAGAGGATAACTACACTGTGGTCTGTTAGTATCTAGAGGATAACTACACTGTGGTCTGTTAGTATCTAGAGGATAACTACACTGTGGTCTGTTAGTATCTAGAGGATAACTACACTGTGGTCTGTTAGTAACTAGAGGATAACTACACTGTGGTCTGTTAGTATCTAGAGGATAACTACACTGTGGTCTGTTAGTATCTAGAGGATAACTACACTGTGGTCTGTTAGTATGTAGAGGATAACTACACTGTGGTCTGTTAGTATCTAGAGGATAACTACACTGTGGTCTGTTAGTATCTAGAGGATAACTACACTGTGGTCTGTTAGTATCTAGAGGATAACTACACTGAGACTGAGGTCTGTTAGTATCTAGAGGATAACTACACTGTGGTCTGTTAGTATCTAGAGGATAACTACACTGTGGTCTGTTAGTATCTAGAGGATAACTACACTGTGGTCTGTTAGTATCTAGAGGATAACTACACTGTGGTCTGTTAGTATCTAGAGGATAACTACACTGTGGTCTGTTAGTATCTAGAGGATAACTACACTGAGGTCTGTTAGTATCTAGAGGATAACTACACTGAGGTCTGTTAGTATCTAGAGGATAACTACACTGTGGTCTGTTAGTATCTAGAGGATAACTACACTGTGGTCTGTTAGTATCTAGAGGATAACTACACTGTGGTCTGTTAGTATCTAGAGGATAACTACACTGTGGTCTGTTAGTATCTAGAGGATAACTACACTGTGGTCTGTTAGTATCTAGAGGATAACTACACTGTGGTCTGTTAGTATCTAGAGGATAACTACACTGTGGTCTGTTAGTATCTAGAGGATAACTACACTGTGGTCTGTTAGTATCTAGAGGATAACTACACTGTGGTCTGTTAGTATCTAGAGGATAACTACACTGTGGTCTGTTAGTATCTAGAGGATAACTACACTGAGGTCTGTTAGTATCTAGAGGATAACTACACTGAGGTCTGTTAGTATCTAGAGGATAACTACACTGTGGTCTGTTAGTATCTAGAGGATAACTACACTGTGGTCTGTTAGTATCTAGAGGATAACTACACTGTGGTCTGTTAGTATCTAGAGGATAACTACACTGTGGTCTGTTAGTATCTAGAGGATAACTACACTGTGGTCTGTTAGTATCTAGAGGATAACTACACTGTGGTCTGTTAGTATCTAGAGGATAACTACACTGTGGTCTGTTAGTATCTAGAGGATAACTACACTGTGGTCTGTTAGTATCTAGAGGATAACTACACTGTGGTCTGTTAGTAACTAGAGGATAACTACACTGTGGTCTGTTAGTATCTAGAGGATAACTACACTGTGGTCTGTTAGTAACTAGAGGATAACTACACTGTGGTCTGTTAGTATCTAGAGGATAACTACACTGTGGTCTGTTAGTATCTAGAGGATAACTACACTGTGGTCTGTTAGTATGTAGAGGATAACTACACTGTGGTCTGTTAGTATCTAGAGGATAACTACACTGTGGTCTGTTAGTATCTAGAGGATAACTACACTGTGGTCTGTTAGTATCTAGAGGATAACTACACTGAGACTGAGGTCTGTTAGTATCTAGAGGATAACTACACTGTGGTCTGTTAGTATCTAGAGGATAACTACACTGTGGTCTGTTAGTATCTAGAGGATAACTACACTGTGGTCTGTTAGTATCTAGAGGATAACTACACTGTGGTCTGTTAGTATCTAGAGGATAACTACACTGTGGTCTGTTAGTATCTAGAGGATAACTACACTGAGGTCTGTTAGTATCTAGAGGATAACTACACTGAGGTCTGTTAGTATCTAGAGGATAACTACACTGTGGTCTGTTAGTATCTAGAGGATAACTACACTGTGGTCTGTTAGTATCTAGAGGATAACTACACTGTGGTCTGTTAGTATCTAGAGGATAACTACACTGTGGTCTGTTAGTATCTAGAGGATAACTACACTGTGGTCTGTTAGTATCTAGAGGATAACTACACTGTGGTCTGTTAGTATCTAGAGGATAACTACACTGTGGTCTGTTAGTATCTAGAGGATAACTACACTGTGGTCTGTTAGTATCTAGAGGATAACTACACTGTGGTCTGTTAGTATCTAGAGGATAACTACACTGTGGTCTGTTAGTATCTAGAGGATAACTACACTGAGGTCTGTTAGTATCTAGAGGATAACTACACTGAGGTCTGTTAGTATCTAGAGGATAACTACACTGTGGTCTGTTAGTATCTAGAGGATAACTACACTGTGGTCTGTTAGTATCTAGAGGATAACTACACTGTGGTCTGTTAGTATCTAGAGGATAACTACACTGTGGTCTGTTAGTATCTAGAGGATAACTACACTGTGGTCTGTTAGTATCTAGAGGATAACTACACTGTGGTCTGTTAGTATCTAGAGGATAACTACACTGTGGTCTGTTAGTATCTAGAGGATAACTACACTGTAGTCTGTTAGTATCTAGAGGATAACTACACTGTGGTCTGTTAGTATCTAGAGGATAACTACACTGTGGTCTGTTAGTATCTAGAGGATAACTACACTGTGGTCTGTTAGTATCTAGAGGATAACTACACTGTGGTCTGTTAGTATCTAGAGGATAACTACACTGTGGTCTGTTAGTATCTAGAGGATAACTACACTGTGGTCTGTTAGTATCTAGAGGATAACTACACTGTGGTCTGTTAGTATCTAGAGGATAACTACACTGTGGTCTGTTAGTAACTAGAGGATAACTACACTGTGGTCTGTTAGTATCTAGGATAACTACACTGTGGTCTGTTAGTATCTAGAGGATAACTACACTGTGGTCTGTTAGTATCTAGAGGATAACTACACTGTGGTCTGTTAGTATCTAGAGGATAACTACACTGTGGTCTGTTAGTATCTAGAGGATAACTACACTGTGGTCTGTTAGTATCTAGAGGATAACTACACTGTGGTCCGTTAGTATCTAGAGGATAACTACACTGAGACTGAGGTCTGTTAGTGTCTAGAGGATAACTACACTGTGGTCTGTTAGTATCTAGAGGATAACTACACTGTGGTCTGTTAGTATCTAGAGGATAACTACACTGTGGTCTGTTAGTATCTAGAGGATAACTACACTGTGGTCTGTTAGTAACTAGAGGATAACTACACTGTGGTCTGTTAGTATCTAGAGGATAACTACACTGAGACTGAGGTCTGTTAGTATCTAGAGGATAACTACACTGTGGTCTGTTAGTATCTAGAGGATAACTACACTGTGGTCTGTTAGTATCTAGAGGATAACTACACTGAGGTCTGTTAGTATCTAGAGGATAACTACACTGAGGTCTGTTAGTATCTAGAGGATAACTACACTGTGGTCTGTTAGTATCTAGAGGATAACTACACTGTGGTCTGTTAGTATCTAGAGGATAACTACACTGTGGTCTGTTAGTATCTAGAGGATAACTACACTGTGGTCTGTTAGTATCTAGAGGATAACTACACTGTGGTCTGTTAGTATCTAGAGGATAACTACACTGTGGTCTGTTAGTAACTAGAGGATAACTACACTGTGGTCTGTTAGTATCTAGAGGATAACTACACTGTGGTCTGTTAGTATCTAGAGGATAACTACACTGTGGTCTGTTAGTATCTAGAGGATAACTACACTGTGGTCTGTTAGTATCTAGAGGATAACTACACTGTGGTCTGTTAGTATCTAGAGGATAACTACACTGTGGTCTGTTAGTATCTAGAGGATAACTACACTGAGACTGAGGTCTGTTAGTATCTAGAGGATAACTACACTGTGGTCTGTTAGTATCTAGAGGATAACTACACTGTGGTCTGTTAGTATCTAGAGGATAACTACACTGTGGTCTGTTAGTATCTAGAGGATAACTACACTGTGGTCTGTTAGTATCTAGAGGATAACTACACTGTGGTCTGTTAGTATCTAGAGGATAACTACACTGAGGTCTGTTAGTATCTAGAGGATAACTACACTGTGGTCTGTTAGTATCTAGAGGATAACTACACTGTGGTCTGTTAGTATCTAGAGGATAACTACACTGTGGTCTGTTAGTATCTAGAGGATAACTACACTGTGGTCTGTTAGTATCTAGAGGATAACTACACGGTGGTCTGTTAGTATCTAGAGGATAACTACACTGTGGTCTGTTAGTATCTAGAGGACAACTACACTGTGGTCTGTTAGTAACTAGAGGATAACTACACTGTGGTCTGTTAGTATCTAGAGGATAACTACACTGTGGTCTGTTAGTATCTAGAGGATAACTACACTGTGGTCTGTTAGTATCTAGAGGATAACTACACTGTGGTCTGTTAGTATCTAGAGGATAACTACACTGTGGTCTGTTAGTAACTAGAGGATAACTACACTGTGGTCTGTTAGTATCTAGAGGATAACTACACTGTGGTCTGTTAGTATCTAGAGGATAACTACACTGTGGTCTGTTAGTATCTAGAGGATAACTACACTGTGGTCTGTTAGTATCTAGAGGATAACTACACTGTGGTCTGTTAGTATCTAGAGGATAACTACACTGTGGTCTGTTAGTATCTAGAGGATAACTACACTGAGACTGAGGTCTGTTAGTATCTAGAGGATAACTACACTGTGGTCTGTTAGTATCTAGAGGATAACTACACTGTGGTCTGTTAGTATCTAGAGGATAACTACACTGTGGTCTGTTAGTATCTAGAGGATAACTACACTGTGGTCTGTTAGTATCTAGAGGATAACTACACTGTGGTCTGTTAGTATCTAGAGGATAACTACACTGTGGTCTGTTAGTATCTAGAGGATAACTACACTGTGGTCTGTTAGTATCTAGAGGATAACTACACGGTGGTCTGTTAG
>NC_092095.1:76097802-76102802 GCF_045679555.1 Salvelinus alpinus
TGTTAGTATCTAGAGGATAACTACACTGTGGTCTGTTAGTATCTAGAGGATAACTACACTGTGGTCTGTTAGTATCTAGAGGATAACTACACTGTGGTCTGTTAGTAACTAGAGGATAACTACACTGTGGTCTGTTAGTATCTAGAGGATAACTACACTGTGGTCTGTTAGTATCTAGAGGATAACTACACTGTGGTCTGTTAGTATCTAGAGGATAACTACACTGTGGTCTGTTAGTATCTAGAGGATAACTACACTGTGGTCTGTTAGTATCTAGAGGATAACTACACTGTGGTCTGTTAGTATCTAGAGGATAACTACACTGTGGTCTGTTAGTATCTAGAGGATAACTACACTGTGGTCTGTTAGTATCTAGAGGATAACTACACTGTGGTCTGTTAGTATCTAGAGGATAACTACACTGTGGTCTGTTAGTATCTAGAGGATAACTACACTGTGGTCTGTTAGTATCTAGAGGATAACTACACTGTGGTCTGTTAGTATCTAGAGGATAACTACACTGTGGTCTGTTAGTATCTAGAGGATAACTACACTGTGGTCTGTTAGTATCTAGAGGATAACTACACTGTGGTCTGTTAGTATCTAGAGGATAACTACACTGAGACTGTGGTCTGTTAGTATCTAGAGGATAACTACACGATGTCCTCAGACATGGAGGGACGTTGAATACTGCCTTGTATCGGGGGTGACCTGGCTGGTTGTATGTGTTTGTGTGGGATGTGTGTCCCCGGCCCCTCTACACTCTGACCTGCCACCTAGCATTTAGCCTGGCTACACTCTGACCTGCCACCTAGCATTTAGCCTGGCTACACTCTGACCTGCCACCTAGCATTTAGCCTGGCTACACTCTGACCTGCCACCTAGCATTTAGCCTGGCTACACTCTGACCTGCCACCTAGCATTTAGCCTGGCTACACTCTGACTTGCCACCTAGCATTTAGCCTGGCTACACTCTGACTTGCCACCTAGCATTTAGCCTGGCTACACCTCAGAGAAGCCTCTTTCTGCAGAGCATGACGCTGTACGAGTGTGTGTTACTGTGTGTGGTGTGTGTTGCTGTGTGGTGTGTGTGTGTGTGTGTGTGTGTGTGTGTGTGCGTGTGTGTGTGTGTGTGTTGCTGTGTGTGGTGTGTGTTGCTGTGTGTGGTGTGTCAGAGCATTGCCTCAGACATCCTCCCAGCACCAGTTATATGTGATGTTTTGTGTGTGTGTGTGTGTGTGTGTGTGTGTGTGTGTGTGTGTGTGTGTGTGTGTGTGTGTGTGTGTGTGTGTGTGTGTGTGTGTGTGTGTGTGTGTGTGTGTGTGTGTGTGTGTGTGTGTGTGTGTGTGTGTGTGTGTTGGGGACAGCTGGTTTGGGCAAGGCTCAAGGATTTCTGTGTTGTTAGACAGAGCAATTACTCAATGCTGTTCCTCCAGCACGGTAGGAGGAGTGTGTGTGGGGGGGTGGAAGATTAAGGGGGCGGGGTATGGGGTGGGGGTGTTTGGGTACTTGGGGAGAGGGGAGAAGGGAGAGGGGAAAGGGGAGAGGGGAGAAGGGAGAGGGGAAAGGGGAGAGGGGAGAGGGGAGAAGGGAGAGGGGAGAAGGGAAAGGGGAGAAGGGAGAGGGGAGAAGGGAAAGGGGAGAGGGGAGAGGGGAGACATGTTCACTGGCAGCCTGGGAGTCACCTTTAAACCTTTCATCATAATCAACTGGGATTGGACGTATGTAAATCACCCTTCATTATAATCAACTGGGATTGGAGGTATGTAAATCACCCTTCATTATAATCAACTGGGATTGGACGTATGTAAATCACCCTTCATTATAATCAACTGGGATTGGACGTATGTAAATCACCCTTCATTATAATCAACTGGGATTGGAGGTATGTAAATCACCCTTCATTATAATAAACTGGGATTGGACGTATGTAAATCACCCTTCATTATAATCAACTGGGATTGGACGTATGTAAATCACCCTTCATCATAATCAACTGGGATTGGACGTATGTATATCACCCTTCATTATAATCAACTGGGATTGGAGGTATGTAAATCACCCTTCATCATAATCAACTGGGATTGGACGTATGTAAATCACCCTTCATCATAATCAACTGGGATTGGACGTATGTATATCACCCTTCATTATAATCAACTGGGATTGGAGGTCTGTAAATCACCCTTCATTATAATCAACTGGGATTGGAGGTATGTAAATCACCCTTCATTATAATCAACTGGGATTGGAGGATTGTTGAACTGGATAATTATACCACAGAAAACCAATATAGAGCTGTTAGAGTGCTTTGACATGTGTCTTGTTGCTGACAAATGACTTTAATGAGAAATGTATTTCAATACAACACACTGACTGTATTATGTCAGCCTTATCAGAGAAATCAGGTACCTTTACAAGAGGTCTTATCAGAGAGATCAGGTACCTTTAGAAGAGGCCTTATCAGAGAAATCAGGTACCTTTACAAGAGGCCTTATCAGAGAAATCAGGTACCTTTACAAGAGGCCTTATCAGAGAGATCAGGTACCTTTACAAGAGGCCTTATCAGAGAGATCAGGTACCTTTAGAAGAGGCCTTATCAGAGAGATCAGGTACCTTTACAAGAGGCCTTATCAGAGAGATCAGGTACCTTTACAAGAGGCCTTATCAGAGAGACCAGGTACCTTTAGAAGAGGCCTTATCAGAGAGATCAGGTACCTTTACAAGAGGCCTTATCAGAGAGACCAGGTACCTTTAGAAGAGGCCTTATCAGAGAGATCAGGTACCTTTACAAGAGGCCTTATCAGAGAGATCAGGTACCTTTACAAGAGGCCTTATCAGAGAGATCAGGTACCTTTACAAGAGGTCTTATCAGAGAGATCAGGTACCTTTACAAGAGGCCTTATCAGAGAGATCAGGTACCTTTACAAGAGGCCTTATCAGAGAGATCAGGTACCTTTACAAGAGGCCTTATCAGAGAGATCAGGTATCTTTAGAAGAGGTCTTATCAGAGAGATCAGGTACCTTTACAAGAGGTCTTATCAGAGAAATCAGGTACCTTTACAAGAGGTCTTATCAGAGAAATCAGGTACCTTTACAAGAGGCCTTATCAGAGAGATCAGGTACCTTTACAAGAGGTCTTATCAGAGAAATCAGGTACCTTTACAAGAGGCCTTATCAGAGAAATCAGGTACCTTTACAAGAGGCCTTATCAGAGAAATCAGGTACCTTTACAAGAGGCCTTATCAGAGAGATCAGGTACCTTTACAAGAGGCCTTATCAGAGAGATCAGGTACCTTTAGAAGAGGCCTTATCAGAGAGATCAGGTACCTTTACAAGAGGCCTTATCAGAGAGATCAGGTACCTTTACAAGAGGCCTTATCAGAGAGATCAGGAGAGAGAACAACAACAACAACAATACCCCCCCCCCCCCCCCCAAACAGGAGACAGAAAAACAACACGATAAAACAGAACACAACATTACTCTTAAGAAATTAGACAAATCTTTCATTCTTAACCAAATAATGACTTTGCTTGGTTTCACCTGGGGCAAGAACAGAGCAAGAATATGTAAATATATGTTAATTCATGGTTGTTTAATTGACCAATGTCCTTAGAGATGTAGTATCCTGCTAAGATATGGGTTTATTGTGATTGGGTCTAGCCTCTGACATTGCTACATCATTTGCATAAAGGTCACGTAAGGTCACGTACCTACAGTGGGTTGGGATCAAGATGGTGAAATGAACAAGGCAACTTCCTACTTGTTGTCGATACATTTCCTCTCATTAGACACAGTTCAGAGAGACAGTTCAGAGAGACAGTTCAGAGAGACAGTTCAGTGACAGTTCAGAGAGACAGTTCAGTGACAGTTCAGAGAGACAGTTCAGTGGAAATATAACAAGAGAGAATGAGGTGGACTGTGTGTAAATGTCTTGAGAAGTACTGAAATAGAAGTCTCCTCTCTCTCTTGTCCATTTGAACATCCTCCCTCCCTCCCTCCCTCCCTCCCTTCCTCCCTCCCTCCCTCCCTCCCTCCCTCCCTCCCTCCCTCCCTCAGTGTGTGTACATTAACTAGTAGTGACACTGGCATGTCCAGCTCTGAGCTCCAGGAGGCTCCAGCAGAATCACTTCAGGTATTACTTAACCACCACGTGATCCACAACCAGCCAGGCTCTCTCTGTGTGTGTGTGTGTGTCAGTCAGTCAGCCAGCCAGCCAGCCAGCCAGCCAGTCAGTCTGCTCTCCCTGTGGGGTGAACATTAGAATGTAGCAAAAGGTCACGGCAAGGTGGTCACCTTGTTTGTCTAAATTGCTCTTCGCCCTCGCCCTCGAAGTGTGTATAGAGAGAGGGCTAATGTAGGAGGCTGTGTGTGGTGGAGAAAACTAATTTACGTATTGCCAAAGTACACTTTCTGCTGAATGACACACACACACACACACACACACACACACACACACACACACACACACACACACACACACACACACACACACACACACACACACACAAAAACACACACAAAACACACACACACACAAACAAACACACACACACACACACACACACACACACACACACACACACACACACACACACACACACACACAAAACACACACAAACAAACACACACACACACAAAACACACACACAAACAAACACACACACACAAAACACACACACACACACAAACACCCGCCCTGAGCTAAAGGCTAGAGCTGTCGCTTTCAAGGAGAGGGACACTAATCTGTCGCTTATAAGAAATCCTGCTACGTCCTCTGACGAACCATCAAACAGGCAAAGCATCAATACAGGACCAACATCAAATCCTACTCCACCGGGTTCTGACGCTCATCGGATGTGGCTTGAAGTCAATATACAGTGGGGCAAAAAAGTATTTAGTCAGCCACCAATTGTGCATGTTCTCCCACTTAAAAAGATGAGAGAGGCCTGTATTTTTCATCATGGGTACACTTCAACTATGACAGACAAAATGAGA
>NC_092095.1:76107802-76112802 GCF_045679555.1 Salvelinus alpinus
CTACTCCGTCCTTTAACAGGGTGTATAATGTACAGGGTGTATATGGTGTGTTAGTGAACGGGGACCACCTTCCTACTCCGTCCTTTAACAGGGTGTATATGGTGTGTTAGTGAACGGGGAACACCTTCCTACTCCGTCCTTTAACAGGGTGTATATGGTGTGTTAGTGAACGGGGAACACCTTCCTACTCCGTCCTTTAACAGGGTGTATATGGTGTGTTAGTGAACGGGGAACACCTTCCTACTCCGTCCTTTAACAGGGTGTATATGGTGTGTTAGTGAACACCTTCCTACTCCGTCCTTTAACAGGGTGTATATGGTGTGTTAGTGAACGAGGAACACCTTCCTACTCCGTCCTTTAACAGGGTGTATATGGTGTGTTAGTGAACGGGGAACACCTTCCTCCTCCGTCCTTTAACAGGGTGTATAATGGTGTGTTAGTGAACGGGGAACACCTTCCTCCTCCGTCCTTTAACAGCGTGTATACTGGTGTGTTAGTGAACGGGGACTACCTTCCTACTCCGTCCTTTAACAGGGTGTATATGGTGTGTTAGTGAACGGGGAACACCTTCCTACTCCGTCCTTTAACAGGGTGTATATGGTGTGATTGTGAACGGGGAACACCTTCCTCCTTTAACAGGGTGTATATGGTGTGTTAGTGAACGGGGAACACCTTCCTACTCCGTCCTTTAACAGGGTGTATATGGTGTGTTAGTGAACGAGGAACACCTTCCTACTCCGTCCTTTAACAGGGTGTATATGGTGTGATTGTGAACGGGGACCACCTTCCTACTCCCTCCTTTAACAGGGTGTATATGGTGTGTTAGCGAACGGGGAACACCTTCCTACTCCGTCCTTTAACAGGGTGTATAATGTACAGGGTGTATATGGTGTGTTAGTGAACGGGGAACACCTTCCTCCTTTAACAGGGTGTATAATGTACAGGGTGTATATGGTGTGTTAGTGAACGGGGAACACCTTCCTCCTTTAACAGGGTGTATATGGTGTGTTAGTGAACGGGGAACACCTTCCTCCTCCGTCCTTTAACAGGGTGTATATGGTGTGTTAGTGAACGGGGAACACCTTCCTCCTTTAACAGGGTGTATATGGTGTGTTAGTGAACGGGGACCACCTTCCTACTCCGTCCTTTAACAGGGTGTATATGGTGTGTTAGCGAACGGGGACTACCTTCCTACTCCGTCCTTTAACAGGGTGTATATGGTGTGTTAGTGAACACCTTCCTACTCCGTCCTTTAACAGGGTGTATATGGTGTGTTAGCGAACGGGGACTACCTTCCTACTCCGTCCTTTAACAGGGTGTATATGGTGTGTTAGTGAACGGGGACCACCTTCCTCCTTTAACAGGGTGTATATGGTGTGTTAGTGAACGGGGAACACCTTCCTCCTTTAACAGGGTGTATATGGTGTGTTAGCGAACGGGGACTACCTTCCTACTCCGTCCTTTAACAGGGTGTATATGGTGTGTTAGTGAACACCTTCCTACTCCGTCCTTTAACAGGGTGTATATGGTGTGTTAGTGAACGGGGACCACCTTCCTCCTTTAACAGGGTGTATATGGTGTGTTAGTGAACGGGGACCACCTTCCTCCTTTAACAGGGTGTATATGGTGTGTTAGCGAACGGGGACTACCTTCCTACTCCGTCCTTTAACAGGGTGTATATGGTGTGTTAGTGAACACCTTCCTACTCCGTCCTTTAACAGGGTGTATATGGTGTGTTAGTGAACGGGGAACACCTTCCTCCTCCGTCCTTTAACAGGGTGTATATGGTGTGTTAGTGAACGGGGAACACCTTCCTACTCCGTCCTTTAACAGGGTGTATATGGTGTGATTGTGAACGGGGAACACCTTCCTACTCCGTCCTTTAACAGGGTGTATATGGTGTGATTGTGAACGGGGAACACCTTCCTACTCCGTCCTTTAACAGGGTGTATATGGTGTGATTGTGAACGGGGAACACCTTCCTACTCCGTCCTTTAACAGGGTGTGTAATGTACCTTCCTCCTTTAACAGGAATCCGCCCCCAGATTATTATGATTGATATCATTAACACAATAAACAGCTGATTTCATTACTGAAAATACCCAGCAATTAATGAGGCGCAAAATGAGTTCTCTCTCCCAGGTATTGTAGTTTCACTGACCTGTTCTTCAGAGTGGAAGAGGACCTCCGTGTGTGTGTGTGTGTGTGTGTGATGAGTGCTCATGTGTTAATGAGCAGAGCTGAACTACAAAATTAAACTATTAAACTAATACAATTTGTTCTGCGTTTTTATACATGTTACCCAGAAGGAAAATACTCCCACTCCCACCTTTTTAATTTCATATTTTTTTTATTGTAAATGGGTCGACAAAAAAACACATACTTTCATTCTAACAATAACAATAATGTGTAGGAGGCAGGAAAGGTGATAATACAATTTCATTAAAGAACATTTTGAAAAGAAAGATAAACAAATGGGATCAGAGAGAGAGAGAGAGAGAGAATGATTCTACGTCTAATTTTAACGATCTTCTTTGCCGTCGCCGTGGAGACGGTGAAGAGCGCTGACGGACGCCTGTCAATCAAACTGAACATTCCGATTCCGAGAGTTCCGACAGAAACAAACATTCCGACTGAGAGAAAACAACTTCCTCCCACTCAAAACGCCACCGGATAAAACCGCCACTTCTCCCATCGCACTAAACCAACGAAAAACATTACAGAAACACAAATAACATGTTGATACTAGCAGAGAGAAAGAAAAAATACCACCAAAAAGACAACACCTGATGTGGATGGTTCAGCATTAAGATAAAGGTCTACTTTATATTCATACTATATATATATATAATAATAATGTGTATATATAGATATATTCTGGATTTAAACAATGATTTGGATGTAGATGTCTTGCATAGAAAGATCCCACTAGAAAACCCCAGTTAGGGAGAGGAATGATCGACGAGCGCAAAGCAATTTGTCAGAAAGATTAAAAATTAACATAAGTTGAACGTAAATATCCATGTAATAAATGACTAGACAATATAATGTATTTCAATAAACACGTGTTCCAGGACTAGTTTTATGTTAAATCACATCCTTAGAATATCTCTTTAGGGTAATGTTAATAAATGTTAATAAATGGTAAATGTGATAACACTGAGTTGATATGAACACATATAAAACACATACAGCTTCTGATACTATTTGGTTTGTAGCAGGACTTGTGCATTGCTAATTATTAAGACTTAACAAGTGTACCCTGCATACTACAAAGTGTACCCTGCATACTACAAAGTGTACCCTGCATACTACAAAGTGTACCCTGCATACTACAAAGTGTTCACTGCATACTACAAAGTGTACCCTGCATACTACAAAGTGTACACTGCGTACTACAAAGTGTACCCTGCATACTACAAAGTGTACCCTGCATACTACAAATAGTACACTGCGTACTACAAATAGTACACTGCATACTACAAATAGTACACTGCATACTACAAAGTGTACACTGCATACTACAAAGTGTACAAGTGCATTGGAATAACGATGCATCCTAGACAGAGGAAACAGTACGTTGGTCAATACGGCTATAAGCACAAACGTTTTGGCAGTGGTCCACTTTTAAGGAGTTATTGACGGGATATTCCTTCAGCTTCCTACAACTACACACAAGCTAATTCAAAAAGCAACATTTTAATAATATTTATTGTTATACTTAGAATAAATAGGCCAACTTCCTTTATAAAAGGTTCATGGGGGACGGTCTACAAAGAGAAACGAAGCTTTAGTAAGGACTTTTGTCTTTTACACCCGAATAATGCCTTGAGGCTGTCCTGTTCTGTCCTGTGCTGTCCTGGGCTGTCCTGTCCTGTCCTGTCCTGTCCTGTCCTGTGCTGTCCTGTCCTGTCCTGTCCTGTCCTGTGCTGTGCTGTGCTGTGCTGTGCTGTGCTGTGCTGTGCTGTGCTGTGCTGTGCTATGCTGTTCTGTCCTGTCCTGTCCTGTCCTGTGCTGTCCTGTCCTGTGCTGTCCTGTCCTGTCCTGTGCTGTTCTGTCCTGTGCTGTCCTGTCCTGTCCTGTGCTGTCCTGTGCTGTCCTGTGCTGTCCTGTGCTGTCCTGTCCTGGCTGTCCTGTCCTGTGCTGTCCTGTCCTGTCCTGTGCTGTCCTGTCCTGTGCTGTCCTGTCCTGGGATGTCCCATCCTGTGCTGTGCTGGGCTGTCCTAACGCTGCAGATATGGGGGTGGGGGGGCAGCCAGGTGTGGAGGTGTTTGGGTGTGACTGGGTTATCTGTGTCTGAAAATAGATCTCTCACAAGGCCCTCAGTCTGGCCAGTAGAGCATCTACATCAGAGTCTCCATTGGTGTTGCTGGGACATGGAGACTCTCTCTCCACCTCAACCTCTCTCTCCCTCCCTCTCTCCCGCCCTCTTCCCATCCCTCTCTCATTCTCCATCCCTCTCTCCTTCTCCCTCCCTCTCTCTATCCCCGTGTCTCGGTCCATCCCTCTCTCCTTCTCCCTCCCTCTCTCATCCCCGTGTCTCGGTCCATCTCTCCTTCTCCCTCCCTCTCTCATTCCCCGTGTCTCGGTCCATCCCGGTGGTGGTTATGGCTTTGAGTCCTCCAGGTTCCCGACGCAGTTGGCCCCTGCTCCTGGCCGTGGCAGACCCCGTAGCGTGAGCCGGATGTCCCTCTGTGTCATAACGAGCCTCCTTTGTGGGCGCCGCTCCTCTCTGTCCTCTCCCAGCAGCCCCCATCGCCGCCCCCGTGCTCACATTGATATTCTGACGGGATCTCGACCTTTGTAAAGGTGTCTTTGTGTTTTCTGCGGAGAAAAGAGGAGGAGGAGGAGAGATGAGAAAGAGGGATAAGAAGGGTAGTGAAAGAGTCAGGATGAGAGTTGTACACACACACACACACACACACACACACACACACACACACACACACACACACACACACACACACACACACACACACACACACACACACACACACACA
>NC_092095.1:76117802-76122802 GCF_045679555.1 Salvelinus alpinus
CCAATTGGCTATACTTTAAACTCTTTAACATCATCCTCAGCTCTGGCAACTTCTCCAATATTTGGAACTAAGAACTGACCACATGAATCCACAAAAGTGGAGACAAATTTGTCCCCATTAACTACCGTGAGATATGAGTCAACAGCAACCTTGGGAAAATCCTCTGCATTATCATTACCATCAGACTCGTACATTTCCTCAGTGAAAACAATGTACTGAGCAAATATCAAATTGGCTTTTTACCAAATGACCGTACGACAGACCACGTATTCACCCTGCACACCCTAATTAACAAACAAACCAAAACAAAGGCAAAGTCTTTTCATGCTTTGTTGATTTCAAAAAAGCTTTTGACTCAATTTGGCACGAGGACCTGCTGTACAAATTGATGGAAAGTGGTGTTGGGGGTAAAACATACGACATTATAAAATCCATGTACACAAACAACAAGTGTGCGGTTAAAATTGGCAAAAAACACACACATTTCTTTCCACATGGCCGAGGGCACTAACAGTCTGCAGCACCCGGCCTCACGTTACTAGAACAGTCTGCAGCACCCGGCCTCACCCTACTAGAACAGTCTGCAGCACCCGGCCTCACGTTACTAGAACAGTCTGCAGCACCCGGCCTCACGTTACTAGAACAGTCTGCAGCACCCGGCCTTACGTTACTAGAACAGTCTGCAGCACCCGGTCTCACGTTACTAGAACAGTCTGCAGCACCCGGCCTCACGTTACTAGAACAGTCTGCAGCACCCGGTCTCACGTTACTAGAACAGTCTGCAGCACCCGGCCTCACGTTACTAGAACAGTCTGCAGCATCCGGCCTCACGTTACTAGAACAGTCTGCAGCATCCGGCCTCACGTTACTAGAACAGTCTGCAGCACCCGGCCTCACGTTACTAGAACAGTCTGCAGCACCCGGCCTCACGTTACTAGAACAGTCTGCAGCACCCGGCCTCACGTTACTAGAACAGTCTGCAGCATCCGGCCTCACGTTACTAGAACAGTCTGCAGCACCCGGCCTTACGTTACTAGAACAGTCTGCAGCACCCGGCCTCACGTTACTAGAACAGTCTGCAGCACCCGGCCTCACGTTACTAGAACAGTCTGCAGCACCCGGCCTCACCCTACTAGAACAGTCTGCAGCACCCGGCCTCACGTTACTAGAACAGTCTGCAGCACCCGGCCTCACCCTACTAGAACAGTCTGCAGCACCCGGCCTCACGTTACTAGAACAGTCTGCAGCACCCGGCCTCACGTTACTAGAACAGTCTGCAGCACCCGGCCTCACGTTACTAGAACAGTCTGCAGCACCCGGCCTCACGTTACTAGAACCGTCTGCAGCACCCGGCATCACCCTACTAGAACAGTCTGCAGCACCCGGCCTCACGTTACTAGAACAGTCTGCAGCACCCGGCCTCACCCTACTAGAACAGTCTGCAGCACCCGGCCTCACGTTACTAGAATCTGAAGTCAAATGTCTACTGTTTGCTGATGATCTGGTGCTTCTGTCACCAACCAAGGAGGGCCTACAGCAGCACCTAGATCTTCTGCACAGATTCTGTCAGACCTGGGCCCTGACAGTAAATCTCAGTAAGACAAAAATAATGGTGTTCCAAAAAAGGTCCAGTCACCAGGACCACAAATACAAATTCCATCTAGACACCGTTGCCCTGGAGCACACAAAAAACGATACATACCTCGGCCTAAATATCAACGACACAGGTAACTTCCACAAAGCTGTGAACAAAGGGAAGCACAGCCACGAGCTGCCCAGCGACACGAGCCTACCAGACGAGCTAAATAACTGCTATGCTCGCTTCGAGGCAAGTAACACTGAAACATGCATGAGAGCATCAGTTGTTCCGGGCGACTTTGTGATCAAGCTCTCCGTAGCCGATGTGAGTAAGACCTTTAAACAGGTCAACATTCACAAGGCCGCAGGGCCAGACGGATTACCAGGACGTGTACTCCGAGCATGCGCTGACCAACTAGTAAGTGTCTTCACTGATATTTTCAACCTCTCCCTGTCTGAGTCTGTAATACCAACATGTTTCAAGTAGACCACCATAGAGCCAGTGCCCAAGAACACCAAGGTAACCTGCCTAAATGACTACCGACCCATAGCACTCACGTCTGTAGCCAGGAAGTGCTTTGAAAGGCTGGTCATGGCTCACATCAACACCATTATCCCAGAAACCCTAGACCCACTCCAATTTGCATACCGCCCCAACAGATCCACAAATGATGCACTCTCTATTGCACTCCACACTGCCCTTTCCCACCTGGATGCAGAATTCTGCAAAAATATCTTCGGTGTACAACGTAAAACACCAAATAATGCATGCAGAGCAGAATTAGGCCGATAACCGCTAATTTTCAAAATCCAGAAAAGAGCCGTTAAATTCTACAACCACCTAAAAGGAAGCGATTCCCAAACCTTCCATAACAAAGCCATCACCTACAGAGAGATGAACCTGGAGAAGAGTCCCCTAAGCAAGCTGGTCCTGGGGCTCTGTTCTCAAACACAAACACACCCCACAGAGAAAACTGTGTGAGAAAACAAAAAGATAATTACTTGACACATTGGAAAGAATTAACAAAAAAACAGAGCAAACTAGAATGCTATTTGGCCCTAAACAGAGAGTATACAGTGGCAGAACACCTGACCACTGTGACTGACCCAAACTTAAGGAAAGCTTTGACTATGTACAGACTCAGTGAGCATAGCCTTGCTATTGAGAAAGGCCGCCGTAGGCAGACATGGCTCTCAAGAGAAGACAGGCTATGTGCACACTGCCCACAAAATGAGGTGGAAACTGAGCTGCACTTCCTAACCTCCTGCCCAATGTATGACCATATTAGAGACACATATTTCCCTCAGATCCACAAAGAATCGAAGACAAACCCAATTTTGATAAACTCCCATATCTACTGGGTGAAATACCCCATACAAAACCCCAATACAACCCATATTTATGTTCATTTATTTTCACTTTTTTACTTTAACTAATTGCACATCGTTACAACCCTGTATATATACAACCTATGACATGTTAAATGTATTATTTTGAAACGTTTGTGAGTGTAATGTTTACTGTAAATTTGTTATTGTTTATTTCCCTTTTGTTCATTATCTACCTCACTTGCTTTGGCAATGTTAACACATGTTTCCCATGCCAATAAAGCCCTTAAATTGAAATTGAATTGAGAGAGAGACAGAGACAGGAGAGATAGAGAGACAGGAGAGAGAGAGGAGAGAGAGAGAGAGAGAGAGAGAGAGAGAGAGACAGGAGAGAGAGAGAGACAGAGAGAGAAAGAGAGAGAGAGAGAAAGAGAGAGAGAGAGTTTGATGACTATATTTGGTCTTTGGGAAACGATCTAACCACCATGTCATTTATCTATATCAAGACCAACACGGAGGGAGTGAAGGATGGAGAGAGAGGGAGGGATGGAGGGATAGAGAGGGAGGCATGGAGAGAGGGATGGAGAGGGAGGGATAGAGAGAGAGGGATGGAGAGGGAGGGATAGAGAGGGAGGGATAGAGGGAGGGATAGAGAGAGGGATGGAGGTATAGAGAGGGAGGGATAGAGAGAAGAAGAGGGGGATGAGAAGGATGGATAGAGGCTAGGGATGGATGGAGAGAGGGGGAGGGAGGGAGGGAGGGAGAGAGGGAGGGAGAGATGGAGGGAGGGAAGAATAGAGAGAGAGAGAGAGAGAGAGGGAGGGAGGGAGGGAGATGTCTATTCCACCAGCCATGTTGGTGGGTGAGATGTCTATTCCATCAGCCACGTTGGTGGGTGAGATGTCTATTCCACCAGCCACGTTGGTGGGTGAGATGTCTATTCCACCAGCCATGTTGGTGGGTAAAGATGTCTATTCCACCAGCCATGTTGGTGGGTGAGATGTCTATTCCACCAGCCATGTTGGTGGATGAGATGTCTATTCCATCAGCCACGTTGGTGGATGAGATGTCTATTCCACCAGCCATGTTGGTGGGTAAAGATGTCTATTCCACCAGCCATGTTGGTGGATGAGATGTCTATTCCACCAGCCATGTTGGTGGATGAGATGTCTATTCCACCAGCCACGTTGGAGGGTGAGATGTCTATTCCACCAGCCACGTTGGTGGGTAAAGATGTCTATTCCACCAGCCACGTTGGTGGGTAAAGATGTCTATTCCACCAGCCACGTTGGAGGGTGAGATGTCTATTCCACCAGCCACGTTGGTGGGTAAAGATGTCTATTCCACCAGCCACGTTGGTGGGTAAAGATGTCTATTCCACCAGCCACGTTGGTGGGTAAAGATGTCTATTCCACCAGCCACGTTGGTGGGTAAAGATGTCTATTCCACCAGCCACGTTGGTGGGTAAAGATGTCTATTCCACCAGCCACGTTGGTGGGTAAAGATGTCTATTCCACCAGCCACGTTGGAGGGTGAGATGTCTATTCCACCAGCCACGTTGGAGGGTGAGATGTCTATTCCACCAGCCACGTTGGAGGATGAGATGTCTATTCCACCAGCCACGTTGGAGGGTGAGATGTCTACTCCACCAGCCACGTTGGCAGGTGAGATGTCTATTCCACCAGCCACGTTGGCAGGTGGTCAGGTCTGCACTCTGCAAACATTTCATTCGCATTTGTGAATAAAAAATAAATCAATTGAAGACAAAACACTGCCTGGCTGGGGGCTGAGCGTGAAGAGCTTCTCACAGGCATAAAAGTCAGTCCAATTTACTTGAAACTAAATTCTACCAAAGCCAGATTTGTCCTTGTGTTTCTTGGCTATTTACATGGTTTTGTTCACAAGCTGTTTTTCAAATGTTTGAGTTTCAACTGAGAAGACAAACGGGGGGGGGGGGGGGTCAACAACTAGTCAGACTTCTCAACACCACAAAACACGACTCCAGTCCCGTTACCACGGTAACATCCAGCCCTTAAAGAGGCAGCTGTGAATCTGTGATATTTTGGTTAAAAAGACTTCAAATTAAAATTAAA
>NC_092095.1:76125302-76192802 GCF_045679555.1 Salvelinus alpinus
CCCGAGCACTACGTAGGGAGTAAGGGGTCGGCGTTGAGGCGACAGCCTCCACTTCCTGACAGCTCTCAGCATCCAGGTCTCAGAGACGTACTTATGAAATCTCAACAGCCTCAAGTCTCGCTCTATATTTTATACGAGTTGAATATTTTAAAAGATAAACCCACTCAACAGCCAATAAAAGCCTTTTCTTACTGGGACCGTCTGTCCTATAAATAACATCTCATATGTCCTGTCACATGACAGACGGATTCATCACCCTTCTCTCACACCCTTTCTTCTACAGACAACTTCACTCTGGTAAACAGGCCGTCCGCATCAACACAGCTTACTCTATCGCTCTTTATCTCTCCCTCCCTCCCCCATCCCTCCCTCCGCTCCTCATCCCTCTCTCCCTCCATCCCAGTCTCCCTCCATCCCTCTCTACCCCATCCCTCTCTCCATCCATCTCTCTCTCTCCCTCCATCCCTCTCTCCCTCCATCTCTCTATCCCTCCCCCATCCCTCTCTCCCTCCCCCATCTCTCCATCTCTCTCTCCCTCCATCCCAGTCTCCAGAGAGCCCACCGTAGGGAGAGTTAAGTTCCCTCCAATGTCCTCAGCACCATCAAATCTACAACAGAACAGCAGCATAGAGTGTAGCGTCTCCATGGTGATATGTTGACCAGAGGAGTGTATTGTCTCTATAGTGATATGTTGACCAGAGGAGTGTATTGTCTCCATGGTGATATGTTAACCAGAGGAGTGTATTGTCTCCATGGTGATATGTTGACCAGAGGAGTGTATTGTCTCCATGGTGATATGTTGACCAGAGGAGTGTATTGTCTCTATAGTGATATGTTGAACAGAGGAGTGTATTGTCTCCATAGTGATATGTTGACCAGAGGAGTGTATTGTCTCCATGGTGATATGTTAACCAGAGGAGTGTATTGTCTCCATGGTGATATGTTGACCAGAGGAGTGTATTGTCTCCATGGTGATATGTTGACCAGAGGAGTGTATTGTCTCCATAGTGATATGTTGACCAGAGGAGTGTATTGTCTCCATAGTGATATGTTGACCAGAGGAGTGTATTGTCTCTATAGTGATATGTTGACCAGAGGAGTGTATTGTCTCCATAGTGATATGTTGACCAGAGGAGTGTATTGTCTCCATGGTGATATGTTAACCAGAGGAGTGTATTGTCTCCATAGTGATATGTTGACCAGAGGAGTGTATTGTCTCCATAGTGATATGTTGACCAGAGGAGTGTATTGTCTCCATGGTGATATGTTAACCAGAGGAGTGTATTGTCTCCATAGTGATATGTTGACCAGAGGAGTGTATTGTCTCCATAGTGATACAGTGGGGAGAACAAGTATTTGATACACTGCCGATTTTGCAGGTTTTCCTACTTACAAAGCATGTAGAGGTCTGTCATTTTTATCATAGGTACACTTCAACTGTGAGAGACGGAATCTAAAACAAAAATCCAGAAAATCACATTGTATGATTTTTAAGTAATTAATTTGCATTTTATTGCATGACATAAGTATTTGATCACCTACCAACCAGTAAGAATTCCGGCTCTCACAGACCTGTTAGTTTTTCTTTAAGAAGCCCTCCTGTTCTCCACTCATTACCTGTATTAACTGCACCTGTTTGAACTCGTTACCTGTATAAAAGACACCTGTCCACACACTCAATCAAACAGACTCCAACCTCTCCACAATAGCCAAGACCAGAGAGCTGTGTAAGGACATCAGGGATAAATTGTAGACCTGTACAAGGCTGGGATGGGCTACAGGACAATAGGCAAGCAGCTTGGTGAGAAGGCAACAACTGTTGGCACAATTATTAGAAAATGGAAGAAGTTCAAGATGACGGTCAATCACCCTCGGTCTGGGGCTCCATGCAAGATCTCACCTCGTGGGGCATCAATGATCATGAGGAATGTGAGGGATCAGCCCAGAACTACACGGCAGGACCTGGTCAATGACCTGAAGAGAGCTGGGACCACAGTCTCAAAGAAAACCATTAGTAACACACTACGCCGTCATGGATTAAAATCCTGCAGCGCACGCAAGGTCCCCCTGCTCAAGCCAGCGCATGTCCAGGCCCGTCTGAAGTTTGCCAATGACCATCTGGATGATCCAGAGGAGGAATGGGAGAAGGTCATGTGGTCTGATGAGACAAAAATAGAGCTTTTTGCTCTAAACTCCACTCGCCGTGTTTGGAGGAATAGAAGGATGAGTACAACCCCAAGAACACCATCCCAACCGTGAAGCATGGAGGTGGAAACATCATTCTTTGGGGATGCTTTTCTGCAAAGGGGACAGGACGACTGCACCGTATTGAGGGGAGGATGGATGGGGCCATGTATCGCGAGATCTTGGCCAACAACCTCCTTCCCTCAGTAAGAGCATTGAAGATGGGTCGTGGCTGGGTCTTCCAGCATGACAACGACACGAACACACAGCCAGGGCAACTAAGGAGTGGCTCCGTAAGAAGCATCTCAAGGTCCTGGAGTGGCCTAGCCAGTCTCCAGACCTGAACCCAATAGAAAATCTTTGGAGGGAGCTGAACGTCCGTATTGCCCAGCGACAGCCCCGAAACCTGAAGGATCTGGAGAAGATCTGTAGGGAGGAGTGGGCCAAAATCCCTGCTGCAGTGTGTGCAAACCTAGTCAAGAACTACAGGAAACGTATGATCTCTGTAATTGCAAACAAAGGTTTCTGTACCAAATATTAAGTTCTGCTTTTCTGATGTATCAAATACTTATGTCATGCAATAAAATGCAAATGAATTACTTAAAAATCATACAATGTGATTTTCTGGATTTTTGTTTTAGATTCCGTCTCTCATAGTTGAAGTGTACCTATGATAAAAATTACAGACCTCTACATGCTTTGTAAGTAGGAAAACCTGCAAAATCGTCAGTGTATCAAATACTTGTTCTCCCCACTGTATGTTGACCAGAGGAGTGTATTGTCTCCATAGTGATATGTTGACCAGAGGAGTGTATTGTCTCCATAGTGATATGTTGACCAGAGGAGTGTATTGTCTCCATGGTGATATGTTAACCAGAGGAGTGTATTGTCTCCATAGTGATATGTTAACCAGAGGAGTGTATTGTCTCCATGGTGATATGTTGACCAGAGGAGTGTATTGTCTCCATGGTGATATGTTAACCAGAGGAGTGTATTGTCTCCATGGTGATATGTTAACCAGAGGAGTGTATTGTCTCCATAGTGATATGTT
Organism: Salvelinus alpinus; assembly: GCF_045679555.1. NCBI lineage: Eukaryota > Metazoa > Chordata > Actinopteri > Salmoniformes > Salmonidae > Salvelinus > Salvelinus alpinus. Next base: position 76,128,538 of record NC_092095.1, read on the forward strand.
GACCAGAGGAGTGTATTGTCTCCATGGTGATATGTTAACCAGAGGAGTGTATTGTCTCCATAGTGATATGTTAACCAGAGGAGTGTATTGTCTCCATAGTGATATGTTGACCAGAGGAGTGTATTGTCTCCATGGTGATATGTTGACCAGAGGAGTGTATTGTCTCTATAGTGATATGTTGACCAGAGGAGTGTATTGTCTCCATGGTGATATGTTGACCAGAGGAGTATATTGTCTCCATAGTGATATGTTGACCAGAGGAGTGTATTGTCTCCATAGTGATATGTTAACCAGAGGAGTGTATTGTCTCCATAGTGATATGTTGACCAGAGGAGTGTATTGTCTCCATGGTGATATGTTGACCAGAGGAGTGTATTGTCTCCATGGTGATATGTTGACCAGAGGAGTGTATTGTCTCCATAGTGATATGTTGACCAGAGGAGTGTGTGTATTGTCTCTATAGTGATATGTTGACCAGAGGAGTGTATTGTCTCCATAGTGATATGTTAACCAGAGGAGTGTGTGTATTGTCTCTATAGTGATATGTTGACCAGAGGAGTGTATTGTCTCCATGGTGATATGTTAACCAGAGGAGTGTATTGTCTCTATAGTGATATGTTAACCAGAGGAGTGTATTGTCTCCATAGTGATATGTTGACCAGAGGAGTGTATTGTCTCCATAGTGATATGTTGACCAGAGGAGTGTATTGTCTCCATAGTGATATGTTAACCAGAGGAGTGTATTGTCTCCATAGTGATATGCCTGTCTGTCTGTAAACACTAGAGATCACCTGTCTGTCTGTAAACACTAGACATCACCTACAGATCACCTGTCTGTCTGTAAACACTAGACATCACCTACAGATCACCTGTCTGTCTGTAAACACTAGACATCACCTACAGATCACCTGTCTGTCTGTAAACACTAGACATCACCTATAGATCACCTGTCTGTCTGTAAACACTAGACATCACCTACAGATCACCTGTCTGTCTGTAAACACTAGACATCACCTGTCTGTCTGTAAACACTAGACATCACCTATAGATCACCTGTCTGTCTGTAAACACTAGACATCACCTGTCTGTCTGTAAACACTAGACATCACCTATAGATCACCTGTCTGTCTGTAAACACTACACATCACCTATAAGTCACCTGTCTGTCTGTAAACACTAGACATCACCTACAGATCACCTGTCTGTCTGTAAACACTAGACATCACCTATAAGTCACCTGTCTGTCTGTAAACACTAGACATCACCTACAGATCACCTGTCTGTCTGTAAACACTAGACATCACCTAGACATCACCTGTCTGTCTGCAAACACTAGACATCACCTACAGATCACCTGTCTGTACATACTAGACATCACCTATAGATCACCTGTCTGTCTGTACATACTAGACATCACCTATAGATCACCTGTCTGTCTGTAAACACTAGACATCACCTAGACATCACCTGTCTGTCTGCAAACACTAGACATCACCTACAGATCACCTGTCTGTCTGTAAACACTAGACATCACCTATAGATCACCTGTCTGTCTGTAAACACTAGACATCACCTAGACATCACCTGTCTGTCTGTAAACACTAGACATCACCTACAGATCACCTGTCTGTACATACTAGACATCACCTATAGATCACCTGTCTGTCTGTACATACTAGACATCACCTATAGATCACCTGTCTGTCTGTAAACACTAGACATCACCTATAGATCACCTGTCTGTCTGTAAACACTAGACATCACCTACAGATCACCTGTCTGTCTGTAAACACTAGACATCACCTGTCTGTCTGTAAACACTAGACATCACCTATAGATCACCTGTCTGTCTGTAAACACTAGACATCACCTACAGATCACCTGTCTGTCTGTAAACACTAGACATCACCTATAGATCACCTGTCTGTCTGTAAACACTAGACATCACCTACAGATCACCTGTCTGTCTGTAAACACTAGACATCACCTGTCTGTCTGTAAACACTAGACATCACCTATAGATCACCTGTCTGTCTGTAAACACTAGACATCACCTATAAGTCACCTGTCTGTCTGTAAACACTAGACATCACCTACAGATCACCTGTCTGTCTGTAAACACTAGACAGCACCTGTCTGTCTGTAAACACTAGACATCACCTATAGATCACCTGTCTGTCTGTACATACTAGACATCACCTATAGATCACCTGTCTGTCTGTAAACACTAGACATCACCTATAGATCACCTGTCTGTCTGTAAACACTAGACATCACCTGTCTGTCTGTAAACACTAGACATCACCTATAGATCACCTGTCTGTCTGTAAACACTAGACATCACCTATAGATCACCTGTCTGTCTGTAAACACTAGACATCACCTGTCTGTAAACACTAGACATCACCTACAAATCACCTGTCTGTCTGTAAACACTAGACATCACCTGTCTGTTTGTAAACACTAGACATCACCTGTCTGTTTGTAAACACTAGACATCACCTGTCTGTCTGTAAACACTAGACATCACCTGTCTGTCTGTAAACACTAGACATCACCTGTCTGTCTGTAAACACTAGACATCACCTGTCTGTCTGTAAACACTAGACATCACCTGTCTGTAAACACTAGACATCACCTGTCTGTCTGTAAACACTAGACATCACCTGTCTGTCTGTAAACACTAGACATCACCTACAGATCACCTGTCTGTCTGTAAACACTAGACATCACCTACAGATCACCTGTCTGTCTGTAAACACTAGACATCACCTGTCTGTCTGTAAACACTAGACATCACCTGTCTGTCTGTAAACACTAGACATCACCTACAGATCACCTGTCTGTCTGTAAACACTAGACATCACCTACAGATCACCTGTCTGTCTGTAAACACTAGACATCACCTATAGATCACCTGTCTGTCTGTAAACACTAGACATCACCTGTCTGTCTGTAAACACTAGACATCACCTACAGATCACCTGTCTGTCTGTAAACACTAGACATCACCTACAGATCACCTGTCTGTCTGTAAACACTAGACATCACCTGTCTGTCTGTAAACACTAGACATCACCTGTCTGTCTGTAAACACTAGACATCACCTACAAATCACCTGTCTGTCTGTAAACACTAGACATCACCTATAGATCACCTGTCTGTCTGTAAACACTAGACATCACCTACAGATCACCTGTCTGTCTGTAAACACTAGACATCACCTACAGATCACCTGTCTGTCTGTAAACACTAGACATCACCTACAGATCACCTGTCTGTCTGTAAACACTAGACATCACCTACAGATCACCTGTCTGTCTGTAAACACTAGACATCACCTACAGATCACCTGTCTGTCTGTAAACACTAGACATCACCTGTCTGTCTGTAAACACTAGACATCACCTACAGATCACCTGTCTGTCTGTAAACACTAGACATCACCTATAGATCACCTGTCTGTCTGTAAACACTAGACATCACCTATAGATCACCTGTCTGTCTGTAAACACTAGACATCACCTACAGATCACCTGTCTGTCTGTAAACACTAGACATCACCTACAGATCACCTGTCTGTCTGTAAACACTAGACATCACCTATAGATCACCTGTCTGTCTGTAAACACTAGACATCACCTATAGATCACCTGTCTGTCTGTAAACACTAGACATCACCTGTCTGTCTGTAAACACTAGACATCACCTACAGATCACCTGTCTGTCTGTAAACACTAGACATCACCTACAGATCACCTGTCTGTCTGTAAACACTAGACATCACCTACAGATCACCTGTCTGTCTGTAAACACTAGACATCACCTACAGATCACCTGTCTGTCTGTAAACACTAGACATCACCTACAGATCACCTGTCTGTCTGTAAACACTAGACATCACCTACAGATCACCTGTAATATATAACTGAAGGAGAGTGTATAGATGAGTTGGCGTGTGGGAGGCCCTGTCCTCTCTCTCCTCTCTGCTGAATCCTAGAGACGTATCTGAACACCATTAAGAGAGGAGGGGGGAGAGAGGAGGGGGGAGAGAGGAGGTGGGGAGAGAGGAGGGGGGAAGGAGACAGAGGAGGGCACACGACTCCTGGGTGATGCTAGTGGTTAACTTGGCCCCTAGAATACCCAGGCTAAACAGTGTTGGTTGCTGTGACTGCTGGCATCTCAACGCCATTAAAGCCTTGTGTTAGACTCCATGGAAGGTCACCGCCACTCAACGACGAGGAGGGGGGAAGGAGAGGAGGGGAGGAGAGGGAAGAGGAGAGAAAAAAGGAGAGGAGAGTAAGGAGGGGAGAGAGGGGAGAGGAGAGTAAGGAGGGGAGAGAGGGGAGGGGAGAGAAAAAAGGAGAGGAAAGTAAGGAGGGGAGGGGAGAGGGGAGAGGGGAGAGAGAGGAGGGCAGAGAGAGGAGGGGGAGAGAGGAGGGCAGAGAGGAGGGGGAAGGAGACAGAGGAGGGGAGAGGAGAAAGGACACAAATTAACAGAGAGGTCCGCTCCACTGGCCACCTCCCTGTCTGGAGAGACAGGCCCGTCAGCCCGGGCAATTAAAAAGACATGGACCGACCAACACACACACACACACACACACACACACACACACGCACACACAGAATATTTCAGTGGAAATCATCTCAGCCCCTCTACAGTATTAACCTACTGTCCTGTAGTTTAACTGTAGTTATAACAGTATAAACCTACTGTCCTGTAGTTTAACTGTAGTTATAACAGTATAAACCTACTGTCCTGTAGTTTAACTGTAGTTATAACAGTATAAACCTACTGTCCTGTAGTTTAACTGTAGTTATAACAGTATAAACCTACTGTCCTATAGTTTAACTGTAGTTATAACAGTATAAACCTACTGTCCTGTAGTTTAACTGTAGTTATAACAGTATAAACCTACTGTCCTGTAGTTTAACTGCAGTTATAACAGTATAAACCTACTGTCCTGTAGTTTAACTGTAGTTATAACAGTATAAACCTACTGTCCTGTAGTTTAACTGTAGTTATAACAGTATAAACCTACCGTCCTGTAGTTTAACTGTAGTTATAACAGTATAAACCTACCGTCCTGTAGTTTAACTGTAGTTATAACAGTATAAACCTACCGTCCTGTAGTTTAACTGTAGTTATAACAGTATAAACCTACTGTCCTGTAGTTTAACTGTAGTTATAACAGTATAAACCTACTGTCCTGTAGTTTAACTGTAGTTATAACAGTATAAACCTACTGTCCTGTAGTTTAACTGTAGTTATAACAGTATAAACCTACTGTCCTGTAGTTTAACTGTAGTTATAACAGTATAAACCTACTGTCCTGTAGTTTAACTGTAGTTATAACAGTATAAACCTACTGTCCTATAGTTTAACTGTAGTTATAACAGTATAAACCTACTGTCCTGTAGTTTAACTGCAGTTATAACAGTATAAACCTACTGTCCTGTAGTTTAACTGCAGTTATAACAGTATAAACCTACTGTCCTGTAGTTTAACTGTAGTTATAACAGTATAAACCTACTGTCCTGTAGTTTAACTGTAGTTATAACAGTATAAACCTACCGTCCTGTAGTTTAACTGTAGTTATAACAGTATAAACCTACCGTCCTGTAGTTTAACTGTAGTTATAACAGTATAAACCTACTGTCCTGTAGTTTAACTGTAGTTATAACAGTATAAACCTACTGTCCTGTAGTTTAACTGTAGTTATAACAGTATAAACCTACTGTCCTGTAGTTTAACTGTAGTTATAACAGTATAAACCTACTGTCCTGTAGTTTAACTGTAGTTATAACAGACAGTATAAACCTACTGTCCTATAGTTTAACTGTAGTTATAACAGTATAAACCTACTGTCCTGTAGTTTAACTGTAGTTATAACAGTATTAACCTACTGTCCTATAGTTTAACTGTAGTTATAACAGTATAAACCTACTGTCCTGTAGTTTAACTGTAGTTATAACAGTATAAACCTACCGTCCTATAGTTTAACTGTAGTTATAACAGACAGTATAAACCTACTGTCCTATAGTTTAACTGTAGTTATAACAGTATAAACCTACTGTCCTGTAGTTTAACTGTAGTTATAACAGTATAAACCTACTGTCCTGTAGTTTAACTGTAGTTATAACAGTATAAACCTACTGTCCTATAGTTTAACTGTAGTTATAACAGTATAAACCTACTGTCCTGTAGTTTAACTGTAGTTATAACAGTATAAACCTACTGTCCTGTAGTTTAACTGTAGTTATAACAGTATAAACCTACTGTCCTGTAGTTTAACTGTAGTTATACCAGTATAAACCTACTGTCCTGTAGTTTAACTGTAGTTATAACAGTATAAACCTACCGTCCTATAGTTTAACTGTAGTTATAACAGACAGTATAAACCTACTGTCCTGTAGTTTAACTGTAGTTATACCAGTATAAACCTACTGTCCTATAGTTTAACTGTAGTTATAACAGTATAAACCTACTGTCCTGTAGTTTAACTGTAGTTATACCAGTATAAACCTACTGTCCTGTAGTTTAACTGTAGTTATAACAGTATAAACCTACTGTCCTGTAGTTTAACTGTAGTTATACCAGTATAAACCTACTGTCCTATAGTTTAACTGTAGTTATACCAGTATAAACCTACTGTCCTGTAGTTTAACTGCAGTTATAACAGTATAAACCTACCGTCCTATAGTTTAACTGTAGTTATAACAGACAGTATAAACCTACTGTCCTGTAGTTTAACTGTAGTTATACCAGTATAAACCTACTGTCCTGTAGTTTAACTGTAGTTATAACAGTATAAACCTACTGTCCTGTAGTTTAACTGCAGTTATAGATACAACATCAACCACACAGACAACAGGAGAGAGAAGAGCCCACAGTAGCAGAGAGATGAGCACAGACTGGGAGGTGTGTGTGAGTGTGTGTTTGCATCTGCTGTGTTTGTTTACATCTGGTGTGTGTGTGTGTGTGTGTGTGTGTGTGTGTGTGTGTGTGTGTGTGTGTGTGTGTGTGTGTGTGTGTGTGTGAGTAGGACAGGTGTGTGGGTGTGAGAGAGAGAGAGGTGTGTGTGTGAGAGAGAGCTGTGTGTATGAGAGAAGTGTGTGTGATTACATCGTGTGTGTGTGCATGTGTGTGTGTAGGAGAGAGGTGTGATCTCCTGAGGGCTCTGAGAAGGAAGAGGAACCATTTCACCTGATCAGAGAAACACACCAACCAATCAGAACACTGAAAAGAAAAATAATTGAGTGGAGGGGAGTTGGTTGAGTTTCCTTGACCCCAAAAAGGAGGGTGAGTGTATTTGTGTTTTTGAAAGAGTGTGTTTGAAAGAGTAAGTGTGTGTGTGTGTGTTTGAGTGTGTGTGTGTGTGTGTGTTTGTTTGAGAATGTGTGTGTGTGTGTGTGTGTTTGAGTGTGTGTGTGTGTGTGTGTGTGTGTTTGAGTGTGTGTGTGTGTGTGTTTGTTTGAGAATGTGTGTGTGTGTGTGTGTGTGTGTGTGTGTGTTTGAGTGTGTTTGTTTGAGAATGTGTGTGTGTGTGTGTGTTTGAGTGTGTGTGTGTGTGTGTGTGTTTGAGTGTGTGTGTGTGTGTTTGAGTGTGTGTGTGTGTTTGAGTGTGTGTGTGTGTGTGTGTTTGAGTGTGTGTGTGTGTTGGTGTGTGTATGTGTGTGTGTGTGTGTGTGTATGCGTGGCGCGCGCGCGTGTGTGTGTGAGGCAGATGGCCAGAGGAACTGAAGGATCATGTTGAGGAGGAGGAGGAGGAGGAGGAGGAAAAGGGAGGTGAAGGAAGAGGGGGAAGCCTTTAGGGACCGAACGTGTAACATTTATCTCCGTTATGCCGAGAGCTCCCATTGGGCCATAATAATACATCACTGTTGACACAGAGAGAGACCAGGAACTCAACCACTTAGAAAGACTACAGACGAGCAACAAGTCTATATGGAGGGGTGGAGCAGAGTTCACCATGGACAATACTGTATACTGGTTCACTGTGGATAATACTGTATACTGGTTCACCGTGGATAATACTGTATACTGGTTCACTGTGGATAATACTGTATACTGGTTCACTGTGGATAATACTGTATACTGGTTCACTGTGGATAATACTGTATACTGGTTCACCGTGGATAATACTGTATACTGGTACACCATGGATAATACTGTATACTGGTTCACCGTGGATAATACTGTATACTGGTTCACCATGGAAAATACTGTATACTGGTTCACTGTGGATAATACTGTATACTGGTTCACTGTGGATAAATACTGTATACTGGTACACTGTGGATAATACTGTATACTGGTTCACTGTGGATAATACTGTATACTGGTTCACCATGGATAATACTGTATACTGGTTCACTGTGGATAATACTGTATACTGGTTCACTGTGGATAATACTGTATACTGGTTCACTGTGGATAATACTGTATACTGGTTCACTGTGGATAATACTGTATACTGGTACACCATGGATAATACTGTATACTGGTTCACAATGGATAATACTGTATACTGGTACACTGTGGATAATACTGTATACTGGTTCACTGTGGATAATACTGTATACTGGTTCACCATGGATAATACTGTATACTGGTTCACTGTGGATAATACTGTATACTGGTTCACTGTGGATAATACTGTATACTGGTTCACTGTGGATAATACTGTATACTGGTTCACTGTGGATAATACTGTATACTGGTTCACTGTGGATAATACTGTATACTGGTACACCATGGATAATACTGTATACTGGTTCACCATGGATAATACTGTATACTGGTTCACCATGGATAATACTGTATACTGGTTCACCATGGATAATACTGTATACTGGTTCACCATGGATAATACTGTATACTGGTTCACTGTGGATAATACTGTATACTGGTACACCATGGATAATACTGTATACTGGTTCACCATGGATAATACTGTATACTGGTACACTGTGGATAATACTGTATACTGGTTCACTGTGGATAATACTGTATACTGGTTCACCATGGATAATACTGTATACTGGTTCACTGTGGATAATACTGTATACTGGTTCACTGTGGATAATACTGTATACTGGTTCACTGTGGATAATACTGTATACTGGTTCACTGTGGATAATACTGTATACTGGTACACCATGGATAATACTGTATACTGGTTCACCATGGATAATACTGTATACTGGTTCACCATGGATAATACTGTATACTGGTTCACCATGGATAATACTGTATACTGGTTCACTGTGGATAAATACTGTATACTGGTAAACTGTGGATAATACTGTATACTGGTTTACTGTGGATAATACTGTATACTGGTACACCATGGATAATACTGTATACTGGTTCACTGTGGATAATACTGTATACTGGTTCACCATGGATAATACTGTATACTGGTTTACTGTGGATAATACTGTATACTGGTAAACTGTGGATAATACTGTATACTGGTTCACCATGGATAATACTGTATACTGGTTCACCGTGGATAATACTGTATACTGGTTCACTGTGGATAATACTGTATACTGGTTCACTGTGGATAATACTGTATACTGGTTCACTGTGGATAATACTGTATTGAGGAAATTGTATAGGAGAAATTACAGCAGGTACTGTACAAACAAAGGCAATGCACGCTGAGAAACAGAAATCTGTAAAAGCACAAACAAACGGACTTCCACACACCAAGGAGCAGTGTTTTCCTTAGTCTAGCAGAACACAGTATATCCCCAGAGGTCACCAGAGGTCACCAGATCACAGAGCAGGTTGATGTTGTCTGGTAGCTAATTAGCTTTACAGGAGAGGGCTTCGGGTCTGAGTCACACACACTGATCAAAACACTGCCAGGTTCATCCATAAACACACTGATCAAAACACTGCCATGTTCATCCATAAACACACTGATCAAAACACTGCCAGGTTCATCCATAAACACACTGATCAAAACACTGCCAGGTTCATCCATAAACACACTGATCAAAACACTGCCAGGTTCATCCACATACACTGATCAAAACACTGCCAGGTTCATCCATAAACACACTGATCAAAACACTGCCATGTTCATCCATAAACACACTGATCAAAACACTGCCATGTTCATCCATACACACAGTGATCAAAACACTGCCAGGTTCATCCATAAACACACTGATCAAAACACTGCCAGGTTCATCCACACACACTGATCAAAACACTGCCATGTTCATCCATACACACAGTGATCAAAACACTACCAGGTTCATCCATAAACACACTGATCAAAACACTACCAGGTTCATCCAAACACCAGGTGCGTCTGATAAACGCTCAGGGCTCAACGAGACGGTAACGGTAACGGTAAACGCTCGCAGCAGTACTCCCTCATTTAGCTGTGTTGTTTTTACTTTAACGTGGAAACAGAACAACAGATAAGCAGCGTGAGACCCGTGTGTGTGTGTGTGTGTGTGAGACCCGTGTGTGTGTGTGTGAGACCTGTGTGTGTGTGTGTGTGTGTGTGTGTGTGTGTGTGTGTGTGTGTGTGTGTGTGTGTGTGTGTGTGTGTGTGTGTGTGTGTGTGTGTGACGTGTGTATGTGTGTGTGTGACACATCGGTGTGTACGTGTGTGTGTGTGTGTGCGTGCGTGTGTATGTGAGACCCGTATGTGTGTGTGTGAGACCCGTGTGTGTGTGTGTGAGACCCGTGTGTGTGTGTGAGACGTGTGTGTATGTGTGTGTGTGTGTGTGTGAGAGAGAGACGTCAGTGTCTAGCTCCACAACAGAACAACAGATAAGCAGCGTGAGACCCGTGTGTGTGTGTGTGAGACCCGTGTGAGACCCGTGTGTGTGTGAGACCCGTGTGTGTGTGTGTGTGTGTGTGTGTGTGTGTGTGTGTGTGTGTGTGTGTGTGTGTGAGAGAGAGAGAGAGAGACGTCAGTGTCGAGCTCCACGACAGAACAGCCTTCAGCCGTCAACTAGCTGTACTACATCGGCTGCACCTCTTCATCTCTTTCATTCGTTGTTCTCATCTTCGCCACCCAGTTTCTCACTGAGCACCGAGACGAAACCACTGCTCTCACCAGGGAACGATGCGGTTGGTTTAAAGTTGACTCTTACAGAAAGATGTTGGTTTATCAACTTTCTACAGACTAACGAGATAACACTCATTAGCCACAAACACACCAACCACAACACACAGACTAACGAGATAACACTCATTAGCCACAAACACACCAACCACAACACACAGACTAATCCACATAGGAGGAGGATGTACTGGTAGGAGGATGTACTGGGGAGGATGTACTGGGGAGGATGTACTGGGGAGGAGGATGTGCTGGGGAGGGAGGATGTACTGGGGAGGAGGATGTACTGGGGAGGAGGATGTACTGGGGAGGAGGATGTACTGGGGAGGATGATGTACTGGGGAGGATGATGTACTGGGGAGGAGGATGTACTGGGGAGGAGGATGTACTGGGGAGGAGGGTGTACTGGGGAGGAGGATGTGCTGGGGAGGAGGATGTACTGGGGAGGAGGATGTACTGGGGAGGAGGATGTACAGGGAGGAGGATGTACTGGGGAGGATGTACTGGTAGGAGGATGTACTGGGGAGGATGTACTGGGGAGGAGGATGTACTGGGGAGGAGGATGTGCTGGGGAGGAGGATGTACTGGGGAGGAGGATGTACTGGGATGAGGATGTACTGGGGAGGATGTACTGGTAGGAGGATGTACTGGGGAGGATGAACTGGGGAGGATGTACTGGGGAGGAGGATGTACTGGGGAGGAGGATGTACTGGGGAGGAGGATGTACTGGGGAGGAGGATGTACTGGGGAGGAGGATGTACTGGGGAGGAGGATGTACTGGGAGGAGGATGTACTGGGGAGGAGAATGTACTGGGAGGAGGATGTACTGGGGAGGATGATGTACTGGGGAGGAGGATGTACTGGGGGGGAGGATGTACTGGGGAGGAGAATGTACTGGGAGGAGGATGTACTGGGGAGGATGATGTACTGGGGAGGAGGATGTACTGGGGAGGAGGATGTACTGGGGAGGAGGATGTACTGGGGAGGAGGATGTACTGGGGAGGAGTATGTGCTGGGGAGGAGGATGTACTGGGGAGGAGGATGTACTGGGGAGGAGGATGTACAGGGAGGAGGATGTACTGGGGAGGATGTACTGGTAGGACGATGTACTGGGGAGGATGTACTGGGGAGGAGGATGTACTGGGGAGGAGGATGTGCTGGGGAGGAGGATGTACTGGGGAGGAGGATGTGCTGGGGAGGAGGATGTACTGGGGAGGAGGATGTACTGGGATGAGGATGTACTGTGGAGGATGTACTGGTAGGAGGATGTACTGGGGAGGATGTACTGGGGAGGATGTACTGGGGAGGAGGATGTGCTGGGGAGGAGGATGTACTGGGGAGGAGGATGTACTGGGGAGGAGGATGTACTGGGGAGGAGGATGTACTGGGGAGGAGGATGTACTGGGAGGAGGATGTACTGGGGAGGAGGATGTACTGGGGAGGAAGATGTACTGGGGAGGAGAATGTACTGGGAGGAGGATGTACTGGGGAGGATGATGTACTGGGGAGGAGGATGTACTGGGGGGGGAGGATGTACTGGGGAGGAGAATGTACTGGGAGGAGGATGTACTGGGGAGGATGATGTACTGGGGAGGAGGATGTACTGGGGAGGAGGATGTACTGGTAGGAGGATGTACTGGGGAGGATGTACTGGTAGGAGGATGTACTGGGGAGGATGTACTGGGGAGGATGTACTGGGGAGGAGGATGTGCTGGGGAGGAGGATGTACTGGGGAGGAGGATGTACTGGGGAGGAGGATGTACTGGGGAGGAGGATGTACTGGGGAGGAGGATGTACTGGGAGGAGGATGTACTGGGGAGGAGGATGTACTGGGGAGGAGGATGTACTGGGGAGGAGAATGTACTGGGAGGAGGATGTACTGGGGAGGATGATGTACTGGGGAGGAGGATGTACTGGGGGGGAGGATGTACTGGGGAGGAGAATGTACTGGGAGGAGGATGTACTGGGGAGGATGATGTACTGGGGAGGAGGATGTACTGGGGAGGAGGATGTACTGGGGAGGAGGATGTACTGGGGAGGAGGATGTACTGGGGAGGAGGATGTACTGGGGAGGAGGATGTGCTGGGGAGGAGGATGTACTGGGGAGGAGGATGTACTGGGGAGGAGGATGTACTGGGGAGGAGGATGTACTGGGGAGGAGGATGTACGGGGGAGGATGTACTGGTAGGAGGATGTACTGGGGAGGATGTACTGGGGAGGAGGATGTGCTGGGGAGGAGGATGTGCTGGGGAGGAGGATGTACTGGGGAGGAGGATGTACTGGGATGAGGATGTACTGGGGAGGATGTACTGGTAGGAGGATGTACTGGGGAGGATGTGCTGGGGAGGAGGATGTACTGGGGAGGAGGATGTACTGGGGAGGAGGATGTACTGGGGAGGAGGATGTACTGGGGAGGAGGATGTACTGGGAGGAGGATGTACTGGGGAGGAGGATGTACTGGGGAGGAGGATGTACTGGGGAGGAGAATGTACTGGGAGGAGGATGTACTGGGGAGGATGATGTACTGGGGAGGAGGATGTACTGGGGGGGAGGATGTACTGGGGAGGAGAATGTACTGGGAGGAGGATGTACTGGGGAGGATGATGTACTGGGGAGGAGGATGTACTGGGGAGGAGGATGTACTGGTAGGAGGATGTACTGGGGAGGATGTACTGGTAGGAGGATGTACTGGGGAGGATGTACTCGGGAGGATGTACTGGGGAGGAGGATGTGCTGGGGAGGAGGATGTACTGGGGAGGAGGATGTGCTGGGGAGGAGGATGTACTGGGGAGGAGGATGTACTGGGATGAGGATGTACTGTGGAGGATGTACTGGTAGGAGGATGTACTGGGGAGGATGTACTGGGGAGGATGTACTGGGGAGGAGGATGTGCTGGGGAGGAGGATGTACTGGGGAGGAGGATGTACTGGGGAGGAGGATGTACTGGGGAGGAGGATGTACTGGGGAGGAGGATGTACTGGGAGGAGGATGTACTGGGGAGGAGGATGTACTGGGGAGGAGGATGTACTGGGGAGGAGTAGGTACTGGGGAGGAGGATGTACTGAGGAGGAGAATGTACTGGGAGGAGGATGTACTGGGGAGGATGATGTACTGGGGAGGAGGATGTACTGGGGGGGGAGGATGTACTGGGGAGGAGAATGTACTGGGAGGAGGATGTACTGGGGAGGATGATGTACTGGGGAGGAGGATGTACTGGGGAGGAGGATGTACTGGTAGGAGGATGTACTGGGGAGGATGTACTGGTAGGAGGATGTACTGGGGAGGATGTACTGGGGAGGATGTACTGGGGAGGAGGATGTGCTGGGGAGGAGGATGTACTGGGGAGGAGGATGTACTGGGGAGGAGGATGTACTGGGGAGGAGGATGTACTGGGGAGGAGGATGTACTGGGGAGGAGGATGTACTGGGAGGAGGATGTACTGGGGAGGAGGATGTACTGGGGAGGAGGATGTACTGGGGAGGAGAATGTACTGGGAGGAGGATGTACTGGGGAGGATGATGTACTGGGGAGGAGGATGTACTGGGGGGAGGATGTACTGGGGAGGAGAATGTACTGGGAGGAGGATGTACTGGGGAGGATGATGTACTGGGGAGGATGATGTACTGGGGAGGAGGATGTACTGGGGAGGAGGATGTACTGGGGAGGAGGATGTACTGGGGAGGAGGATGTACTGGGGAGGAGGATGTGCTGGGGAGGAGGATGTACTGGGGAGGAGGATGTACTGGGGAGGAGGATGTACTGGGGAGGAGGATGTACAGGGAGGAGGATGTACTGGGGAGGATGTACTGGTAGGAGGATGTACTGGGGAGGATGTACTGGGGAGGAGGATGTGCTGGGGAGGAGGATGTGCTGGGGAGGAGGATGTACTGGGGAGGAGGATGTACTGGGATGAGGATGTACTGGGGAGGATGTACTGGTAGGAGGATGTACTGGGGAGGATGTGCTGGGGAGGAGGATGTACTGGGGAGGAGGATGTACTGGGGAGGAGGATGTACTGGGGAGGAGGATGTACTGGGGAGGAGGATGTACTGGGAGGAGGATGTACTGGGGAGGAGGATGTACTGGGGAGGAGGATGTACTGGGGAGGAGAATGTACTGGGAGGAGGATGTACTGGGGAGGATGATGTACTGGGGAGGAGGATGTACTGGGGGGGAGGATGTACTGGGGAGGAGAATGTACTGGGAGGAGGATGTACTGGGGAGGATGATGTACTGGGGAGGAGGATGTACTGGGGAGGAGGATGTACTGGTAGGAGGATGTACTGGGGAGGATGTACTGGTAGGAGGATGTACTGGGGAGGATGTACTCGGGAGGATGTACTGGGGAGGAGGATGTGCTGGGGAGGAGGATGTACTGGGGAGGAGGATGTGCTGGGGAGGAGGATGTACTGGGGAGGAGGATGTACTGGGATGAGGATGTACTGTGGAGGATGTACTGGTAGGAGGATGTACTGGGGAGGATGTACTGGGGAGGATGTACTGGGGAGGAGGATGTGCTGGGGAGGAGGATGTACTGGGGAGGAGGATGTACTGGGGAGGAGGATGTACTGGGGAGGAGGATGTACTGGGGAGGAGGATGTACTGGGAGGAGGATGTACTGGGGAGGAGGATGTACTGGGGAGGAGGATGTACTGGGGAGGAGGATGTACTGGGGAGGAGGATGTACTGAGGAGGAGAATGTACTGGGAGGAGGATGTACTGGGGAGGATGATGTACTGGGGAGGAGGATGTACTGGGGGGGGAGGATGTACTGGGGAGGAGAATGTACTGGGAGGAGGATGTACTGGGGAGGAGGATGTACTGGGGAGGAGGATGTACTGGGGAGGAGGATGTACTGGTAGGAGGATGTACTGGGGAGGATGTACTGGTAGGAGGATGTACTGGGGAGGATGTACTGGGGAGGATGTACTGGGGAGGAGGATGTGCTGGGGAGGAGGATGTACTGGGGAGGAGGATGTACTGGGGAGGAGGATGTACTGGGGAGGAGGATGTACTGGGGAGGAGGATGTACTGGGGAGGAGGATGTACTGGGAGGAGGATGTACTGGGGAGGAGGATGTACTGGGGAGGAGGATGTACTGGGGAGGAGAATGTACTGGGAGGAGGATGTACTGGGGAGGATGATGTACTGGGGAGGAGGATGTACTGGGGGGGAGGATGTACTGGGGAGGAGAATGTACTGGGAGGAGGATGTACTGGGGAGGATGATGTACTGGGGAGGATGATGTACTGGGGAGGAGGATGTACTGGGGAGGAGGATGTACTGGGGAGGAGGATGTACTGGGGAGGAGGATGTACTGGGGAGGAGGATGTGCTGGGGAGGAGGATGTACTGGGGAGGAGGATGTACTGGGGAGGAGGATGTACTGGGGAGGAGGATGTACAGGGAGGAGGATGTACTGGGGAGGATGTACTGGTAGGAGGATGTACTGGGGAGGATGTACTGGGGAGGAGGATGTGCTGGGGAGGAGGATGTGCTGGGGAGGAGGATGTACTGGGGAGGAGGATGTACTGGGATGAGGATGTACTGGGGAGGATGTACTGGTAGGAGGATGTACTGGGGAGGATGTGCTGGGGAGGAGGATGTACTGGGGAGGAGGATGTACTGGGGAGGAGGATGTACTGGGGAGGAGGATGTACTGGGGAGGAGGATGTACTGGGAGGAGGATGTACTGGGGAGGAGGATGTACTGGGGAGGAGGATGTACTGGGGAGGAGAATGTACTGGGAGGAGGATGTACTGGGGAGGATGATGTACTGGGGAGGAGGATGTACTGGGGGGGAGGATGTACTGGGGAGGAGAATGTACTGGGAGGAGGATGTACTGGGGAGGATGATGTACTGGGGAGGAGGATGTACTGGGGAGGAGGATGTACTGGTAGGAGGATGTACTGGGGAGGATGTACTGGTAGGAGGATGTACTGGGGAGGATGTACTGGGGAGGATGTACTGGGGAGGAGGATGTGCTGGGGAGGAGGATGTACTGGGGAGGAGGATGTGCTGGGGAGGAGGATGTACTGGGGAGGAGGATGTACTGGGATGAGGATGTACTGTGGAGGATGTACTGGTAGGAGGATGTACTGGGGAGGATGTACTGGGGAGGATGTACTGGGGAGGAGGATGTGCTGGGGAGGAGGATGTACTGGGGAGGAGGATGTACTGGGGAGGAGGATGTACTGGGGAGGAGGATGTACTGGGGAGGAGGATGTACTGGGAGGAGGATGTACTGGGGAGGAGGATGTACTGGGGAGGAGGATGTACTGGGGAGGAGGATGTACTGGGGAGGAGGATGTACTGAGGAGGAGAATGTACTGGGAGGAGGATGTACTGGGGAGGATGATGTACTGGGGAGGAGGATGTACTGGGGGGGAGGATGTACTGGGGAGGAGAATGTACTGGGAGGAGGATGTGCTGGGGAGGAGGATGTACTGGGGAGGAGGATGTACTGGGGAGGAGGATGTGTGTGTAGAGGAGGATACTATGAACTAGAAAGGTTTCACAGGCATTATCGTTGCTATAGGAACAACCAACGTGTCCCACCCTCCACCTCTTTCCCCCCCCTCCACCTCTCTCTCTCTCCCCCTCCACCTCTTTCTCTCCCCCCCATCTCTCTCCACCTCTCTTTCTCTCCCTCCCCCTCTCTCTCCCTCCCCCTCTCTCCCCCTCCACCTCTCTCTCTCTCCCCCTCCACCTCTCTCTCTACCCCCCTCCACCTCTCTCTCTACCCCTCCGCCTCTCTCTCCCCCACTCCCTCTCTCTCCCCCTCCAACTCTCTCTCTACCCCTCCACCTCTCTCTCTCCCTCTCTCTCTCTACCCCTCCACCTCTCTCTCTCCCTCTCCACCTCTCTCCCCCCTCCACCTCTTTCTCTCCCCCTCCACCTCTCTCCACCTCTCTCTCTCTCCCCCTCCACCTCTTTCTCTCCCCCTCCATCTCTCTCTCTCTCCCCCTCCACCTCTCTCTCTCTCCCTCCCCCTCCCTCCCCCTCCACCTCTCTCTCTCCCTCCCCCTCTCTCCCCCTCCACCTCTCTCTCTACCCCCCTCCACCTCTCTCTCTACCCCTCCGCCTCTCTCTCCCCCACTCCCTCTCTCTCCCCCTCCAACTCTCTCTCTACCCCTCCACCTCTCTCTCTCCCTCTCTCTCTCTACCCCTCCACCTCTCTCTCTCCCTCTCCACCTCTCTCCCCCCTCCACCTCTTTCTCTCCCCCTCCACCTCTCTCCACCTCTCTCTCTCTCCCCCTCCACCTCTTTCTCTCCCCCTCCATCTCTCTCTCTCTCCCCCTCCACCTCTCTCTCTCTCCCTCCCCCTCCACCTCTCTCTCTCCCTCCCCCTCTCTCCCCCTCCACCTCTCTCTCTACCCCCCTCCACCTCTCTCTCTACCCCTCCGCCTCTCTCTCCCCCACTCCCTCTCTCTCCCCCTCCAACTCTCTCTCTACCCCTCCACATCTCTCTCTCCCTCTCCACCTCTCTCTCTACCCCTCCACCTCTCTCTCTACCCCTCCACCTCTCTCTCTACCCCTCCAACTCTCTCTCTCCACCTCTCTCTCCCTCTCCACCTCTCTCTCCCTCTCCACCTCTCTCTCCCTCTCCACCTCTCTCTCTCCCCCTCCACCTCTCTCTCTCCCCCTCTCCACCTCTGTCTCTAACCCTCCACCTCTCTCCTCTCCAAAGCTACCAGATATCTTCTCTAAGTGTGATTATGGAGTAGTGAAAAGTTAATCTATAGAAAGGGCCAGAACAGAGAACCGTATTCAAAACACACTGTCAGGCAATTTACACTCAGTAAACAGGTTGAAGGAGAGAGAGGAGGAGAGGAGTGATAAATAAAAGATGACAGAGAAAGAGAGAGAGAGAGAGAGAGAGAGAGAGAGAGAGAGACAGAGAGAGACAGAGAGAGAGAGAGAGAGAGAGATAGAGAGAGACAGAGAGAGACAGAGACAGAGAGACAGAGAGAGAGAGAGAGAGAGAGAGAGAGAGAGAGAGAGAACAGGTAAGGGGGAAGTCGTCACGCCCCAACGGCTCAACTAATCATGTATACAAGGTCAGTTTTAGACAGAGCCCGCGCTAGCTAGCAGGCCAGACTGGTTCCTATAGAGACACACACTATGGTGAATGACTGACACAGTAATGAAGGGCCAACCTGGAGCCTAATAACTGAGTCAGTAACGAAAGGACATCACTCTGCTCTAACCCACAGTAATGTGTCTCTGCTCTAACCCACAGTAATGTGTCTCTGCTCTAACCCACAGTAATGTGTCTCTGCTCTAACCCACAGTAATGTGTCTCTGCTCTAACCCACAGTAATGTGACTCTGCTCTAACCCACAGTAATGTCTCTCTGCTCTAACCCACAGTAATGTGTCTCTGCTCTAACCCACAGTAATGTGTCTCTGCTCTAACCCACAGTAATGTGTCTCTGCTCTAACCCACAGTAATGTGTCTCTGCTCTAACCCACAGTAATGTGTCTCTGCTCTAACCCACAGTAATGTGTCTCTGCTCTAACCCACAGTAATGTGTCTCTGCTCTAACCCACAGTAATGTGTCTCTGCTCTAACCCACAGTAATGTGTCTCTGCTCTAACCCACAGTAATGTGTCTCTGCTCTAACCCACAGTAATGTCTCTGCTCTAACCCACAGTAATGTGTCTCTGCTCTAACCCACAGTAATGTGTCTCTGCGCTAACCCACAGTAATGTGTCTCTGCTCTAACCCACAGTAATGTGTCTCTGCTCTAACCCACAGTAATGTGTCTCTGCTCTAACCCACAGTAATGTCTCTCTGCTCTAACCCACAGTAATGTGTCTCTGCGCTAACCCACAGTAATGTGTCTCTGCTCTAACCCACAGTAATGTGTCTCTGCTCTAACCTACAGTAATGTGTCTCTGCTCTAACCCACAGTAATGTGTCTCTGCTCTAACCCACAGTAATGTGTCTCTGCTCTAACCCACAGTAATGTGTCTCTGCTCTAACCCACAGTAATGTCTCTCTGCTCTAACCCACAGTAATGTGTCTCTGCTCTAACCCACAGTAATGTGTCTCTGCTCTAACCCACAGTAATGTGTCTCTGCTCTAACCCACAGTAATGTGTCTCTGCTCTAACCCACAGTAATGTCTCTCTGCTCTAACCCACAGTAATGTGTCTCTGCTCTAACCCACAGTAATGTGTCTCTGCTCTAACCCACAGTAATGTGTCTCTGCTCTAACCCACAGTAATGTCTCTCTGCTCTAATCCACAGTAATGTGTCTCTGCGCTAACCCACAGTAATGTGTCTCTGCTCTAACCCACAGTAATGTGTCTCTGCTCTAACCTACAGTAATGTGTCTCTGCTCTAACCCACAGTAATGTGTCTCTGCTCTAACCCACAGTAATGTGTCTCTGCTCTAACCCACAGTAATGTGTCTCTGCTCTAACCCACAGTAATGTCTCTCTGCTCTAACCCACAGTAATGTGTCTCTGCTCTAACCCACAGTAATGTGTCTCTGCTCTAACCCACAGTAATGTGTCTCTGCTCTAACCCACAGTAATGTCTCTCTGCTCTAATCCACAGTAATGTGTCTCTGCTCTAACCCACAGTAATGTGTCTCTGCTCTAACCCACAGTAATGTGTCTCTGCTCTAACCCACAGTAATGTGTCTCTGCTCTAACCCACAGTAATGTGTCTCTGCTCTAACCCACAGTAATGTGTCTCTGCTCTAACCCACAGTAATGTGTCTCTGCTCTAACCCACAGTAATGTGTCTCTGCTCTAACCCACAGTAATGTCTCTGCTCTAACCCACAGTAATGTGTCTCTGCTCTAACCCACAGTAATGTGTCTGTGCTCTAACCCACAGTAATGTGTCTCTGCTCTAACCCACAGTAATGTGTCTCTGCTCTAACCCACAGTAATGTGACTCTGCTCTAACCCACAGTAATGTCTCTGCTCTAACCCACAGTAATGTGTCTCTGCTCTAACCCACAGTAATGTGTCTCTGCTCTAACCCACAGTAATGTGGCTCTGCTCTAACCCACAGTAATGTGTCTCTGCCATAACCCACAGTAATGTGGCTCTGCTCTAACCCACAGTAATGTCTCTCTGCTCTAATCCACAGTAATGTGTCTCTGCTCTAACCCACAGTAATGTGTCTCTGCTCTAACCCACAGTAATGTGTCTCTGCTCTAACCCACAGTAATGTGGCTCTGCTCTAACCCACAGTAATGTGGCTCTGCTCTAACCCACAGTAATGTGTCTCTGCTCTAACCCACAGTAATGTGTCTCTGCTCTAACCCACAGTAATGTGTCTCTGCTCTAACCCACAGTAATGTCTCTGCTCTAACCCACAGTAATGTGTCTCTGCTCTAACCCACAGTAATGTGTCTGTGCTCTAACCCACAGTAATGTGTCTCTGCTCTAACCCACAGTAATGTGTCTCTGCTCTAACCCACAGTAATGTGACTCTGCTCTAACCCACAGTAATGTCTCTGCTCTAACCCACAGTAATGTGTCTCTGCTCTAACCCACAGTAATGTGTCTCTGCTCTAACCCACAGTAATGTGGCTCTGCTCTAACCCACAGTAATGTGTCTCTGCCATAACCCACAGTAATGTGGCTCTGCTCTAACCCACAGTAATGTCTCTCTGCTCTAACCCACAGTAATGTGGCTCTGCTCTAACCCACAGTAATGCGTCTCTGCTCTAACCCACAGTAATGTGGCTCTGCTCTAACCCACAGTAATGTCTCTCTGCTCTAACCCACAGTAATGTGGCTCTGCTCTAACCCACAGTAATGTCTCTGCTCTAACCCACAGTAATGTGACTCTGCTCTAACCCACAGTAATGTGTCTCTGCTCTAACCCACAGTAATGTCTCTCTGCTCTAAACCACAGTAATGTCTCTCTGCTCTAACCCACAGTAATGTGTCTCTGCTCTAACCCACAGTAATGTCTCTCTGCTCTAACCCACAGTAATGTCTTCAGCTCATGTTGACAGCTCAGCTAGGCCCAAATCATGTCCAGTCCCTCCCTCGCTCTCTCTTTCCCTCTCCCCTCAGTGGCTAGCTGTTTCCTCAGTGGCTAGCCGTCCCCTCGGTGGCTAGCCGTCTCCTCGGTGGCTAGCCGTCCCCTCGGCGGCTAGCCGTCCCCTCAGCGGCCAGCTGTCTTCTCAGCGGCCAGCTGTCTCCTCAGCGGCCAGCTGTCTCCTCAGTGGCTAGCTGTCCCCTCAGTGGCTAGCCGTCCCCTCAGTGGCTAGCCGTCCCCTCAGTGGCTAGCCGTCCCCTCAGTGGCCAGCCGTCCCCTCAGTGGCCAGCCGTCCCCTCAGTGGCCAGCCGTCCCCTCAGTGGCTAGCCGTCCCCTCAGTGGCTAGCCGTCCCCTCAGTGGCTAGCCGTCCCCTCAGTGGCTAGCCGTCCCCTCAGTGGCTAGCCGTCTCCTCAGTGGCTAGCCGTCCCCTCAGTGGCTAGCCGTCTCCTCAGTGGCTAGCCGTCCCCTCAGTGGCTAGCCGTCCCCTCAGTGGCTAGCCGTCCCCTCAGTGGCTAGCCGTCCCCTCAGTGGCTAGCCGTCCCCTCAGTGGCTAGCCGTCCCCTCAGTGGCTAGCCGTCCCCTCAGTGGCTAGCCGTCCCCTCAGTGGCTAGCCGTCCCCTCAGTGGCTAGCCGTCCCCTCAGTGGCTAGCCGTCCCCTCAGTGGCTAGCCGTCCCCTCAGTGGCTAGCCGTCCCCTCAGTGGCTAGCCGTCCCCTCAGTGGCTAGCCGTCTCCTCAGTGGCTAGCCGTCTCCTCAGTGGCTAGCCGTCCCCTCAGTGGCTAGCCGTCTCCTCAGTGGCTAGCCGTCCCCTCAGTGGCTAGCCGTTTCCTCAGTGGCTAGCTGTCCCCTCAGTGGCTAGCTGTTTCCTCGGTGGCTAGCTGTCCCCTCGGTGGCTAGCTGTCTCCTCGGTGGCTAGCTGTCCCCTCGGCGGCTAGCTGTCCCCTCGGCGGCTAGCTGTCCCCTCGGCGGCTAGCTGTCCCCTCAGTGGCTAGCTGTCTCCTCAGTGGCTAGCTGTCCCCTCAGTGGCTAGCTGTCCCCTCAGTGGCTAGCTGTCTCCTCAGTGGCTAGCTGTCCCCTCAGTGGCTAGCTGTCTCCTCAGTGGCTAGCTGTCCCCTCAGTGGCTAGCTGTCTCCTCAGTGGCTAGCTGTCCCCTCAGTGGCTAGCTGTCTCCTCAGTGGCTAGCCGTCCCCTCAGTGGCTAGCTGTCTCCTCAGTGGCTAGCTGTCTCCTCAGTGGCTAGCTGTCCCCTCAGAGTCTGAACCATAGAGACCGACAGCATCAACCTATATTTCTCTCCTTGTTTACCATTCACGCTAAACCAAACCCACTGCACCATAACAACGGTATCTTGTCTTTTTGCTTGTGAAACACTTCCTGACTGGGGAGAGGGCAAGGGAGCGAGGGAGGGAGAGGAGGGAGCGAGGGAGGAAGAGAAGGAGGGAGAGAGGGATTAATGATTGAGACGGGAAGGAGGGAGACAAGGACGGAGGGGGAGAGAGAGAGGGATTAATGATTGAGACGGGAAGGAGGGAGACAAGGACGGAGGGGGAGAGAGAGATGTCAGAATTCGTCACAAGCCTCCTGAAGAATGCCACTGGTGGTGAGTGAAAACATTATCATACTGTGTGTGTGTGTGTGTGTGTGTGTGTGTGTGTGTGTGTGTCTCAGGTCTGCATTGGAGGCAGTCAGTCAGTCCGTGTGTCTAACTAGTGTGTCTCAGGTCTGCATTGGAGGCAGTGAGTCAGTCCGTGTGTCTAACTAGTGTGTCTCAGGTCTACATTGGAGGCAGTGAGTCAGTCCGTGTGTCTAACTAGTGTGTCTCAGGTCTACATTGGAGGCAGTGAGTCAGTCAGTCCGTGTGTCTAACTAGTGTGTCTCAGGTCTACATTGGAGGCAGTGAGGCAGTCAGTCTGTGTGTCTAACTAGTGTGTCTCAGGTCTACATTGGAGGCAGTGAGGCAGTCAGTCTGTGTGTCTAACTAGTGTGTCTCAGGTCTACATTGGAGGCAGTGAGGCAGTCAGTCTGTGTGTCTAACTAGTGTGTCTCAGGTCTACATTGGAGGCAGTGAGGCAGTCAGTCTGTGTGTCTAACTAGTGTGTCTCAGGTCTACATTGGAGGCAGTCAGTCAGTCTGTGTGTCTAACTAGTGTGTCTCAGGTCTACATTGGAGGCAGTGAGGCAGTCAGTCTGTGTGTCTAACTAGTGTGTCTCAGGTCTACATTGGAGGCAGTGAGGCAGTCAGTCTGTGTGTCTAACTAGTGTGTCTCAGGTCTACATTGGAGGCAGTGAGGCAGTCAGTCTGTGTGTCTAACTAGTGTGTCTCAGGTCTACATTGGAGGCAGTCAGTCAGTCTGTGTGTCTAACTAGTGTGTCTCAGGTCTACATTGGAGGCAGTGAGTCAGTCAGTCTGTGTGTCTAACTAGTGTGTCTCAGGTCTACATTGGAGGCAGTGAGGCAGTCAGTCTGTGTGTCTAACTAGTGTGTCTCAGGTCTACATTGGAGGCAGTGAGGCAGTCAGTCTGTGTGTCTAACTAGTGTGTCTCAGGTCTACATTGGAGGCAGTCAGTCAGTCTGTGTGTCTAACTAGTGTGTCTCAGGTCTATATTGGAGGCAGTGAGTCAGTCAGTCCGTGTGTCTAACTAGTGTGTCTCAGGTCTACATGTTACAGTTGAAACAGAGGCATCACAGCTTCCAGTCAGGAAAGCTGTTCTCCGCTGTGATTCGTCGGCGTACAGCTGTAGCGAGGCTCTGTGTAGTGCCTGTTGCTATGGTGAGGAGGGGAGGGGACTGCTTTGTGTAGAAGCAGCAGCACAGCATCGGGGGCTTTGAGACCTGGGAGGGAGTAGCGCTATGTGTGTGTGTGTGTGTGTGTGTGTGTGTGTGTGTGGTGTGTGTGGTGTGTGTGTGGTGTGTGTGTGTGTGTGGTGTGTGTGGTGTGTGTGTGGTGTGTGTGTGTGTGTGTGGTGTGTGTGTGGTGTGTGTGTGTGTGGTGTGTGTGGTGTGTGGTGTGTGTGTGTGTGTGTGGTGTGTGTGTGTGTGGTGTGTGTGGTGTGTGTGTGGTGTGTGTGTGGTGTGTGTTGTGTGTGTGTGTGTGTCTTTGTGTGTGTGTGTATCTGTAGGAAGGAGAGAGTAGTGTGTGTGTGTGTGTGTGTGTGTAGGAAGGAGAGAGTAGTGTGTGTGTGTGTGTGTGTGTGTGTGTGTGTGTGTGTGTGTGTGTGTGTGTGTACAGATCAGTGGCTAGTTACTGAAAATTCATTTTAACAAGGAAGCACATAGGTCACTTTTACAAATGCGCCCTGTATAAACTCCTCGTAAATATACACATTTATACCCAAACTATAAATACACTGAACTAAAATATAAACCCAAACATAAAACAATTTCAAATATTTTACTGAGTTACAGTTCGTATCAGGAAATCAGTCACTTGAAATAAATTCATTAGGCCCTAATCTCTGGATTTCACATCACTGGGCAGGGGCACAGCCACAGGTGGGCACAGGCCCACCCACTCCGTGGGGAGCCAGGCCCAGCCAATCAGAATGAGTTTTTCCCGACAAAAGGGGTTTATTACAGACAGAAATACTCAGTTTCATCAGCCGTCCGGGTGGCTGGTCTGGGAACAGGTATTGGTTGGCCCACAAAGAGAGGCAAACTTTAGGAACAGATATTGGTTGGCCCACAGAGAGGTAAACTCTGGGAACAGATATTGGTTGGCCCACAGAGAGGTAAACTCTGGGAACAGGTATTGGTTGGCCCACAAAGAGAGGCAAACTTTAGGAACAGATATTGGTTGGCCCACAGAGAGGTAAACTCTGGGAACAGATATTGGTTGGCCCACAGAGAGGTAAACTCTGGGAACAGATATTGGTTGGCCCACAGAGAGGTAAACTCTGGGAACAGGTATTGGTTGGCCCACAGAGAGGTAAACTCTGGGAACAGGTATTGGTTGGCCCACAGAGAGGTAAACTCTGGGAACAGGTATTGGTTGGCCCACAGAGAGGTAAACTCTGGGAACAGGTATTGGTTGGCCCACAGAGAGGTAAACTCTGGGAACAGGTATTGGTTGGCCCACAGAGAGGTAAACTCTGGGAACAGTTATTGGTTTAACCACAGAGAGGTAAACTCTGGGAACATGATAAGTTGGCCCGCAGAGGTAAACTCTGGGAACATGATTAGTTGGCCCACAGATTTCTATCCTGTATGAGTTGTTAAGGATGGATCAGCCACATGATGCCCTGGGCGCACCACAGGAGGCCTGTATCTCTCTCTCTCTCTCCCTTTTCATTTTCTCTCCTGTCTTCCTCCACCCTGCTGCACAGTGGTGACGACATGCTGAGAGAGAAAGCAACCGGTAAACCTAGACGCCTCATCTCTTCTCCTCTTTCTACACCTGGGGTGCAGCTGTCTCTCTCGCTCTCTCTCCCTTCGCCCCTCTCTCTCTCTCCCTTCCTCTCTCTCCCTTCGCCCCTCTCTCTCTCCCCCTTCCTCTCTCCCTTCGCCCCTCTCTCTCTCTCTCTCTCTCCCTTCCTCTCTCTCTCCCTTCGCCCCTCTCTCTCTCTCTCCCTTCCTCTCTCTCTCTCTCTCTCTCCCTTCGCCCCTCTCTCTCTCTCTCGCCCTTCCTCTCTCTCCCTTCACCCCTCTCTCTCTCTCTCTCTTCCTCTCTCCCTTCACCCCTCTCTCTCTCTCTCTCTTCCTCTCTCTCCCTTCACCCCTCTCTCTCTTCCTCTCTCCCTTCACCCCTCTCTCTCTCTCTCTCTCTCTTCCTCTCTCTCCCTTCACCCCTCTCTCTCTCTCTCTCTTCCTCTCTCCCTTCACCCCTCTCTCTTCCTCTCTCTCCCTTCACCCCTCTCTCTCTTCCTCTCTCTCCCTTCACCCCTCTCTCTCTCTCCCTTCACCCCTCTCTCTCTCTCTCTCTTCCTTTCTCTCCCTTCACCCCTCTCTCTCTCTCCCTTCACCCCTCTCTCTCTCTCCCTTCGCCTCTCTCTCTCTCTTCCTCTCTCTCCCTTCACCCCTCTCTCTCTCTCCCTTCACCCCTCTCTCTTCCTCTCTCTCCCTTCACCCCTCTCTTCCTCTCTCTCCCTTCGCCCCTCTCTCTCTCTCTCCCTTCGCCCCTCTCTCTCCCCCTTCCTCTCTCTCCCTTCACCCCTCTCTCTCTCTCTCTCTTCCTCTCTCTCCCTTCACCCCTCTCTCTCTCTTCCTCTCTCTCCCTTCGCCCCTCTCTCTCTCTCTCCCTTCGCCCCTCTCTCTCCCCCTTCCTCTCTCTCCCTTCACCCCTCTCTCTCTCTCTCTCTTCCTCTCTCTCCCTTCGCCCCTCTCTCTCTCTCTCCCTTCGCCCCTCTCTCTCTCTCTCCCTTCACCCCTCTCTCTCTCTCTTCCTCTCTCTCCCTTCGCCCCTCTCTCTCTCTCCCTTCGCCCCTCTCTCTCTATCTCTCCCTTCCTCTCTCTCTCTCTCTCCCTTCGCCCCTCTCTCTCTCTCTCTCTCCCTTCGCCCCTCTCTCTCTCTCTCTCCCCCTCCTCTCTCTCCCTTCACCCCTCTCTCTCTCTCTCTCTCTGCCTCTCTCCCTTCACCCCTCTCTCTCTCTCTCTCTCTCTCCCTTCACCCCTCTCTCTCTTCCTCTCTCCCTTCACCCCTCTCTCTCTCTCTTCCTCTCTCTCCCTTCACCCCTCTCTCTCTCTCTCTCTTCCTCTCTCCCTTCACCCCTCTCTCTCTCTCTCTTCCTCTCTCTCCCTTCACCCCTCTATCTCTTCCTCTCTCTCCCTTCACCCCTCTCTCTCTCCCTTCACCCCTCTCTCTCTCTCTCTCTTCCTTTCTCTCCCTTCACCCCTCTCTCTCTCTCCCTTCACCCCTCTCTCTCTCTCCCTTCGCCTCTCTCTCTCTCTTCCTCTCTCTCCCTTCACCCCTCTCTCTCTCTCCCTTCACCCCTCTCTCTTCCTCTCTCTCCCTTCACCCCTCTCTTCCTCTCTCTCCCTTCGCCCCTCTCTCTCTCTCTCCCTTCGCCCCTCTCTCTCCCCCTTCCTCTCTCTCCCTTCACCCCTCTCTCTCTCTCTCTTCCTTCACCCCTCTCTCTCTCTCTCTTCCTCTCTCTCCCTTCGCCCCTCTCTCTCCCCCTTCCTCTCTCTCCCTTCACCCCTCTCTCTCTCTCTCTTCCTCTCTCTCCCTTCGCCCCTCTCTCTCTCTCTCCCTTCGCCCCTCTCTCTCTCTCTCCCTTCACCCCCCTCTCTCTCTCTCTCTCTTCCTCTCTCTCCCTTCGCCCCTCTCTCTCTCTCTCTCTCTCTTCCTCTCTCTCCCTTCGCCCCTCTCTCTCCCCCTTCCTCTCTCTCCCCCTTCCTCTCTCTCCCTTCGCCCCTCTCTCTCCCCCTTCCTCTCTCTCCCTTCACCCCTCTCTCTCTCTCTCTCTCTCTTCCTCTCTCTCCCTTCACCCCTCTCTCTCTCTCTCTTCCTCTCTCTCCCTTCGCCCCTCTCTCTCTCTCTCTCTCTTCCTCTCTCTCCCTTCACCCCTCTCTCTCTCTCTCTCTCTTCCTCTCTCTCCCTTCCCCCCTCTCTCTCTCTCTTCCTCTCTCTCCCTTCACCCCTCTCTCTCTCTCCCTTCACCCCTCTCTCTCTCTCCCTTCGCCCCTCTCTCTCTCCCTTCCTCTCTCTCCCTTCACCCCTCTCTCTCTCCCTTCGCCCCTCTCTCTCTCCCTTCCTCTCTCTCCCTTCACCCCTCTCTCTCTCTCCCTTCGCCCCTCTCTCTCTCCCTTCCTCTCCCTTCACCCCTCTCTCTCTCTCCCTTCGCCCCTCTCTCTCTCCCTTCCTCTCTCTCCCTTCACCCCTCTCTCTCTCTCTCTCTCTCTTCCTCTCTCTCCCTTCGCCCCTCTCTCTCTCTCCCTTCGCCCCTCTCTCTCTCTCTGACTTCCTGTCAGCATGCTACATGTTCACTGCGTTCTAGGAAGCAACAGGTTTAGATGTTGTCAACACTGGATCTGCTGCTGTTGTGAATAATAAATAACACTGTTTTCTGTTGTATTATAGACAAGTCATGACACTAATCCTGCAGGGAAACAAGAGCCCTGTTTTTCCCCGTGTGGGTAGAAAGAAGCGTGAGGGTTTTGTGGTTTAACCCACCTAAGTATCAGTGTCTCCTTAATGAAAGAGGGGGATTTGACACAGTAAGTCTTTATCAAAGCCCCTTCCTAACGACCACAAGAACCTAATTACTAAGATAATAATTACATCCTCTCTCTCTCTCTGTGTTTCTCTCTCTCTCTCTGTCTCTACATTCTCTCTGTCTCTACATTCTCTCTGTCTCTACATTCTCTCTCTCTCTCTCTCTACATTCTCTCTGTCTCTACATTCTCTCTGTCTCTACATTCTCTCTGTCTCTACATTCTCTCTCTCTCTCTCTCTACATTCTCTCTGTCTCTACATTCTCTCTGTCTCTACATTCTCTCTGTCTCTACATTCTCTCTCTACATTCTCTCTGTCTCTACATTCTCTCTCTCTACATTCTCTCTGTCTCTACATTCTCTCTCTCTACATTCTCTGTCTCTATATTCTCTCTCTCACACACAGGGAATAGGATAGTTAATCTCTTCATCTGAGAGGAGTGAATTCAATTGACCTCTGCTGCATTAGGAGTAATTGCTTTCTCCTCCAGCCTCATTTTATAAAATAGTGACATAATACACACACACACACACACACACACACACACACACACACACACACACACACACACACACACACACACACACACACACACACACACAGGGTTCCATCAGAGAGGCTGATTATGACACACATGTGAGGACATTGACTGTCAGGTACAGAACAGCATCTGATGGTTGTAACCTGCTGTGACTGTCAGGTACTAGAGAGAGAGAGAGGGAGAGACAGGGAGAGACAGGGAGAGACAGAGAGAGAGAGAGAGATGGGGAGAGAGAGAAAGACAGGGAGAGACAGAGAGAGAGAGAGAGATGGAGGGAGAGAGAGAGGGAGAGACAGGGAGAGACAGAGAGAGAGAGAGATGGGGAGAGAGAGAGAGGGAGAGACAGGGAGAGACAGAGAGAGAGAGAGAGAGATAGAGAGAGAGGGAAAGACAGGGAGAGACAGAGAGAGAGAGAGAGATGGAGGGAGAGAGAGAGGGAGAGACAGGGAGAGACAGAGAGAGAGAGATGGGGAGAGAGAGAGATAGAGAGAGAGAGAGAGAGAGAGAGAGAGGGAGAGAGATGGGGGAGAGAGAGAGAGAGATGGGGGAGAGAGAGAGAGAGATGGGGAGAGAGAGATGGGGGAGAGAGAGAGAGAGATGGGGGAGAGAGAGAGAGATGGGGAGAGAGAGAGATGGAGAGAGAGGGAGAGAGAGAGAGAGATGGGGAGAGAGAGAGAGAGATGGGGAGAGAGGGAGAGAGAGACTAGAGAGAGAGAGACTAGAGAGAGGAATGAGAGAGAGATGAATGATAGAGTAGAGACTAGAGAGAGATACTAGAGAGAAATACTAGAGAGAGAAATAGATAGAGACTAGAGAGAGGAATGATAGAGAGATGGGGGAGAGAGGGAGAGAGATGGGGGAGAGACTAGAGAGAAAGACTTGAGAGAGACTAGAGAGAGAGAGATAGAGAGATGGAGAGAGAGAGAGACTAGAGAGGAATGGAAAGAGAGACTAGAGATGAATGATAGAGAGATGGGGAGAGAGAGAGAGACTAGAGAGATGAAGGATATAGAGATGGAGAGTGAGAAGAGAGAGGAATGGATAGAGACTAGAGAGAGAGAGAGAGAGACTAGAGAGATGGGCAGAGGAATGGATAGAGAGATGTAGAGAGAGAGACTAGAGAGAGAAAGACTAGAGAGAGAGAGACTAGAGAGATGGGGAGAGGAATGGATAGAGAGATGGAGAGACTAGAGAGTTAGGGAGAGGAATGGATAGAGACTAGAGAGAGAGAGACTAGAGAGAGAGAGACTAGAGAGATGGGGAGAGGAATGGATAGAGAGATGGAGAGACTAGAGAGGAATGATCGAGACATGGGGAGAGAGAGATGGGGAGAGAGAGAGAGAGACTAGAGAGATGAATGATAAAGAGATGGACTAGAGACATGGGGGATAGAGAGAAGAGAATAAAAAGGACAAGGGACAGGAGGGATGGATGGGGGTTGTACCACAGGGCTCGTCCTGAACCATGAGAGACAGCCCTGTACTGTTGCTATCGTCCATCTCATCACACTACCCAGTCAACAGCACAGAAACAGAAGCCAGCCCAGCCACCCTGGCCTATATCATTTCTGTATGATACAGCACACACACACACACACACACACACACACACACACACACACACACACACACACACACACACACACACACACACACACACACACACACACACACACACACACACACACACACAGTCCAAAGTCAAAGCCCATCTGTGCAGTCATTGGTCAAACCACTTCAGTGAATGCACAAATTCCCTGAGTGCAGCTGTGTATCAACAAGCCTTGACCTATAACCTGGATGTCAATGTAGATGATCAGCCTCCCTCTCCTCTCCCTTTCTCTCCCCTCTCCTCTCCCTTTCCTCTTCTCTCCTCTCCCTTTCTTCTCCTCTCCCTTTCATCCCCTCTCATCTTCTCCCCTCTCCCCTCCCTTTCCTCTCCTCTCCCCCATCTCCTCTCTCTTTCCTATCATCTCCTCTCAGAGACAGATAGAATGAACGGTGCTATAGACACTAACATGGTCTTTCTGTTGAGCTACGTTAGCCATTAGCATCACACAAGGCAACATGTCTTTCTGTTGAGCTACGTTAGCCATTAGCATCACACACGGCAACATGTCTTTCTGTTGAGCTACGTTAGCCATTAGCATCACACAAGGCAACATGTTTTTCCGTTGAGCTACGTTAGCCATTAGCATCACACAAGACAACATGTCTTAATCCACTGTGTTAGCAGAGACAGGTTATTTAAAAAGCTGCTATGATGTCATGTACAGTCTCTCTCCTCTCTGTCATGGGAAACATATGTTAACATTGCCAAAGCAAAGGAAATAGATAATAAACAAAAGTGAAATAAACAATAAAAACGAACAGTAAACATTACACAAAAAGTTCCAAAAAGAATAAAGACATTTCAAATGTCATATTATGTATAACTACAGTGTGTTAACGACCTCTCTCTCTCTCTGCTGTGAACCGCTTGTTAAAAGAAGAGTCCGCTTGGCTCTTTCCACCGATTAACAGAACATGAAACTCACCGTTAAACACAATGAAATAAATTCCTCTCCCATTGCGTTTCTGTTTAACTCCCAGCTTTAATACCCCCCCCCCCCCCCCCCGCCTACGTCTCACCCCATATACACCACGTACATTACCTGACATTATAACGGGAATATCAAATTAATTATTGAATTAAACGGACCTTCTTGAGTGTATTTCAACTCCCTGATTCAGTATTCAACAGGAGGAAATATGCGGTAGATATTTGGAAAGGTCTTTCACTGTACATGAGAGCACTGACCTAGGATCAGTCTGGCCTTTTAGAGGATAAATGAATACAACGATACGGACAGGGAGGATCTGGTCCTAGATCAGATTATTACAGGCCCCTGATCACATAGAGGACTTACAGGTCAGAGTCTCTCCCCTCGATGTTGTATCGTTGAAGACAGACACCCGGGGGGGTTTCCTGTTACGTTGACAGACACCCGGGGGGGTTTCCTGTTACGTTGACAGACACTCGGGGGGTTTCCTGTTACGTTGACAGACACCCGGTGGGTTTCCTGTTACGTTGACAGACACCCGGTGGGTTTCCTGATACGTTGACAGACACCCGGGGGGTTTCCTGTTACGTTGACAGACACCCGGTGGGTTTCCTGATACGTTGACAGACACCCGGGGGGTTTCCTGTTACGTTGACAGACACCAGTGGGGGGGGGGGGATTTCCTGTTACGTTGACAGACACCAGTGGGGGGGGGTTCCTGTTCCCTCCCTCTTTCCACCTCCCTTCCTCTCTCTCTCTCTAGTCCCCTCCTCTCCCCACCTCCCTTCCTCTCTCTCTAGTCCCCTCCTCTCCCCACCTCCCTTCCTCTCTCTCTCTCTAGTCCCCTCCTCTCCCCACCTCCCTTCCTCTCTCTCTCTAGTCCCCTCCTCTCCCCACCTCCCTTCCTCTCTCTCTCTCTAGTCCCCTCCTCTCCCCACCTCCCTTCCTCTCTCTCTAGGCCTCTCCTCTCCCCACCTCCCTTCCTCTCTAGTCCTCTCCTCTCCCCACCTCCCTTCCTCTCTCTCTCTCTAGTCCCCTCCTCTCCCCACCTCCCTTCCTCTCTAGTCCTCTCCTCTTTCCACCTCCCTTCCTCTCTCTCTCTCTCTCTAGTCCTCTCCCCACCTCCCTTCCTCTCTCTCTAGTCCTCTCCTCTCTCTCTCTCTCTAGTCCCCTCCTCTCCCCACCTCCCTTCCTCTCTCTCTAGTCCTCTCCTCTCTCTCTCTCTCTAGTCCCCTCCTCTCCCCACCTCCCTTCCTCTCTCTCTCTAGTCATCTCCTCTCCCCACCTCCCTCTCTCTAGTCCTCTGCTCTCCCCACCTCCCTTCCTCTCTAGTCCTCTCCTCTTTCCACCTCCCTTCCTCTCTCTCTCTCTCTAGTCCCCTCCTCTCCCCACCTCCCTTCCTCTCTCTCTCTCTAGTCCCCTCCTCTCCCCACCTCCCTTCCTTTCTCTCTCTAGTCATCTCCTCTCCCCACCTCCCTCTCTCTCTAGTCCTCTCCTCTCCCCACCTCCCTTCCTCTCTAGTCCTCTCCTCTTTCCACCTCCCTTCCTCTCTCTCTAGTCCTCTCCTCACCTCCCTTCCTCTCTCTCTCTCTCTCTCTAGTCCTCTCCTCTCCCCACCTCCCTTCCTCTCTCTCTCTCCCTCTAGTCCTCTCCTCCCTACCTCTCTCTCTGTCTCTCTCTAGTCCTCTCCTCAGTGTATGAATGTATGTAACAGCGGTCTCATCTTGTCATAATCACTTCCTGTTGGAAGGCTGTTTGATGTCATCGTCAGTGACAACCAAACAAAACGGTGTGTTCTTTGAGAAGAAAAGCAGTAGCATCATTGGGGAACTAAGAATAAAAACTCAAAACAAACAGAAAATCCTTTTGCTCTATCTTGAAGAGAGAAGGAGCAGGTGATGACTTTACCTGGTCTATTTATTCTCCCTGATAGTCCTCTACTTCCTCTGGTCTATTTATTCTCCCTGATAGTCCTCTACTTCCTCTGGTCTATTTATTCTCCCTGATAGTCCTCTACTTCCTCTGGTCTATTTATTCTCCCTGATAGTCCTTTACTTCCTCTGGTCTATTTATTCTCCCTGATAGTCCTCTACTTCCTCTGGTCTATTTATTCTCCCTGATAGTCCTCTACTTCCTCTGGTCTATTTATTCTCCCTGATAGTCCTCTACTTCCTCTGGTCTATTTATTCTCCCTGATAGTCCTTTACTTCCTCTGGTCTATTTATTCTCCCTGATAGTCCTCTACTTCCTCTAGTCTATTTATTCTCCCTGATAGTCCTCTACTTCCTCTGGTCTATTTATTCTCCCTGATAGTCCTCTACTTCCTCTGGTCTATTTATTCTCCCTGATAGTCCTCTACTTCCTCTGGTCTATTTATTCTCCCTGATAGTCCTCTACTTCCTCTGGTCTATTTATTCTCCCTGATAGTCCTCTACTTCCTCTGGTCTATTTATTCTCCCTGATAGTCCTCTACTTCCTCTGGTCTATTTATTCTCCCTGATAGTCCTCTACTTCCTCTGGTCTATTTATTCTCCCTGATAGTCCTCTACTTCCTCTGGTCTATTTATTCTCCCTGATAGTCCTCTACTTCCTCTGGTCTATTTATTCTCCCTGATAGTCCTCTACTTCCTCTGGTCTATTTATTCTCCCTGATAGTCCTCTACTTCCTCTGGTCGATTTATTCTCCCTGATAGTCCTCTACTTCCTCTGGTCTATTTATTCTCCCTGATAGTCCTCTACTTCCTCTGGTCTATTTATTCTCCCTGATAGTCCTCTACTTCCTCTAGTCTATTTATTCTCCCTGATAGTCCTCTACTTCCTCTAGTCTATTTATTCTCCCTGATAGTCCTCTACTTCCTCTGGTCTATTTATTCTCCCTGATAGTCCTCTACTTCCTCTGGTCTATTTATTCTCCCTGATAGTCCTCTACTTCCTCTAGTCTATTTATTCTCCCTGATAGTCCTCTACTTCCTCTGGTCTATTTATTCTCCCTGATAGTCCTCTACTTCCTCTGGTCTATTTATTCTCCCTGATAGTCCTCTACTTCCTCTAGTCTATTTATTCTCCCTGATAGTCCTCTACTTCCTCTAGTCTATTTATTCTCCCTGATAGACCTCTACTTCCTCTAGTCTATTTATTCTCCCTGATAGTCCTCTACTTCCTCTGGTCTATTTATTCTCCCTGATAGTCCTCTACTTCCTCTGGTCTATTTATTCTCCCTGATAGTCCTCTACTTCCTCTGGTCTATTTATTCTCCCTGATAGTCCTCTACTTCCTCTGGTCTATTTATTCTCCCTGATAGTCCTCTACTTCCTCTGGTCTATTTATTCTCCCTGATAGTCCTCTACTTCCTCTAGTCTATTTATTCTCTCCTCTTTCGCTCCACTTCACTCTTTTCTCCTCTCTCTCTCCCCCCCTTCCCCTCCCCCCTTCCTCTCTTCCCCTCCCTTCACATCTCCCCCTCCCTCCCTCTCTCCCTCCCTCCCTTCCCCTCTCCCCCTCCCTCCCCAGACCTGTATAGGAGGTATGTGTAGAGAGGCCTGGTTAGGTAACATCTCTCTATGTCCTCTTTCCTCTGTCTCTTTCCTCCCTCCCTCCCCCCTCTCTCTCCTTCTCCCCCTCTCTCTCCAGGCTTGAATAGAAGATATAATGTAGAGTCCTGGTTAGGTGGTTAGGTAACATGATGATGTGGTGTGTTAATTAGTTAGGTAATGAAGGGCTGTGTAGCTCAACATGTTCTCTGATTACAATCTAACAGCTTTCAATTAGCAGAGCCTCCATTTGCATTCCCAGCAAGACTCTCCGCTCCAACCCATCTCCAGCCAAATCTACTCAGCCCGACTTCTGGTTTTAATGACATATCTGGCCTCTCCATCTCTCTCTATCCCTCTCTTTCAATATCTATCCCTCCCTTTCAATATCTATCCCTCCCTTTCAATATCTATCCCTCCCTTTCAATATCTATCCCTCCCTTTCAATATCTATCCCTCCCTTTCAATATCTATCCCTCCCAGTCAATATCTATCCCTCCCTTTCAATATCTATCCCTCCCTTTCAATATCTATCCCTCCCTTTCAATATCTATCCCTCCCTTTCAATATCTATCCCTCCCTTTCAATATCTATCTCTCCCTTTCAATATCTATCCCTCCCTTTCAATATCTATCCCTCCCTTTCAATATCTATCCCTCCCTTTCAATATCTATCCCTCCCTTTCAATATCTATCCCTCCCTTTCAATATCTATCCCTCCCTTTCAATATCTCTCCCTCCCTTTCAATATCTCTCCCTCCCTTTCAATATCTATCTCTCCCTTTCAATATCTATCCCTCCCTTTCAATATCTATCCCTCCCTTTCAATATCTCTCCCCCCCTTTCAAGATAGGAAACAATACTGTGCAGCCGTATTCATTGACCTGGCCAAGGCCTTTGACTCTGTCAATCACCACATCCTCATTGGCAGACTCGACAGCCTTGGTTTCTCTAATGATTGCCTCGCCTGGTTCACCAACTACTTCTCTGATCGAGTTCAGTGTGTCAAATCGGAGGGTCTGTTGTCCGGGCCTCTGGCAGTCTCTATGGGGGTGCCACAGGGTTCAATTCTTGGACCGACTCTCTTCTCTGTTTACATCAATGATGTCGCTCTTGCTGCTGGTGATTCTCTGATCCACCTCTACGCAGACGACACTATTCTGTATACTTCTGGCCCTTCTTTTGACACTGTGTTAACAACCCTCCAGGCGAGCTTCAATGCCATACAACTCTCCTTCCGTGGCCTCCAACTGCTCTTAAATACAAGTAAAACCAAATGCATGCTCTTCAACCGATCACTGCCTGCTCCTGCCCGCCTGTCCAACATCACTACTTTGGACGGCTCTGACTTAGAATATGTGGACACCTACAAATACCTAGGTGTCTGGTTAGACTGTAAACTCTCCTTCCAGACTCACATCAAACATCTCCAATCCAAAGTTAAATCTAGAATTGGCTTCCTATTCCGCAACAAAGCATCCTTCACTCATGCTGCCAAACATACCCTTGTAAAACTGACCATCCTACCAATCCTCGACTTCGGTGATGTCATTTACAAAATAGCCTCCAAAACCCTACTCAATAAATTGGATGCAGTCTATCACAGTGCCATCCGTTTTGTCACCAAAGCCCCATATACTACCCACCACTGCGACCTGTACACTCTCGTTGGCTGGCCCTCGCTTCATACTCGTCGCCAAACCCACTGGTTCCAGGTCATCTACAAGACCCTGCTAGGTAAAGTCCCCCCTTATCTCAGCTCGCTGGTCACCATAGCAGCACCTACCTGTAGCACGCGCTCCAGCAGGTATATCTCTCTAGTCACCCCCAAAACCAATTCTTCCTTTGGACGCCTCTCCTTCCAGTTCTCTGCTGCCAATGACTGGAACGAACTACAAAAATCTCTGAAACTGGAAACACCTATCTCCCTCACTAGCTTTAAGCACCAGCTGTCAGAGCAGCTCATAGATTACTGCACCTGTACATAACCCATCTACAATTTAGCCCAAACAACTACCTCTTTACCTACTGTATTTATTTATTAATTTATTTTGCTCCTTTGCACCCCATTATTTCTGTCTCTACTTTGCACTTTCTTCCACTGCAAACCAACCATTCCATTGTTTTTTTTTAGTTTTTATTTTACTTGCTGTGTTGTACTCACTTCGCCTCCATGGCCTTTTATATTTTTATTTATTTATACATATATTTGTTTGCCTTCACCTCCCTTATCTCACCTCACTTGCTCACATTGTATATAGACTTATTATTATTTTTTTTTCACTGTATTATTGA
The DNA here is from genome assembly GCF_045679555.1 of Salvelinus alpinus. Taxonomy (NCBI): domain Eukaryota; kingdom Metazoa; phylum Chordata; class Actinopteri; order Salmoniformes; family Salmonidae; genus Salvelinus; species Salvelinus alpinus. The sequence continues at coordinate 76,166,700 of NC_092095.1, forward strand.
CTATATGTTTGTTTTACTCCATGTGTAACTATGTGTTGTTGTATGTGTCGAACTGCTTTGCTTTATCTTGGCCAGGTCGCAATTGTAAATGAGAACGTGTTCTCAATTTGCCTACCTGGTTAAATAAAGGTTAAATAAAATAAATAAATAAAAAATATCTCTCCCCCCCTTTCAATATCTCTCCCTCCCTTTCAATATCTCTCCCTCCCTTTCAATATCTCTCCCTCCCTTTCAATATCTCTCCCTCCCTTTCAATATCTCTCCCTCCCTTTCAATATCTATCCCTCCCTTTCAATATCTATCCCTCCCTTTCAATATATATCCCTCCCTTTCAATATCGATCCCTCCCTTTCAATATCTATCCCTCCCATTCAATATCTATCCCTCCCTTTCAATATCTATCCCTCCCTTTCAATATCTATCCCTCCCTTTCAATATCTATCCCTCCCTTTCAATATCTATCCCTCCCTGTCAATATCTATCCCTCCCTGTCAATATCTATCCCTCCCTTTCAATATCTATCTCTCCCATTCAATATCTATCTCTCCCTTTCAATATCTATCCCTCCCTTTCAATATCTATCTCTCCCTTTCAATATCTATCCCTCCCTTTCAATATCTCTCCCTCCCTTTCAATATCTCTCCCTCCCTTTCAATATCTCTCCCTCCCTTTCAATATCTATCCCTCCCTTTCAATATCGATCCCTCCCTTTCAATATCGATCCCTCCCTTTCAATATCTATCCCTCCCAGTCAATATCTATCCCTCCCTTTCAATATCTATCCCTCCCTTTCAATATCTATCCCTCCCTTTCAATATCTATCCCTCCCTTTCAATATCTATCTCTCCCATTCAATATCTATCTCTCCCTTTCAATATCTATCCCTCCCTTTCAATATCTATCCCTCCCTTTCAATATATATCCCTCCCTTTCAATATATATCCCTCCCTTTCAATATCTATCCCTCCCTTTCAATATCTATCTCTCCCTTTCAATATCTATCCCTCCCATTCAATATCTATCCCTCCCATTCAATATCTATCCCTCCCTTTCAATATCTATCCCTCCCTTTCAATATCTATCCCTCCCTTTCGCTCACTCTTAACCCCTCCCCTCTCTCTCCCTCCCTTTTATCATTGATGATATTAACGCTTTGAACCCACACATACGGCCCAGGGAGACACAGTCACAGTGTTAGGAATCTGCTGTGAGGAGCAGGGCCACACATACAGACCAGGGAGACACAGTCACAGTGTTAGGAACCTGCTGTGGGGAGCAGGACCACACATACGGACCAGGGAGACACAGTCACAGTGTTAGGAACCTGCTGTGGGGAGCAGGACCACACATACAGACCAGGGAGACACAGTCACAGTGTTAGGAATCTGCTGTGGGGAGCAGGGCCACACATACGGCCCAGGGAGACACAGTCACAGTGTTAGGAATCTGCTGTGAGGAGCAGGGCCACACATACGGCCCAGGGAGACACAGTCACAGTGTTAGGAATCTGCTGTGGGGAGCAGGGCCACACATACGGCCCAGGGAGACACAGTCACAGTGTTAGGAATCTGCTGTGAGGAGCAGGGCCACACATACGGCCCAGGGAGACACAGTCACAGTGTTAGGAATCTGCTGTGAGGAGCAGGGCCACACATACGGCCCAGGGAGACACAGTCACAGTGTTAGGAATCTGCTGTGAGGAGCAGGGCCACACATACAGACCAGGGAGACACAGTCACAGTGTTAGGAATCTGCTGTGAGGAGCAGGGCCACACATACGGCCCAGAGAGACACAGTCACAGTGTTAGGAATCTGCTGTGAGGAGCAGGGCCACACATACGGCCCAGGGAGACACAGTCACAGTGTTAGGAATCTGCTGTTGGGAGCAGGGCCACACATACGGCCCAGGGAGACACAGTCACAGTGTTAGGAATCTGCTGTGAGGAGCAGGGCCACACATACGGCCCAGGGAGACACAGTCACAGTGTTAGGAATCTGCTGTTGGGAGCAGGGCCACACATACGGACCAGGGAGACACAGTCACAGTGTTAGGAATCTGCTGTTGGGAGCAGGGCCACACATACGGCCCAGGGAGACACAGTCACAGTGTTAGGAATCTGCTGTTGGGAGCAGGGCCACACATACAGACCAGGGAGACACAGTCACAGTGTTAGGAATCTGCTGTGGGGAGCAGGGCCACACATACTGACCAGGGAGACACAGTCACAGTGTTAGGAATCTGCTGTGGGGAGCAGGGCCACACATACAGACCAGGGAGACACAGTCACAGTGTTAGGAATCTGCTGTGAGGAGCAGGGCCACACATACGGCCCAGGGAGACACAGTCACAGTGTTAGGAATCTGCTGTTGGGAGCAGGGCCACACATACGGCCCAGAGAGACACAGTCACAGTGTTAGGAATCTGCTGTGAGGAGCAGGGCCACACATACGGACCAGGGAGACACAGTCACAGTGTTAGGAATCTGCTGTGGGGAGCAGGGCCACACATACAGACCAGGGAGACACAGTCACAGTGTTAGGAATCTGCTGTGAGGAGCAGGGCCACACATACGGCCCAGGGAGACACAGTCACAGTGTTAGGAATCTGCTGTGGGGAGCAGGGCCACACATACTGACCAGGGAGACAATGAAAGGAGATTTTTACTGTCGACGTCTTGGCAGAGTCTTTCTCAAGGCAAGGACACCGGTCTTCAAAAAGACCTTCAGGAGGAAAGGAAACATCTGGCAGATAAAGCCTCCGTTCTCCCGTCTCTATTTACCGGGAGAACAGAACGAAAAGATGAAGTGATGCCTGGCAACTAAAACACGGTCCTCCTCCTGTCTCTACAGAGGATCCTGTGTAGGACATCTCTCTGTACTTCTGACTCCCACTCTATGTCTCTCCTTCTCTAATTACTCCCCATGAGATCCTGGGTATGTCGGCCTACCTGAACGAACGCCCGCCACACACACACACTACCATTACAAACCCAGAGGACTAGACACACGTGAGTGTGTGAATGATCCCCTCTCTTTACAGCGATCCATACTGCTGCTACCAGAAACACACACACACACACACACACACACACACACACACACACACACACACACACACACACACACACTACCATTACAAACCCAGAGGACTAGACACACGTGAGTGTGTGAATGATCCCCTCTCTTTACAGCGATCCATACTGCTGCTACCAGAAACACACACACACACACACACACACACACACACACACACACACACACACACACACACACACACACACACACACACACACACACACACACACACACACACACACACACACACACACACACACACACACACACACACACACGGATGTCTAGGGCCAACCCCTGCTGTCTCTCTGGTACAGATTCATCCCTCCAGTAAGGAGGTCCAGAACAAACAGAACCATGTTACTGCTCTCTGGTACAGATTCATCCCTCCAGTAAGGAGGTCCAGAACAAACAGAACCATGTTACTGGTACAGATTCATCCCTCCAGTAAGGAGGTCCAGAACAAACAGAACCATGTTACTGTATAAGATAAGAGTTCTGCAGGTAAAGTCCAAACACCCTATTGGCTGACATAACCAGAAAGACAATCCCAAGACAAGGCAGCAGAATAATTACGAGTGTGTGTGTAGATGTGTGTGTAGATGTGTGTGTGTGTACTGTGTGTGTGTGTACTGTGTGTGTGTGTGTGTGTGTGTGTGTGTGTGTGTGTGTGTGTGTGTGTGTGTGTGTGTACTGTGTGTACTGTTCCACACGACAAGTGGAAAACAGAACAATGAGAGAAACCCATTAGCCAATGAATCTCCTTTAATAAGATATTAGAAATGAGCTATCTGCTAGGAAGGAGACGAGAAGGGGAGGAGGGTAGGAAGGAGACGGGACGGGGAGGAGGGTAGGAAGGAGACGGGAAGGGGAGGAGGGTAGGAAGGAGACTGGAAGGGGAGGAGGGTAGGAAGGAGACTGGAAGGGGAGGAGGGTAGGAAGGAGACGAGAAGGGGAGGAGGGTAGGAAGGAGACGGGACGGGGAGGAGGGTAGGAAGGAGACGAGAAGGGGAGGAGGGTAGGAAGGAGACGAGAAGGGGAGGAGGGTAGGAAGGAGACGGGACGGGGAGGAGGGTAGGAAGGAGACGAGAAGGGGAGGAGGGTAGGAAGGAGACGAGAAGGGGAGGAGGGTAGGAAGGAGACGGGAAGGAGAGGAGGGTAGGAAGGAGACGGGAAGGAGAGGAGGGTAGGAAGGAGACGAGAAGGAGAGGAGGGTAGGAAGGAGAGGAGGGTAGGAAGGAGACGGGAAGGAGAGGAGGGTAGGAAGGAGACAGGAAGGGGAGGAGGGTAGGAAGGAGACGGGAAGGAGAGGAGGGTAGGAAGGAGACGGGAAGGAGAGGAGGGTAGGAAGGAGACGAGAAGGAGAGGAGGGTAGGAAGGAGAGGAGGGTAGGAAGGAGACGGGACGGGGAGGAGGGTAGGAAGGAGACGAGAAGGGGAGGAGGGTAGGAAGGAGACGAGAAGGGGAGGAGGGTAGGAAGGAGACGGGACGGGGAGGAGGGTAGGAAGGAGACGAGAAGGGGAGGAGGGTAGGAAGGAGACGAGAAGGGGAGGAGGGTAGGAAGGAGACGGGAAGGAGAGGAGGGTAGGAAGGAGACGAGAAGGAGAGGAGGGTAGGAAGGAGAGGAGGGTAGGAAGGAGACGGGAAGGAGAGGAGGGTAGGAAGGAGACGGGAAGGGGAGGAGGGTAGGAAGGAGACGGGAAGGAGAGGAGGGTAGGAAGGAGACGAGAAGGAGAGGAGGGTAGGAAGGAGACGGGAAGGAGAGGAGGGTAGGAAGGAGACGGGAAGGGGAGGAGGGTAGGAAGGAGACGAGAAGGGGAGGAGGGTAGGAAGGAGACGGGACGGGGAGGAGGGTAGGAAGGAGACGAGAAGGGGAGGAGGGTAGGAAGGAGACGAGAAGGGGAGGAGGGTAGGAAGGAGACGAGAAGGGGAGGAGGGTAGGAAGGAGACGGGACGGGGAGGAGGGTAGGAAGGAGACGAGAAGGGGAGGAGGGTAGGAAGGAGACGAGAAGGGGAGGAGGGTAGGAAGGAGACGAGAAGGGGAGGAGGGTAGGAAGGAGACGAGAAGGGGAGGAGGGTAGGAAGGAGACGGGACGGGGAGGAGGGTAGGAAGGAGACAAGAAGGGGAGGAGGGTAGGAAGGAGACGAGAAGGGGAGTAGGGTAGGAAGGAGACGGGACGGGGAGGAGGGTAGGAAGGAGACTGGAAGGGGAGGAGGGTAGGAAGGAGACGAGAAGGGGAGGAGGGTAGGAAGGAGAGGAGGTTAGGAAGGAGACGGGAAGGAGAGGAGGGTAGGAAGGAGACGGGAAGGGGAGGAGGGTAGGAAGGAGACGAGAAGGAGAGGAGGGTAGGAAGGAGACGGGAAGGGGAGGAGGGTAGGAAGGAGACGGGAAGGAGACGAGGGTGGGAAGGAGACGAGAAGGAGAGGAGGGGAGGAAGGAGAGAGAGGAGAAGAGGAGGGGAGAAGAGAGGATGGGAGAAGAGAGGAAGGGAGAAGAGAGGAAGGGAGAAGAGAGGATGGGAGAGGAGAAGAGAGGAAGGGAGAAGGGTGGATGGGAGAGGAGAGGATGCGAGAGGTGAAGAGAGGAGGGGAGAAGAGGATGGAAGAAGAGAGGAAGGGAGAGGAGAGGATGGGAAAGGAGAAGAGAGAATGGGAGAGGAGAGGATGGGAGAGGAGAAGAGAGGATGGGAGAGGAGAGGATGGGAGAGGATGGGAGAGGAGAGGATGGGAGAGGATGGGAGAGGAGAGGATGGGAGAGGAGAAGAGAGGATGGGAGAGGAGAGGATGGGAGAGGAGAGGATGGGAGAGGAGAAGAGAGGATGGGAGAGGAGAGGATGGGAGAGGATGGGAGAAGAGTGGATGGGAGAGGAGAGGATGGGAGAGGAGAAGAGAGGATGGGAGAGGAGAGGATGGGAGAGGAGAGGATGGGAGAGGAGAGGATGGGAGAAGAGAGGATGGGAGAGGAGAGGATGGGAGAGGAGAGGATGGGAGAAGAGAGGATGGGAGAAGAGTGGATGGGAGAGGAGAGGCTGGGAGAGGAGAAGAGAGGATGGGAGAGGAGAGGATGGGAGAGGAGGTGAGAGGAGGTGAGAGGATGGGAGAGGAGAGGCTGGGAGAGGAGAAGTGAGGATGGGAGAGGAGAGGATGGGAGAGGAGAGGATGGGAGAGGAGAAGAGAGGAGGGGAGAAGAGGATGGGAGAGGAGAGGATGGGAGAGGAGAGGATGGGAGAGGAGGGGAGGAAGGAGAGAGAGGAGAAGAGGAGGGGAGAAGAGAGGATGGGAGAAGAGAGGAAGGGAGAAGAGAGGATGGGAGAAGAGTGGATGGGAGAGGAGAGGATGGGAGAGGAGAAGAGAGGATGGGAGAGGAGAGGATGGGAGAGGAGAGGATGGGAGAGGAGTGGATGGGAGAGGAGAGGATGGGAGAGGAGAAGAGAGGATGGGAGAGGAGAGGATGGGAGAGGATGGGAGAGGAGAGGATGGGAGAGGAGAAGAGAGGATGGGAGAGGATAGGATGGGAGAGGAGAAGAGAGGAGGGTAGAAGAGAGGATGGGAGAGGAGAGGAGAAGAGAGGAGGTTAGAAGGAGAGAGAGGAGAAGAGGTAATAATTAGTCTACGGGTGTTGGCTACAGCCTGTCATGTCCCGACCGATGCTGACATGAGGGAGTCGCCTTAAAATGGAGGCAAACTTTAATGAGACTTTGAATCACACACACACACACACACACACACACACACACACACACACACACACACACACACACACACACACACACACACACACACACACACACACACACACACACACACACACACGCACCTCATATACTTGAGTCTTGAGCCTGTCGACATACTAGAGGCTGTGTTCCTTCCGATAGGACAGAGTCTGTTACGCACCACAACATCACCCACCTTGCAATCTGAGCGGAGGCGGTCAACATTTGGAAAACTATAACCATAAACATTTAAAAACCTGGTCGTTGTTCCTCATTTTATGAGGCATGTCTCACCATGTTCTGACCGTAGGAATGTTAAGGGGATTCTTTTATAAACACTTCCTCATATGTCGTTGAAACCAGTGTTTGTCTCATGAAACCGCTCGAATGTGCCGTATGCTTTTCAGAGCTGTGTTTTCTGCTAATTGATTGTATTTTGGAACATTGGATCTTACAGCCCACAGCCATGGAGAAAACACCGGCAGGGCCTCGACCCAAACACAGACTGGGTACTGAGTCATCTGGTTGGTGGAGTTAACACCGGCAGGGCCTCGACCCAAACACAGACTGGGTACTGAGTCATCTGGTTGGTGGAGTTAACACCGGCAGGGCCTTGACCCAAACACAGACTGGGTACTGAGTCATCTGGTTGATGGAGTTAACACCGGCAGGGCCTTGACCCAAACACAGACTGGGTACTGAGTCATCTGGTTGGTGGAGTTAACACCGGCAGGGCCTTGACCCAAACACAGACTGTGTACTGAGTCATCTGGTTGATGGAGTTAACACCGGCAGGGCCTCGACCCAAACACAGACTGGGTACTGAGTCATCTGGTTGGTGGAGAAAACACCGGCAGGGCCTCGACCCAAACACAGACTGTGTACTGAGTCATCTGGTTGGTGGAGTTAACACCGGCAGGGCCTCGACCCAAACACAGACTGGGTACTGAGTCATCTGGTTGGTGGAGTTAACACCGGCAGGGCCTTGACCCAAACACAGACTGGGTACTGAGTCATCTGGTTGATGGAGTTAACACCGGCAGGGCCTTGACCCAAACACAGACTGGGTACTGAGTCATCTGGTTGGTGGAGTTAACACCGGCAGGGCCTTGACCCAAACACAGACTGGGTACTGAGTCATCTGGTTGGTGGAGTTAACACCGGCAGGGCCTTGACCCAAACACAGACTGTGTACTGAGTCATCTGGTTGATGGAGTTAACACCGGCAGGGCCTCGACCCAAACACAGACTGGGTACTGAGTCATCTGGTTGGTGGAGAAAACACCGGCAGGGCCTCGACCCAAACACAGACTGTGTACTGAGTCATCTGGTTGGTGGAGTTAACACCGGCAGGGCCTCGACCCAAACACAGACTGGGTACTGAGTCATCTGGTTGGTGGAGAAAACACCGGCAGGGCCTCGACCCAAACACAGACTGGGTACGGAGTCATCTGATTGGTGGAGAAAACACAGGTAGGGCCTTGACCCAAACACAGACTGTGTACTGAGTCATTTGGTTGGTGGAGTTAACACCGGCAGGGCCTTGACCCAAACACAGACTGTGTACTGAGTCATCTGGTTGGTGGAGAAAACACCGGCAGGGCCTTGACCCAAACACAGACTGGGTACTGAGTCATCTGGTTGGTGGAGAAAACACTGGCAGGGCCTTGACCCAAACACAGACTGTGTACTGAGTCATCTGGTTGGTGGAGAAAACACCGGCAGGGCCTTGACCCAAACACAGACTGTGTACTGAGTCATCTGGTTGGTGGAGTTAACACCGCAGGGCCTTGACCCAAACACAGACTGTGTACTGAGTCATCTGGTTGGTGGAGTTAACACTGGCAGGGCCTTGACCCAAACACAGACTGTGTACTGAGTCATCTGATTGGTGGAGTTAAAACCGGCAGGGCCTTGACCCAAACACAGACTGTGTACTGAGTCATCTGGTTGGTGGAGTTAACACTGGCAGGGCCTTGACCCAAACACAGACTGTGTACTGAGCCATCTGATTGGTGGAGTTAAAACCGGCAGGGCCTTGACCCAAACACAGACTGGGTACTGAGTCATCTGGTTGGTGGAGTTAACACCGGCAGGGCCTTGACCCAAACACAGACTGGGTACTGAGTCATCTGGTTGGTGGAGTTAACACCGGCAGGGCCTTGACCCAAACACAGACTGTGTACTGAGTCATCTGGTTGGTGGAGAAAACACCGGCAGGGCCTTGACCCAAACACAGACTGTGTACTGAGTCATCTGGTTGGTGGAGTTAACACCGCAGGGCCTTGACCCAAACACAGACTGTGTACTGAGTCATCTGGTTGGTGGAGTTATCACTGGCAGGGCCTTGACCCAAACACAGACTGTGTACTGAGTCATCTGAATGGTGGAGTTAAAACCGGCAGGGCCTTGACCCAAACACAGACTGTGTACTGAGTCATCTGGTTGGTGGAGAAAACACCGGCAGGGCCTTGACCCAAACACAGACTGTGTACTGAGTCATCTGGTTGGTGGAGTTAACACTGGCAGGGCCTTGACCCAAACACAGACTGTGTACTGAGCCATCTGATTGGTGGAGTTAAAACCGGCAGGGCCTTGACCCAAACACAGACTGGGTACTGAGTCATCTGGTTGGTGGAGTTAACACCGGCAGGGCCTTGACCCAAACACAGACTGGGTACTGAGTCATCTGGTTGGTGGAGTTAACACCGGCAGGGCCTTGACCCAAACACAGACTGTGTACTGAGTCATCTGGTTGGTGGAGTTAACACTGGCAGGGCCTTGACCCAAACACAGACTGTGTACTGAGTCATCTGATTGGTGGAGTTAAAACCGGCAGGGCCTTGACCCAAACACAGACTGTGTACTGAGTCATCTGGTTCAGACTCACAGTTATAAAAAATAATCCAACATGGAGGTTGGTTCAGACTCACAGTAATAAAAAGAATCAAACATGGAGGTTGGTTCAGACTCACAGTTATAAAAATAATCAAACATGGAGGTTAGTTCAGACTCACAGTAATAAAAAGAATCCAACATGGAGGTTGGTTCAGACTCACAGTTATAAAAAGAATCAAACATGGAGGTTGGTTCAGACTCACAGTTATAAAAAGAATCAAACATGGAGGTTAGTTCAGACTCACAGTAATAAAAATAATCTAACATGGAGGTTGGTTCAGACTCACAGTTATAAAAATAACCCAACATGGAGGTTGGTTCAGACTCACAGTTATAAAAATAATCCAACATGGAGGTTAGTTCAGACTCACAGTTATAAAAAATAATCAAACATGGAGGTTAGTTCAGACTCACAGTTATAAAAAGAATCCAACATGGAGGTTGGTTCAGACTCACAGTAATAAAGAATCCAAAATGGAGGTTGGTTCAGACTCACAGTAATAAAGAACCCAACATGATGTACGTACTACAGAGGAAGCGTTCAGGTGGACGAGGGGAGCAGCTGACAGATTGTAGAGGCTCTGTGTACCAAGGCTGCTCATTCAGAGAGAGGTGGAAGGGTTACACAAAACCAGGACACTGGAAGTCCAACCTCTCACTCTTTCAAAAGGACTGAAGGAGGGAGGGAGGGGGGGGGGCAGGAGGGAGGGAGGGGGGAGGAGAGAGAGAGGAGAGAGAGGAGAAAGAGAGAGGAGAGAGAGAGAAAGAGAGGAGAAAGAGAGAGGAGAGAGAGAGAAAGAGAGGAGAGAGAGAGGAGAGAGAGAGAGGAGAGAGAGAGAAAGGAGAGAGAGAGAGGAGAGAGAGAGAGAGAGGAGAGAGAGAGGAGAGAGAGAGAGAGAGAGGAGAGAGAGAGAGAGAGAGGAGAGAGAGAGAGAGAGAGAGAGAGAGAGAGAGAGAGAGAGAGAGGAGAGAGAGAGAGAGAGAGAGAGAGAGAGAGAGAGAGGAGAGAGAGAGAGAGGAGAGAGAGAGAGAGGAGAGAGAGAGAGTAGAGAGAGAGAGAGAGAGGAGAGAGAGAGAGAGAGAGAGACAGGAGAGAGAGAGAGAGAGAGAGGAGAGAGAGAGAGGAGAGAGAGAGAGAGAGAGAGAGAGAGAGAGAGAGAGAGAGAGAGAGAGAGAGAGAGAGGAGAGAGAGAGAGAGAGAGAGAGAGAGAGAGAGAGAGAGAGAGAGAGAGAGGAGAGAGAGAGAGAGAGAGGAGAGAGAGAGAGAGAGAGAGAGAGGAGAGAGAGTAGAGAGAGAGAGAGAGAGAGAGAGAGAGAGAGGAGAGAGAGAGAGAGGAGAGAGAGAGAGAGAGAGAGAGAGAGAGAGAGAGGAGAGAGAGAGAGAGACATGGTAACAGAGGCACCATCTCCTCAGTGAATGAAAGCCTGCTGTTAAGCAGAGTAGGTTGGACTCGGTAGGTTGCTCTGCCACCCACCTACCCACCCACACAACCCCCCCCCCCCACACACACACACACACACACACACACACACACACATAAAGGAGCCATATCCCATTCAAGTGCTAATGAGGGTTGACACACAGTACACCAGGTCAATGAATGAATGAATGAATTTCTCTCATGTAGTCTTTGGTGTGAGGGAGAGCAAATTAGCCAAAGCTAAAATTATCTCTCTTTGTATATCTCTGTCTCTTTCTCTCTGTCCTCCTCTCTCTCTGTGTCTCTGTCCTCCTCGCTCTCTCTCTTTCTCTCTCTCTCTCTGTCTGTCTTCTCTCTGTCCTCGCTCTCTCTCTCTCCCTTTTAGTGCTGACCGGTGCAGAGAGAAATGCCTGTCCAATTAGTTTGGTAATTGTTCCCCCAGCCAGACCCCAACACAACACCTGTAATTAAGCTGTTGAAATCATTACCTGTGACTTCATCACGCTAGATAGAGCATGGTAGAAGCCTCGAAGGAGGAGAGGAAGAGGAGGAGGGGAGGGGGGGTGGAGAGTGGGATGAGAGAGGGGGGTTTGGTAATTGACAAATAATTAGGGGTAGCGTTGCTGCAAAATATAATAAACACGGCCATGGAAAAAACGGTGTTATTCTGCTTCAGTGAACGAACCAACGAAGGAAGAGAAATGATATCAACAAGGAAGGACTGAGAGAAATGATATCAACAAGGAAGGACAGAGAGGAATGATATCAACAAGGAAGGACTGAGAGGAATGATATCAACAAGGAAGGGCTGAGAGAAATGATATCAACAAGGAAGGACTGAGAGAAATGATATCAACAAGGAAGGACAGAGAGAAATGATATCAACAAGGAAGGACTGAGAGGAATGATATCAACAAGGAAGGACAGAGAGAAATTATATCAACAAGGAAGGACAGAGAGGAATGATATCAACAAGGAAGGACTGAGAGGAATGATATCAACAAGGAAGGACAGAGAGAAATTATATCAACAAGGAAGGACAGAGAGGAATGATATCAACAAGGAAGGACTGAGAGGAATGATATCAACAAGGAAGGACAGAGAGAAATTATATCAACAAGGAAGGACAGAGAGGAATGATATCAACAAGGAAGGACTGAGAGGAGTGATATCAACAAGGAAGGGCTGAGAGAAATGACATCAACAAGGAAGGACTGAGAAGAATGATATCAACAAGGAAGGACAGAGAGAAATGATATTAACAAGGAAGGACTGAGAGAAATGATATCAACAAGGAAGGACTGAGAGAAATGATATCAACAAGGAAGGACTGAGAGAAATGAAATCAACAAAGACGGGCTGAGAGGAATGATATCAACAAGGAATGACTGAGAGAAATGATATCAACTAGGAAGGACAGAGAGCAATTATATCAACAAGGAAGGACTGATAGGAATGATATCAACAAGGAAGGACTGAGAAGAATGATATCAACAAGGAAGGACAGAGAGAAATGATATCAACAAGGAAGGACTGAGAGAAATGATATCAACAAGGAAGGACCGAGAGAAATTATATCAACAAGGAAGGACCGAGAGGAATGATATCAACAAGGAAGGACCGAGAGGAATGATATCAACAAGGAAGGACCGAGAGGAATGATATCAACAAGGAAGGACCGAGATGAATGATATCAACAAGGAAGGACTGAGAGAAATGATATCAACAAGGAAGGGCTGAGAGGAATGATATCAACAAGGACGGGCTGAGAGGAATGATATCAACAAGGAAGGACAGAGAGAAATGATATCAACAAGGAAGGACTGAGAGGAATGATATCAACAAGGAAGGACTGAGAGAAATGATATCAACAAGGAAGGACTGAGAAGAATGATATCAACAAGGAAGGACTGAGAAGAATGATATCAACAAGTAGACCTGAATGAATAGGAATTAGCCAGTATAATCAGATATTCAGAACCAGACATGAACACATGGAAAGTCAACTAGGAAGCAGTGTGACTGGGTTTTCATGTCATAGTCTCTTCTAGCACTTTGTCTTGGCTGATACAAGTGTTCATTTTATTAGTTTGTTTTCTAGTGTCCCGAATGGCCCCCTACTCCCTTTATAGGGCACTACTTAGGATATGTCCAGAGTGGCCCCCTACTCCCTATATAGGGCACTACTTAGGATATGTCCCGAATGGCCCCCTACTCCCTTTATAGGGCACTACTTAGGATGTGTCCCGAATACTACCAGACATCAGGCTGCTGTGTGTGTGACCTTTAACCTTTATCAGTCCAGCTCTGTCCTCCTCTCTCTCCTAGCCACCGCTGCTCTCCTTACTCCAGGTCAGAGTGCAGAGCAGACTGCTGTCAGGCTGCTTGTTACTGAGGCCCCAGACCAACAACTACACTCCTGACATCATCAGGCTGCTTGTTACTGAGGCCCCAGACCAACAACTACACTACTGACATCATCAGGCTGCTTGTTACTGAGGCCCCAGACCAACAACTACACTACTGACATCATCAGGCTGCTTGTTACTGAACAACACAACTACACTACTGACATCATCAGGCTGCTTGTTACTGACCAACACAACTACACTACTGACATCATCAGGCTGCTTGTTACTGAGCAACACAACTACACTACTGACATCATCAGGCGGCTTGTTACTGAGCAACACAACTACACTACTGACATCATCAGGCTGCTTGTTACTGAACAACACAACTACACTACTGACATCATCAGGCTGCTTGTTACTGAACAACACAACTACACTACTGACATCATCAGGCTGCTTGTTACTGAACAACACAACTACACTACTGATATCATCAGGCTGCTTGTTACTGAACAACACAACTACACTACTGACATCATCAGGCTGCTTGTTACTGAACAACACAACTACACTACTGATATCATCAGGCTGCTTGTTACTGAACAACACAACTACACTACTGACATCATCAGGCGGCTTGTTACTGAACAACACAACTACACTACTGACATCATCAGGCTGCTTGTAACTGAGCAACACAACTACACTACTGACATCATCAGGCTGCTTGTTACTGACCAACACAACTACACTACTGACATCATCAGGCTGCTTGTTACTGAGCAACACAACTACACTACTGACATCTTCAGGCGGCTTGTTACTGAGCAACACAACTACACTACTGACATCATCAGGCTGCTTGTTACTGAACAACACAACTACACTACTGACATCATCAGGCTGCTTGTTACTGAGAAACACAACTACACTACTGACATCATCAGGCGGCTTCTTACTGAGCAACACAACTACACTACTGACATCATCAGGCTGCTTGTTACTGAACAACACAACTACACTACTGACATCATCAGGCTGCTTGTTACTGAGCAACACAACTACACTACTGACATCATCAGGCTGCTTGTTACTGAACAACACAAATACACTACTGACATCATCAGGCTGCTTGTTACTGAGCAACACAACTACACTACTGACATCATCAGGCTGCTTGTTACTGAGCAACACAACTACACTACTGACATCATCAGGCTGCTTGTTACTGAACAACACAACTACACTACTGACATCATCAGGCTGCTTGTTACTGAACAACACAACTACACTACTGACATCATCAGGCTGCTTGTTACTGAGCAACACAACTACACTACTGACATCATCAGGCTGCTTGTTACTGAGCAACACAACTACACTACTGACATCATCAGGCTGCTTGTTACTGAGCAACACAACTACACTACTGACATCATCAGGCTGCTTGTTACTGAGCAACACAACTACACTACTGACATCATCAGGCTGCTTGTTACTGAGCAACACAACTACACTACTGACATCATCAGGCTGCTTGTTACTGAACAACACAACTACACTACTGACATCATCAGGCTGCTTGTTACTGAACAACACAACTACACTACTGATATCATCAGGCTGCTTGTTACTGAGCAACACAACTACACTACTGACATCATCAGGCTGCTTGTTACTGAGCAACACAACTACACTACTGACATCATCAGGCTGCTTGTTACTGAACAACACAACTACACTACTGACATCATCAGGCTGCTTGTTACTGAGCAACACAACTACACTACTGACATCATCAGGCTGCTTGTTACTGAACAACACAACTACACTACTGACATCATCAGGCTGCCGTCTTCTATGAGGAGTCCCATTGGGCGGCGGACAGTTGGCCCAGCGTCGTCCGGGATTGGCCGGGGGGGGTGGTCGGCCGTCATTGTAAATAAGAATTTGTTGTTACCTGACTTGCCTGGTTAAATAAAGGTTAAATTAAATTTAAAGAAATGCTTGGTGCAAGATAACCGTTAAACCCGATGACGTGTTTACGCGCGTGACCTTAGCTAGCCAACGTCGCCATGACATCGCCAACAAGCGTGACGGGGGATTTCTATTGGACTGGCAGTTTCTGCCCATCTTCATACCGTGCTGTCTTGGACATGAACAGGCCGTTCCCCCTGGAGACCACCTGTCACTTCCTGTTCGTATCACCACGGTGACCGAGCAGGACAGAGCCCTCATGCCGGTTGGGGAGCCCGGGTTACCGGCTGATCATCCTGCTCTGAGCCGCGTGGCAGACTTACGGACGGACAGGACCGTCAGAGACGAGGAGTGATTGATGGATAGAACCTGTCTCTATCCCAAACGGCACCCTATTCCCTACGTAGTGCACTACTTTAGACCAGAATGGCCCCCTATTCCCTAACATAGTGCACTACTTTAGACCAGGGTCCATTGGGGGGGCTCTGTCGGTCTGTCTCTCCCTCTGTGTGTCTCTCTCTCTCTCCCTCTCTCTCTCTCTCTCTCTCTCTCTCTGTCTCTCTCTCTCTAAACAGGGGCTGCTACGTCAGGCTGCTGACATATGTTATAAATCAGTGGTAATGTCATCAGTCAGAGAGAGAGAGGCCTGTCAGCCCCCCCTCCCCCCCTCTCTCACTCCATCTGTTTTCACTTGGTGTTCAGAGTCAGAGACCCCCCTCTACACCACCTCCTCCCCCAGCCAGCCTCCTAACCCCCCCCCACCCCATCTCCTCTACACCACCTCCTCACTAACCCCCCCATCTCCGCCTCCCCCCTCTACACCACCTCCTCACTAACCCCCCCATCTCCTCCTCCCCCCTCTACACCACCTCCTTACTAACCCCCATCATCTCCTCCTCCCCCCTCTACACTACCTCCTTACTAACCCCCATCATCTCCTCCTCCCCCCTCTACACCACCTCCACCCCCAGCCTCCTCACTAACCCCCCCATCTCCCCCCCCCCCCTCTACACCACCTCCTCACTAACCCCCCCATCTCCCCCCCTCTACACTACCTCCACCCCCAGCCAGCCTCCTAACCCCCCCCACCCCATCTCCTCTACACCACCTCCTCACTAACCCCCCCATCTCCCCCCCCTCTACACTACCTCCACCCCCAACCAGCCTCCCAACCCCCCCCCCCCTCTACACTACCTCCTCACTACCCCCCCCCCATCTCCTCCTCCCCCCTCTACACCACCTCCTCACTAACCCCCCCCATCTCCCCCCCTCTACACTACCTCCACCCCCAGCCAGCCTCCTAACCCCCCCCACCCCATCTCCTCTACATCACCTCCTCACTAACCCCCCCATCTACACCACCTCCACCCCCAGCCAGCCTCCTAACCCCCCCCCACCCCATCTCCTCTACATCACCTCCTCACTAACCCCCCCATCTCCCCCCCCTCTACACTACCTCGACCCCCAGCCAGCCTCCTAACCCCCCCCCCCCCATCTCCTCCTCCCCCTGTCCTCGGCCCACCCTCCAGTCAATTCAATTCAATTTAAGGACTTTATTGGCATGGTAAACACATGTTAACGTTGCCAAAGCAAGCGAAGTAGATAATATACAAAAGTGAAATAAACAATAAAAATGAACAGTAAACATTACACATACAGAAGATCCAAAAGAAAAAGACATTACAAATGTCAAATTATGTATAAATACAGTGTTGTAACGATGTGCTCCCTTCGAGTCTCCCCCCCCCCCCCCCAGGCAGGGCACAGCAGGACTCCCCTCTAGCTCTAGCCTGGGGGCAGGCAGGTCACAGCAGGACTCCCCTCTAGCTCTAGCCTGGGGGCAGGCAGGTCACAGCAGGACTCCCCTCTAGCTCTAGCCTGGGGGCAGGCAGGTCACAGCAGGACTCCCCTCTAGCTCTAGCCTGGGGGCAGGCAGGACACAGCAGGACTCCCCTCTAGCTCTAGCCTGGGGGCAGGCAGTGTCACTACAGTGGTGGAACCTACAGGAACATCACACAGCAGGATATATAGCAGCTACTAGATTGGAGTGGCTTTGGTTTGTATTTGTCTTTGACTAGGGCTTTCAATAGAACACTTCAGAAATGCTGTGTGTGTAAGAGAGAGACGGAGAGAGAGACGGAGAGAGGGAGCCAAAGAGAGACAGAGACCGGAGAGAGAGACGGAGAGAGAGACGGAGAGAGAGACAGATACGGAGAGGGGGAGATGAGAGAGAGAAACGGAGAGAGAGAGAGAGAGAGAGCGAGAGAGAAACGGAGAGAAAGAGCGAGAGAGAAACGGAGAGATGGAGAGACGGAGACGGAGAGAGAGACAAAGAGAGAGACAGAGAGAGACAAAGAGACAGATACTGAGAGAGAGAGAGACAGATACGGAGAGGGGGAGATGGTGCGAGAGATACGGAGAGGGGGAGATGGAGAGAGAGATACGGAGAGGGGGAGATGGAGAGAGAGATACGGAGAGGGGGAGATGGAGAGAGAGATACGGAGAGGGGGAGATGGAGAGAGAGATACGGAGAGGGGGAGATGGAGAGAGAGATACGGAGAGGGGGAGATGGAGAGAGAGATACGGAGAGGGGGAGATGGAGAGAGAGATACGGAGAGGGGGAGATGGAGAGAGAGATACGGAGAGGGGGAGATGGAGAGACAGATACGGAGAGGGGGAGATGGAGAGAGATATACGGAGAGGGGGAGATGGAGAGACAGATACGGAGAGGGGGAGATGGAGAGAGATATACGGAGAGGGGGAGATGGAGAGAGAGATACGGAGAGGGGGAGATGGAGAGAGAGATACGGAGAGGGGGAGATGGAGAGAGAGATACGGAGAGGGGGAGATGGAGAGAGAGATACGGAGAGGGGGAGATGGAGAGAGAGATACGGAGAGGGGGAGATGGAGAGAGAGATACGGAGAGGGGGAGATGGAGAGAGAGATACGGAGAGGGGGAGATGGAGAGAGAGATACGGAGAGGGGGAGATGGAGAAAGAGATACGGAGAGGGGGATATGGAGAAAGAGATACGGAGAGGGGGAGATGGAGAGAGAGATACGGAGAGGGGGAGATGGAGAGAGAGATACGGAGAGGGGGAGAGAGATACGGAGAGGGGGAGATGGAGAGAGAGATACGGAGAGGGGGAGATGGAGAGAGAGATACGGAGAGGGGGAGATGGAGAGAGAGATACGGAGAGGGGGAGAGAGATACGGAGAGGGGGAGATGGAGAGAGAGATACGGAGAGGGGGAGATGGAGAGAGAGATACGGAGAGGGGGAGATGGAGAGAGAGATACGGAGAGGGGGATATGGAGAGAGAGATACGGAGAGGGGGAGATGGAGAGAGAGATACGGAGAGGAGGAGATGGAGAGAGAGATACGGAGAGGGGGAGATGGAGAGAGAGATACGGAGAGGGGGAGATGGAGAGACATATACGGAGAGGGGGAGATGGAGAGACATATACGGAGAGGGGGAGATGGAGAGAGATATACGGAGAGGGGGAGATGGAGAGAGACATACGGAGAGGGGGAGATGGAGAGAGAGATACGGAGAGGGGGAGATGGAGAGAGAGATACGGAGAGGGGGAGATGGAGAGAGAGATACGGAGAGGGGGAGATGGAGAGAGAGATACGGAGAGGGGGAGATGGAGAGAGAGATACGGAGATGGAGAGAGAGATACGGAGAGGGGGAGATGGAGAGAGAGATACGGAGAGGGGGAGATGTAGAGAGAGATACGGAGAGGGGGAGATGGAGAAAGAGATACGGAGAGGGGGAGATGGAGAAAGAGATACGGAGAGGGGGAGATGGAGAGAGAGATACGGAGAGGGGGAGATGGAGAGAGAGATATGGAGAGGGGGAGATGGAGAGAGAGATACGGAGAGGGGGAGAGAGATACGGAGAGGGGGAGATGGAGAGAGAGATACGGAGAGGGGGAGATGGAGAGAGAGATACGGAGAGGGGGAGATGGAGAGAGAGATACGGAGAGGGGGAGATGGAGAGAGAGATACGGAGAGGGGGAGAGAGATACGGAGAGGGGGAGATGGATACGGAGAGGGGGAGATGGAGAGACAGATACGGAGAGGGGGAGATGGAGAGAGAGATACGGAGAGTGGGAGAGATATACGGAGAGGGGGAGATGGAGAGAGATACGGAGAGGGGGAGATGGAGAGAGAGAGACAGAGAGGGGGAGATGGAGAGAGAGATACGGAGAGGGGGAGATGGAGAGAGAGATACGGAGAGGGGGAGATGGAGAGAGATATACGGAGAGGGGGAGAGAGATACGGAGAGGGGGAGATGGATACGGAGAGGGGGAGATGGAGAGACAGATACGGAGAGGGGGAGATGGAGAGAGATACGGAGAGGGGGAGATGGAGAGAGAGAGAGAGAGACAGAGAGGGGGAGATGGATGGAGAGAGATAGAGACGGAGAGAGAGACGGAGAGACATATACGGAGAGAGAGAGAGAGGGAGAGATGGAGAGACTAGCGCGGGCACTAGAACAGTCTGCAGCACCCGGTCTCACCCTACTAGAATCCGAAGTCAAATGTCTACTGTTTGCTGATGATCTGGTGCTTCTGTCACCAACCAAGGAGGGCCTACAACAGCACCTAGATCTTCTGCACAGATTCTGTCAGACCTGGGCCCTGACAGTAAATCTCAGTAAGACCAAAATAATGGTGTTCCAAAAAAGGTCCAGTCGCCAGGACCACAAATTCCATCTAGACACCGTTGCCCTAGAGCACACAAAAAACTATACATACCTCGGCCTAAACATCAGCACCACAGGTAACTTCCACAAAGCTGTGAACGATCTGAGAGACAAGGCAAGAAGGGCATTCTATGCCATCAAAAGGAACATAAATTTCAACATACCAATTAGGATCTGGCTAAAAATACTTGAATCAGTCATAGAGCCCATTGCCCTTTATGGTTGTGAGGTCTGGGGTCCGCTCACCAACCAAGATTTCACAAAATGGGACAAACACCAAATTGAGACTCTGCATGCAGAATTCTGCAAAAATATCCTCCGTGTACAACGTAGAACACCAAATAATGCATGCAGAGCAGAATTAGGCCGATACCCACTAATTATCAAAATCCAGAAAAGAGCCGTTAAATTCTACAACCACCTAAAAGGAAGCGATTCCCAAACCTTCCATAACAAAGCCATCACCTACAGAGAGATGAACCTGGAGAAGAGTCCCCTAAGCAAGCTGGTCCTAGGGCTCTGTTCACAAACACAAACACACCCCACAGAGCCCCAGGACAACAGCACAATTAGACCCAACCAAATCATGAGAAAACAAAAAGATAATTACTTGACACATTGGAAAGAATTAACAAAAAAACAGAGCAAACTAGAATGCTATTTGGCCCTAAACAGAGAGTACACAGTGGCAGAATACCTGACCACTGTGACTGACCCAAACTTAAGGAAAGCTTTGACTATGTACAGACTCAGTGAGCATAGCCTTGCTATTGAGAAAGGCCGCCGTAGGCAGACATGGCTCTCAAGAGAAGACAGGCTATGTGCTCACTGCCCACAAAATGAGGTGGAAACTGAGCTGCACTTCCTAACCTCCTGCCCAATGTATGACCATATTAGAGAGACATATTTCCCTCAGATCACACAGATCCACAAAGAATTCGAAAACAAATCCAATTTTGATAAACTCCCATATCTACTGGGTGAAATTCCACAGTGTGCCATCACAGCAGCAAGATTTGTGACCTGTTGCCACAAGAAAAGGGCAACCAGTGAAGAACAAACACCATTGTAAATACAACCCATATTTATGTTTATTTATTTTAACTTGTGTGCTTTAACCATTTGTACATTGTTACAACACTGCATATATATAATATGACATTTGTAATGTCTTTATTGTTTTGAAACTTCTGTATGTGTAATGTTTACTGTTAATTTGTATTGTTTATTTCACTTTTGTATATTATCTACCTCACTTGCTTTGGCAATGTTAACACATGTTTCCCATGCCAATAAAGCCCCTTGAATTGAATTGAATTGAATTGAATTGAGAGAGAGAGAGAGAGAGAGAGAGAGAGAGAGAAAGGTTATCAAGACAGTGTCAGTGTGGTGCCGATGGGAGGACCCATCCAAACAGGGATGGAGGACGTGCAGAGAGAAGCTGGGTCTTGACCGTGCTGCAGCGCTAAGCTAACCACTAGCTAACTTCTGTCAGTCTACCACAGCTGCAGCGCTAAGCTAACCACTAGCTAACTTCTGTCAGTCTACCACAGCTGTAGCGCTAAGCTAACCACTAGCTAACTTCTGTCAGTCTACAACAGCCGTAGCGCTAAGCTAACCACTAGCTAACTTCTGTCAGTCTACCACAGCCGTAGCGCTAAGCTAACCACTAGTTAACTTCTGTCAGTCTACCACAGCTGTAGCGCTAAGCTAACCACTAGCCGTAGCGCTAAGCTAACCACTAGCTAACTTCTGTCAGTCTAACACAGCCGCAGCGCTAAGCTAACCACTAGCTAACTTCTGTCAGTCTACCACAGCTGTAGCGCTAAGCTAACCACTAGCTAACTTCTGTCAGTCTAACACAGCCACAGCGCTAAGCTAACCACTAGCTAACTTCTGTCAGTCTAACACAGCCGCAGCGCTAAGCTAACCACTAGCTAACTTCTGTCAGTCTACCACAGCTGTAGCGCTAAGCTAACCACTAGCTAACTTCTGTCAGTCTAACACAGCCACAGCGCTAAGCTAACCAATAGCTAACTTCTGTCAGTCTAAGAGCCTAGTCTCTGGAGACAACAATGACAGGGGGGTTAGTCGAGCATTTATTTTTAGAAAAACAAAATGACAAAAACAAAACCAAGCGTTTTTTTGTTGGTGATTGATGAGACACCCTACGGTCTCTAAGCCTATATTTATCCATTGGTTTATAATGCCACACACACACGCGCCCCCCACACACACACGCGCCCCCCCCCCCCACACACACACGCGCCCCCCCACACACACAGCGGTTGCTGTATGAAGACCGTCCTGTCAACGTCAGACACATGGTAGCTGCCTCCTCACTGCTGTAGTGGTGAGTGAGTGTCTCTGGTGTGTGTGTCTCTGGTGTGTGTGTGTGTGTGTCTCTGGTGTGTGTGTGTGTGTGTGTGTGTTTGTCTCTGGTGTGTGTGTGTGTGTGTGTGTGTGTGTGTGTGTGTGTGTGTGTGTGTGTGTGTGTGTGTGGTCCCCAGAGGATCTGATGTGTGAACACTAACAATGCTACCTTATTTACCTCTCAATGATACACTGATAATGATGAGCTGTCTGAGAGAGAGAGAGAAATGGGAACAGAGGGAGAGACAGAGGGAGAGACTTAGAAGGGAAGAGAGGGAGAGAGAGAGACAGAGGGGAAGAGAGAGGGGAGACGTAGAGGGGTAGAGAGGGAGAGACGTAGAGGGGAAGAGAGAGGGAGACGTAGAGGGGAAGAGAGGGAGACGTAGAGGGGAAGAGAGAGGGAGACGTAGAGGGGAAGAGAGAGGGAGACGTAGAGGGGAAGAGAGAGGGAGACGTAGAGGGGAAGAGGGGAAGAGAGAGGGGAGACGTAGAGGGGTAGAGAGGGAGAGACGTGGAGGGGAAGAGAGAGGGAGACGTAGAGGGGAAGAGAGAGGGAGACGTAGAGGGGAAGAGAGAGGGAGACGTAGAGGGGAAGAGAGAGGGAGACGTAGAGGGGAAGAGAGGGAGAGACGTAGAGGGGAAGAGAGGGGAGAGACGTAGAGGGGAAGAGAGAGGGAGACGTGGTGGGGAAGAGAGGGAGAGACGTAGAGGGGAAGAGAGGGAGAGAGAGAGACAGAGGGGAAGAGAGAGGGGAGACGTAGAGGGGTAGAGAGGGAGAGACGTGGAGGGGAAGAGAGAGGGAGACGTAGAGGGGAAGAGAGGGAGAGACGTAGAGGGGAAGAGAGAGGGAGACGTGGTGGGGAAGAGAGGGAGAGACGTAGAGGGGAAGAGAGAGGGAGACGTAGAGGGGAAGAGAGAGGGAGACGTAGAGGGGAAGAGAGAGGGAGACGTAGAGGGGTAGAGAGGGGAGACGTAGAGGGGTAGAGAGGGGAGACGTAGAGGGGAAGAGAGAGGGAGACGTAGAGGGGAAGAGAGGGAGAGACGTAGAGGGGTAGAGAGAGGGAGACGTAGAGGGGTAGAGAGGGGAGACGTAGAGGGGAAGAGAGAGGGAGACGTAGAGGGGAAGAGAGAGGGAGACGTAGAGGGGAAGAGAGGGAGACGTAGAGGGGAAGAGAGGGAGAGACGTAGAGGGGTAGAGAGGGGAGACGTAGAGGGGAAGAGAGAGGGAGACGTAGAGGGGAAGAGAGAGGGATACGTAGAGGGGTAGAGAGAGGGAGACGTAGAGGGGAAGAGAGGGAGACGTAGAGGGGTAGAGAGAGGGAGACGTAGAGGGGTAGAGAGGGGAGACGTAGAGGGGAAGAGAGAGGGAGACGTAGAGGGGAAGAGAGAGGGAGACGTAGAGGGGAAGAGAGGGAGAGACGTAGAGGGGAAGAGAGGGAGAGACGTAGAGGGGAAGAGAGAGGGAGACGTGGTGGGGAAGAGAGGGAGACGTGGTGGGGAAGAGAGGGAGAGATGTAGAGGGGAAGAGAGGGAGAGACGTAGAGGGGAAGAGAGAGGGAGACGTGGTGGGGAAGAGAGGGAGATATGTAGAGGGGAAGAGAGGGAGAGACGTGGTGGGGAAGAGAGAGAGAGATGTAGAGGTGCTGACTACCTGGTGCTGACTACCTGGTGCTGACTACCTGGTGCTGACTACCTGGTGCTGACTACCTGGTGCTAACTACCTGGTGCTGACTACCTGGTGCTGACTACCTGGTATTCTGTCCTCCATCTCTGGAGCTCTGTAAACTACATTTACATTTAAGTCATTTTAGCAGACGCTCTTATCCAGAGCGACTTACAAATTGGAAAGTTCATACATATTCATCCTGGTCCCCCCGTGGGGAATGAACCCACAACCCTGGCGTTGCAAGCGCCATGCTCTACCAACTGAGCCACACGGGACCACTGGTGGTCCCCAAACTACAGTAGAGTATCTCAGTGGTTTAACCTCCCCTCTGTCCTCCATCTCTGGAGCTCTGTAAACTACAGTAGAGTATCTCAGTGGTTTAACCTCCCCTCTGTCCTCCATCTCTGGAGCTCTGTAAACTACAGTAGACTATCTCAGTGGTTTAACCTCCCCTCTGTCCTCCATCTCTGGAGCTCTGTAAACTACAGTAGACTATCTCAGTGGTTTAACCTCCCCTCTGTCCTCTTCCCTCCATCTCTGGAGCTCTGTAAACTACAGTAGAGTATCTCAGTGGTTTAACCTCTCCTCTGTCCTCCATCTCTGGAGCTCTGTAAACTACAGTAGAGTATCTCAGTGGTTTAACCTCTCCTCTGTCCTCCATCTCTGGAGCTCTGTAAACTACAGTAGAGTATCTCAGTGGTTTAACCTCTCCTCTGTCCTCTTCCCTCCATCTCTGGAGCTTTGTAAACTATAGTACAGTATCTCAGTGGTTTAACCTCCCCTCTGTCCTCCTCCCTCCATCTCTGGAGCTCTGTAAACTACAGTACTGACTATCTCAGTGGTCTAACCTCCCCCCTGTCCTCCATCTCTGGAGCTCTGTAAACTACAGTAGAGTATCTCAGTGGTTTAACCTCCCCTCTGTCCTCCATCTCTGGAGCTCTGTAAACTACAGTAGAGTATCTCAGTGGTTTATCCTCTCCTCTGTCCTCTTCCCTCCATCTCTGGAGCTCTGTAAACTACAGTAGAGTATCTCAGTGGTTTAACCTCTCCTCTGTCCTCTTCCCTCCATCTCTGGAGCTCTGTAAACTACAGTAGAGTATCTCAGTGGTTTAACCTCCCCTCTGTCCTCCATCTCTGGAGCTCTGTAAACTACAGTAGAGTATCTCAGTGGTCTAACCTCCCCTCTGTCCTCCATCTCTGGAGCTCTGTAAACTACAGTAGAGTATCTCAGTGGTTTAACCTCTCCTCTGTCCTCTGTCCTCCATCTCTGGAGCTCTGTAAACTACAGTAGAGTATCTCAGTGGTTTAACCTCTCCTCTGTCTCTGTCCTCCATCTCTGGAGCTCTGTAAACTACAGTAGACTATCTCAGTGGTTTAACCTCCCCTCTGTCCTCTTCCCTCCATCTCTGGAGCTCTGTAAACTACAGTAGAGTATCTCAGTGGTTTAACCTCTCCTCTGTCCTCCATCTCTGGAGCTCTGTAAACTACAGTAGAGTATCTCAGTGGTTTAACCTCTCCTCTGTCCTCCATCTCTGGAGCTCTGTAAACTACAGTAGAGTATCTCAGTGGTTTAACCTCTCCTCTGTCCTCTTCCCTCCATCTCTGGAGCTCTGTAAACTACAGTAGAGTATCTCAGTGGTTTAACCTCTCCTCTGTCCTCCATCTCTGGAGCTCTGTAAACTACAGTAGAGTATCTCAGTGGTTTAACCTCCCCTCTGTCCTCCTCCCTCCATCTCTGGAGCTCTGTAAACTACAGTAGAGTATCTCAGTGGTTTATCCTCTCCTCTGTCCTCTTCCCTCCATCTCTGGAGCTCTGTAAACTACAGTACTGACTATCTCAGTGGTCTAACCTCCCCCCTGTCCTCCATCTCTGGAGCTCTGTAAACTACAGTAGAGTATCTCAGTGGTTTAACCTCCC